>NC_140778.1:81814051-82414051 GCF_044657685.1 Stegodyphus dumicola
TAATAAAGTAAACAAATAAATGTTAACCTTTTTTTTTTTTTTTTTGTAAATTTTGATACCCTTTAGATCACAATTGCTCTTTATTTCATAAATTATGATTTCATACTTTTAATTGTATACTTTCTGCATGCCATCTTACCAGATTTAAACTGACGATCTATAATCCTGAAGAATCGATAATTCGGAATCGCTAAAGTCCCGACGAATCCAGATTAAAGACTTTTGACTGTATTTTTAAAATGCTCTGAAGTAATTTCCCTTGGAACATTTGCTGCAGCACTCTTAACATTTCTGGGAGAATTGACATTATGCATTTTTTGTTAATTGTCGCAGGATGAGTGTTTCATTATTTTGGATTCCTTGAAAACGTTGACTTCATGTGACCATGTCTTCATGAAGTCAACATTAAGTATTAATACGATTTTTGCACAAAAAATTGCTGCTACACAAAGTCAAAATAATAAGAAAAAGTATTGCACAAACTCGGTATCCATGTGCACATCGATGTATTTTCGCTTGAAAAAAAAAAATCCCAGAATTGCACAAACTTGGCATTGTGCACTTCCTTTATCTTTGTACACATCGATGTTTTTTTTTTTTTACTTGAAAATCAGAGAACTGCACAAACTAGGCATTGCGCACTCCCTTGACTCTGTCCATGTACACATCGAACTATATTCACTTAAAAATTCAAAAGAGCAGTGAACAAAAAATATATAATCTCAACTACATTTTAAATCAAACAATGAAATAATAGCATGAAAAAGGAAATTCATCTTTGCTGTACACAAAGGAAATATCCACTTACCTTATTTACGAATTAACACATCTTCTGTCAAAGAAAATTCTTTAACAGCATCAAAAAAACTTCCTAAAATTATCTGAACTAGAATCTGTATATTGGTGTCGCCACATAAATTCACGAAATAAAAGTAAAAAATATCTTCCATAGTGCCGTTATAGTCCAACCATATGCATTTCCTTCCTACAAACGGAACACTCATAAGTAAACCTTCATTTGCACACCAGTCAAGTAATGCTCTTTTTCCCTTTCTTTCCAAATCGTACGGAAACATCAAATTAATCTTACCATGTTCAGCCATTTTACCGTCTAAACCAGCAGTGTACTTCCTAACCAACACACAGCACAAGCCCTTACAAATTCAACGCAATCATGCAACCGATTATGTCATAATAGGGTTTCTATAACATTCAACTACTCAGACTACTATAAATAAACCACTACTTGGCAATAAATGAAGCAACAACGTCACAATAATACAAGGGGTACTCTTCTCTCCACTGCAACCGAAATTTCGTATATGTGGCATGGCTTTTCCATGAAGAGTTGGGTATATTCTGGGATAGACCTGAACTAGTCATGCCTGTGTTATATATCATATAAATAGATTTATGCAGTCTACACTATATAAATATGAATAATTTAATTTTTTCCTTATTCGTTTAACAAATTTTTATAAGCAGATTTATGTAGGAAAATAAAACTACTTACATGCTTCGTAATAATTAAAAATGAAAATAAAAGGGCCACACAAAAAAGCAAGTAAAAGATATGCATCGCATTGTTTTCCATGCTATACTTTTCAAAATTTTGGAAGCACTACCACAAACAGCCCAGTTAACTTTACGAAATAAAGCGATAATAGTTCAAATTAGTTATCTCACTAAAGTGCTGTTCAAAGGTAGCAACAGTTTTCCTTGCTTTCTGTCTTTGCAATTTGCACATTGTTTTATGCTCATATCTTTGCAATTCATTTTTCACTTATTTATTATTGTTTTGTCTGATTTTCTTATTATCTTTTCTAAAAATGAAGCTATCAAAGAATGATCTTCAGTAAAAATCTCGTGGATCACTTATTCAAATATTTTGTTGTGACGTGACATTGAACATAATAGTCAAGGTTCATTCGCTGAAATTTTTAATGCAGTTGTTTCATTATAGGGCAATATTCGCAATGCCACACAAAATGTAATACAAAGAAAATAAATTATTACTATTAGTGGACAGGCATTTTTAACTGTTTGCAAACATGGAATTAATTTTAAATTGATTTCAGTAACTAACATTTATTTTTATGCTAATTTTTACTTACATATGCTTAATATCATGTTTTCTTCTGCTAACGTTAACTTATATATATGATTTTATGTTTAACCAACTATTTTTTTATTTACATTTTTTAACAGTTTTTTTTTTTTTTCTTTTCAAAACAGTTGAAAATGGAATTAGTTTTAAATTGATTTCAGTAACTAACATTTATTTTTATGCTAATTTTTACTTACATATATTAATATCAGGTTTTTTTCTCCTAACATTAATTTATATGTACTAAACATTATGTTTAACCAGCTATTTTTTTTTTTTTTTCCTTTTTTTTTCTGGCTGACTTAAATTGATATGAATTGAATATCATGTTTAGCAAGCTAAATTTTGTTTATATATGCATAAATTCAAATTAGCTTCCTAGCTTCTAATTTATGCACGCTAAATAGCATGCTTAATCAGCTAAATTGGACATATCTGTGTTTAATATCATGCCTTTACCTGCTAACTTTGTGCTTAGCATCGTGTTCAACCAGCTAATTTGTATTTATGTATGCTTAGTATCATTTTTTTTCATCCTAAATATAAATTTAACTTACATATGCATAATAATATCATGTTACTTCTCCTAAATTTAATTCATAAATGTTAAATATCGTATATTTTCTGCTAACTTAAGCTTAATACCATTTTAAAACCAATTAGCTGCTGGCAAGTATAAAATACTGTGTTGCCAACGTGTTTTCTGCAGTAGTAGTAAGCCCAAAATTCTGAAAATTACAAACAAATTACATATGTTGAATCAGCAGTGTCATTGTCAGTTAGATGAATCAAAATAAAATACGTGTTATATTTTCTCATTGAAAATGAAACAGGGTTTGTAGCAGTCCTTACAAGTGCTTATAAGTCCTTATATTTGAAAATAAAATATAAAAGCCTTTATAGGTGCTTCGTGGAGGACTCTAAAGCACTTATTTTTTTGTTTTAAGTGCTTATTTTTTGCTTTTAGTGCCTTTTTTTTTTAACAAACACACATTTTTCCCCGTACCATAGCCGAAACTAAATAAACAACTTTTCCTTATATGGAACGTCAGATGGATCTGCATTAACATAACCTTTGGTGCACACGAGTACTGACAGGTACATGTCATTCTATTGGTCAAAGAATTGAGAAAGCAGTAGAAAATTCTAGTACATTCCATATTCTTTTGCTCCTACCCAATATTACACACGTGTGAATTTCTATCAAGATTTTAATAATTTACTTTCTCATTTCGCATGGTCCATTCATATTCGGGTTTATTATGATCGGTATGCTTATATTATGAGCATATGTATGAATATTTATAATAATATATTTGCAGTAACTGCTGAAGTATAGATAAACTTAAAAAATGGGTAAGTGTGTTTTAACACATATTAGTTTTCTAAGGAATAATATTCGGAATGGCATAAATAAAATGAAAGTAATCGAATAGTCAAAATAATTTTTTCTCCCTAGTGCATTATACAGTACACAAGTTGGAGGTTTATCCCTTTCTTCGCAAAATCTTGAATATTGAAACTGTTACAGTTCATGGCAAAGCAAGCAACAGGCTTTTTTTTTTTTTTTTTTTTTTGGTCACTTTCTAACCTAGATTGAATAGGACTAAATGTTCTGCGGTCTACCAACTCAAGCGCAGAATGATTCTATTCCGGAAATTTAACACAGTCTGTTCAAAATTAGAATGAAAAGCATCCCAGATTGGTAAATCTCTTTATTAATCAATATGAGTATGGCAGGTTAAGCGGGTTGTGTCCTGCTGAATGATAAATATGCCATATGGGCACATGATGAAGCAAAGGGGTGTTTTCCTTTATTTAGTTATTTATTCTTCGAATACCTGCAGCTGTTGATTCTGATTGCGTAATATCACGTGCGGAAGAATTAAGGTGCATGTATAGCACAATAAAGTTTGCAATATTTCGTACAGATAAAAGAGTTTTTACTGTGCTTGCTAAGCAGATTATTTTTCAGTTCCATTGGGCTATTTTTTATATGATGCACATATCAAAATGTCAAAAGCATTATTTAGCTGAAAAATCTAAGAACGATTACAATCTACCCCCTTCTTTTTTTACCAGTTACGCTCGACTATCCAGAATTTTCAGATAATCGGCAATTTCCGAGTATGCCGGTTAGTTAAGCTTTTACTATTAAAGGATGACTGCATGAAGCAATTTCCTATCTTCTGATTTTAGAAAAGCTCCCTTTTTTTACTTAAATTTCTTTGCTTGCAATATCTGTTGAGAAAAAACTGTAATACAATGAAAAATTTAGAAAACGTTCAGAATTTTGATTTAAGTTGAATTATTTAAATATTAATATGAGTGGGAAAATAAATTGTATTTATTTTTAGGTGCCAAGCGAATATAATAAATATGGCTTATTGTTATTCATTTTCTCTGTTTTGAACTGAAATTTCATCATTAAATCTTGTAATATGATTTAGTTCTGCATAGTTATTTTTCCTCTCATTCTAAACTAGTTCTGTAAATTGAACTGTTATTTAAAATTAAAAATAAAGAAAAAAAAGAATGTAATTGTTTTCCATAGTTGAGTAATGCTCATTCTCTCTTAATAAATACTGAATTTCTCATATTTTAAATTACAAGTCTAATTTTTATTTTAGAGCTATGCAGTTGTGTATAATGTAATTAGACATGTGCTTATTTTTTTCCTTAAAATGTGCTTGAAAAGTCTTATAGGTGCTTATTTTTTTTTAACTAAAATGTGGCTACGAACCCTGTGAAAAAAATGTACTATCGCTCGAGTTTAAAAGTTTATGAGTGTTTGTAAACAAATTATAATTAAGGTACCTTTTAACTGTACAAAATTTGGGTTAGATGTAGTATAAGTGGTATATTTTGCATACTTGACATCTTTATGAACCTGTTTGTGTTTCCAGAATGTGAAGGATGCTTTTTTTTTCACCTTGCGAAAAATAACAGAATTGAGGTAAAAATATTAGCAGTACATTTAAAAATGTTTTGATATCTTGTTATCAGTATCCTGCTTCTTCAAAAATCTGTCATATTGTGGACATAAAAAATATATGAACTCAAACTTTTAAATAAAAATATTTTGTTTTAATATTTTGTATTTAAGAATTCTTGGTACCTGGATATTATTTCATCCCAAGAAATACAGGTGTTGTTTGCTGGTATGAAGATTTCTGTGCCAACAGAAAATTTTTAATTGCAAATTCTGTAATTGGGAAAATTATTATTATTCTATTAATAGTGTTAAAAGTATGGAAATGCAGAACATAATTCCACATTATTTAAAAATGAAATATTAATTATAAATATAGTATTGAATTATATTTACTTTAACTTAACTATAATTTTACAGGATATTCTGTTCTTCCATCAGGTAGAAATTCCTAATGGTGCCTAAAATTGATTATCTGACACAACACCATGGATTGAATTATTGAGAATATGGTAAAGCACACTAGGGCTATCTGCCTAAGGGAAGGGATGCCTTCGTGGAGGACTTTTTAACGGAAACTGGCTCATGTACACATTACACATGGGGAAAACCACGAAAACGCCCATGCAGCCAGCCCGTTCGCGGGATTTAAACCTCGGACTGAACTACCAGTGTTCAGGAATTTTACCGCTCGGCTGCTGGTGGGCTACAACACCATGTTATGGTCATTTTGATACTATGTTTCCAGTAGCAAAGTTCCATATTATTGAAAATAATGCTTTGCATTTTCTACCATTGCCACTAAATTCCAAATTTTAATGATTTGTTTTCTTTCAACTGAATGAGCAAACATAAATTATAATCTTACAATTTTAACACTACAAATGTAAAAAGTTGGTGAATATCCTTTGGCATTGCACAATTAAGTACAAGAGTCAATGGCTCAATGCTGCCAGTCATCTGCACCAGTTTTTGACGAGGAGGATTAATACATTAGAAATGAATTCTTTCGTTTTGAAATATAATTTCTTAAAAAAATTCCATTGCATAACATCTTATCCTAGCCTTTTAATTTTTCTGTATAATTCTCATAGGAAAAGCATGTTAAAGATTAAAAATAATTGTTATGCAGATAATCATATCTGCTAATAAAATTTCTTATTTCAGGTTCTCTGAAGGATGATTAATAGATTTGAACATCTGCCTGTTTCTGCCGTTATTGTATGTGTATATTGAATGTAGGTAGCTGTATGTCTATTGAAACACTGATGTCATTCTATACTCACTGAAGAATTTTTATTTATGTAAATGCTTTGTCAATAAATAATTTTAAGTTTTCCATGTGTGATTTTTAAAAACTTTCATATAACAATAAATTTTGTTAGGTTCATGTCTAGCATTTTAAGATACAATGAAGAGACATAACATTATGACCACCCTGTTGATAACATGTAGAACCACCTTTAGCCCTCAAAACTGCCAGCACACGCCATGGCATTGACTCCACAGGGTGCTGATGCATAGTCTAAGGCATGTTATGTTTGTTTATATGTTATGTTTTTCATTGCTTTCACGACATTGACAAAAATTTATTTTATGGTAACTAGTTTTAACGTCTGTTTTGCACGTTACACAAAGTGAAACCAGTATTTAGCAATCTGAGTGCTGCTCTGCAAGTGGAAAATTTGTAACAATATGTATCTATGCATAGCACGTATAAATTTATATAGCTTGTATTTATATATATGTGTTTGTGTTTGATTAACTTTCTGTTCAAATATTTATTGATTTAGTGCATGTTCACTTGTGAAATCCCGAGAATCTCTTGTGCTATTAGCCTTACATTTGAGATACGTGTTTCAGTCCTTCTAACATGCTGTTCATGTGCATGGGTGTGTGTTTAATCAAATTTCTATTTAAATATTTATTGAATTAGTGCATGTTAACTTGTGAAATCCGGATAATCTCCTGTAATAGTAGCCTTACATTTGAGATATGTGTTTCCCTAGTTCTAACATGTTGTTTATGTGTTTATATAGATGTGTCTGTGTTCATTTAATTTTCTATTTAAATATATATTGAGTTAGGACACGTGCATTTATGAAATCCCGAGAGTCTGCTGTGAAAGTAGCCTTAAACTTTATATATGTGTTCCCCTCCCTGTAAAATATTCTTTATCTTTCAAATTATTTATGTTCTTTTAAATTCAAATTTATTATTTACGCATGTAGCATGTCCTTATGTAGATGTGTGTGTGTATTCAATTAAATTTCTACTTAAATATTTATTGAATTACTGCATTTGTGATATCCCGAGAATCTGCTGTGAAAAGTTGCCTAGCAATTAATAGTTCTGTCTCTCTCCCTCCCTGTAACATGTTTATTTTTACTTTGCTTCCTGCGTGTAGACGGCTTTTTAACAAAGCTTGTGCGTTTTTGCTGTTTTTAAGTATTGTAAGTGTTCTTGTATGTATTTTTCAATGCCTTCTTGCTTTACTATTGATTATTCCCTTGCATTAGTTTTTTATCTGCTAACAGTACGACTTTAGTTACAATTGAGTCACCCGAGAACGTGGTACGAAGAGAAGTCCTAGATGCGTCTGGAAACTCCTTCTCAATCGCAGCCTTTATTGGCTGCAATTTTGAAGGATTGGCATCTAGATGAAGTTAGGCCCGAAACCACAACAGACAAAAGGTAGACTATGCACACAATAAGCCAAGCCCATTGTCCGTTCGGGGACAATTTTCGATCCAACGTTCTCTTCGTAGCACGTGGCGGAACGTCTACCACGTGGTCAGGTGCCTCACCTGTATCTAAAGCCATACATAATATTAGCAGATAAATCACTAATACAAGAAAATAATCAGCAAGAAAGTATTGAAAAAAACTTACAAGAATACTTACAAACAGCAAAAACGCCGGAGCGTTGTCAAAAAGCAGCCTACACTCAGGAAGCTCCGGAAAGAAATGAAAATTGCTCTTGGGAATTACCGCTATTTATAGACTTTTCCTGGTAGTTGGTGGCGCCACCTAGTGTGAAACACCAGAACTATACTATTTTCATTCTGTTTTCTCAAAAACAGAAAGGGACACTGCGATTATCTTTTACGTCTGTGTCACGAACATAAAAGCTACATTGAAATGGACTTCGTTACTTGCGTTTCGTGCCGAACTCACGTCCTTTTTTTACAGTTTTGAACCTCTTATGAATCAGTTTTCATGTCATTGTGAGTTCTACTGATTTCCGCATGCTCTGTCAAACTTGCGCACATGTTTCCTGGTGTGTTTTAAATTAATTGTCATTCCTTTCTGTGTGTCAAACTCATTTCCTCCCTGTACATTCCATATTCTGTGAACAAGAACGAACGTGAATTTAAGAGAGTTTTTCATAAATGATAACGAACTTTTGATTAAAAGAGACTTCAACAGTTACATTTATTTATTTCCCAATTTTTTCACTGAATGCATAACTTTAATGTCTAATTTCTGTATTTCCGTGTATCTTATGTTTACTTCGTTCTTTTACTTTTTAATCCCGTTTCTGTTTCTTTATTCATTAAGATATTCTTAAATAAGAAATTCATTTTCTTTAGTTCAGGTAATAATGTCCAAGTACACTACGGCTACCTGCATGAGCAATGGACGTCTGTTTTGCACGTTACACAAAGTGAAACCAGTATTTAGCAATCTGAGTGCTGCTCTGCAAGTGGAAAATTTGTAACAATATGTATCTATGCATAGCACGTATAAATTTATATAGCTTGTATTTATATATATGTGTTTGTGTTCGATTAAATTTCTGTTCAAATATTTATTGATTTAGTGTATGTTCACTTGTGAAATCCCGAGAATCTCCTGTGCTATTAGCCTTACATTTGAGATACGTGTTTCAGTCTTTCTAAAATACTGTTCATATACATGGGTGAATGTTTAATCAAATTTCTATTTAAATATTTATTGAATTAGTGCATGTTAACTTGTGAAATCCCGAGAATCTCCTGTAATAGTAGCCTTACATTTGAGATATGTGTTTCCGTAGTTCTAACATGTTGTTTATGTGTTTATATTGATGTGTCTGTGTTCATTTAATTTTCTATTTAAATATATATTGAGTTAGGACACGTGCATTTATGAAATCCCCAGAGTCTGCTGTGAAAGTAGCCTTAAACTTTATATATGTGTTTCTCTCCCTGTAACATATTCTTTATCTTTCAAATTACTTTATTTATGGTCTTTTAAATTCAAATTTATTATTTACATATGTAGCATGTCCTTATGTAGATGTGTGTGTGTATTAAATTAAATTTCTTCTTAAATATTTATTGAATTACTGCATTTGTGAAATCCCGAGAATCTACAGTGAAAAGTAGCCTAGCAATTAATAGTTCTGTCTCTCTTTCTCCCTGTAACATGTTTATTTTTACTTTGCTTCCTGTGTGTAGGCGGCTTTTTGACAACGCTCGTGCGTTTTTGCTGTTTTTAAGTATTGTAAGTGTTCTTGTATGTATTTTTCAATGCTTTCTATTGATTATTTCCTTGCATTAGTTTTTTATCTGCTGATACTATGACTTTAGTTACAATTGAGTCACCCGAGAACGTGGTACGAAGAGAAGTCCTAGATGCGTCTGGAAACTCCTTCTCAATCGCAGCCTTTATTTGCTGCAATTATGAAGGATTGACATCTAGATAAAGTTAGGCCTGAAACCACAAGAGACAAAAGGTAGACTATGCACACAGCAAGCCAAGCCCGTTGCCGTTCGGGGGCACTTTTCGATCCAATGTTCTCTTCGTAGCACGTGGCGGAACGTCTACCACGTGGTTGGGTGCCTCACCTGTAACTAAAGCCATACATAATATTAGCAGATAAATCACTAATACAAGAAAATAATCAGCAAGAAAGTATTGAAAAAAACTTACAAGAATACTTACAAACAGCAAAAACGCCGAAGCGTTGTCAAAAAGCAGCCTACACTCAGGAAGCTCCGGAAAGGAATGAAAAGTGCACTTGGGAATTACCGCTATTTATAGACTTTTTCTGGACTTTCCCTGGTAGTTGGTGGCGCCACCTAGTGTGAAACACCAGAACTATACTATTTTCATTCTGTTTTCTCAAAAACAGAAAGGGTCACTGTGATTATCCTTTACGTCTGTGTGACCAGGGACGGCGGAAGCAGGCTCGCAAGGCCTTCTTTGCAGGCGGGTGCCGACCAGCGAACGACACAGAGCTTTTTTTTTAAATGCAAAAGAAATCGGGGAAGAAGAAAAATGTTCCTTGAATGCTTACACAGGACAGGGACCATGGGAGTTCGCACCCCCTCCCAACACCTCCTAACACCCCCTCCCCACCTTCCCTCTCCAGCTCATCCATCAATGCCTTGTCACCCATCCTTCAATCCTCAGGGATAGTATCATACAAAGAAGTTCGAATTGGGAATTCACGCTGTGAGCAGGTTTAAATCTAGGTAATACCGTACTTACAGCGACTACATACGCAGACGTTGTTTATTACTCACAATGACCCTTCTACGCATCTAGTACCAGGTAACGGTCATTTTCCATGTGTCTAGAAAGCCACGTGTTATGTATCATCTACACATTCCATTTTCGTATTTACTGAGTCACTGAGTGGTTGGTGAAGAAAATTTTCGATGCACAATAACTTACTACCATTGGAAAAGAAAAGTCCATTTGATGAAGTACGTTCTTATTTTATTTTACTTAATATAATTTCTATTTATCCTTATTTTATCGTTTTATTATATTTTTATTTAAAATGTATAGAGTGAAATACGTTTTTTTTTCTTGAAAATTTCTGTGAGGGTGAGAAGGGGGGAACGGATTAGCCCTTTCTATCAGGGAAAATTTGCCATTTTGCCATATGTAAGAATGAACACAGGCACCAACCTTTCATTTTCTTCACGGGAGTTGGAGGGCAGACAAGATCTGCATGGACGAAAACGCAAAAGTGTATAGAGCAGTGCTTCTCAACCTTTTTTTAGTCCGCTGACCGGTAAAACTTACAAAAAAATTTCGCGGACCAGTGTGTTTTTTTCCCTACCCCCCAAAACAAACTTTACAAAGTATTCAAGAATTACTACATAAGTTAATTGTAATATTCCTATTACCATTTGTCTACAATCATATTTAAATATATGCGCCTTTCGTTTCCTTCTTACTCATCCTGGTTATTGATTTTTAATCTACCTATAGTTAAAGAAATAGTAGTTATAGCACAGTATTAAATTCCATGGTTATTAAAAACTTACGCTGATGTATAGTTTTCAGTTGTCCAAGCATGCAGAAGAATGTAAGCAAGATAAAAAGCGAAACCTAAGACGCCTTGAACACAGCGATACTCAAGGCAGACAGGAGCACGCTAACTGGTGTACTAAGTGTACGGCACGGCAATTATAAAAGGCGATTAGGTACCTAGTTGCCAGGTTGTTATATTTTTTATCATCGATCATATTATTTTATAAACTAATAAACTATTATTATTGTAATGTGGGTGCTGTTGTAATATCGGTAATTTCGGTTTTGGACAGAGAACTGGATATTTCGCTATCTGGACAGTGGTATAGAGAGTTTATTTTCTGTTTCGGGGGGGAGGAGGTTGCCGGTGTTTATAGTCTAAGTCCAAATTCTCAACATTTATACAATTTATTTAATGACTAGGCTCCCCAATTAAGCATCTTAAAGTGTTCGCGGACGCTTTTGTACAGAAAGACAAGGCATGTACAAAGCCCCTTGAAAAGCTTATCCTAGGTACGCCGGCTGAGATGCCCGAAGTAAAGAACTGAAGTTTTACATTCAGTTATTTTCATAAAACGTTGAAAATCTTTATTAGATTTTTAATATTAAGTTGGCTCCTGGGGCTACACCCAAGGACAACTAGATATCTACAGGCCTGCTCCATCGATTTGTGACGCCACAAGCGAAGGCGATCGACACATATTTGTGTCACTTTTTATTTCAAACACAAAAGTCAAGTGAAATTAATTTTTACAACTTAATATTTTGAATTTTAAGATTAATAACTTGCTATATTATATCGTAATATTTAAATAATTTTCTACCGATTTATCAGATAGAAGATAAAATAAGATTTGAGTGATCTTATAAATTTAGCGAAGCAGATTCAAATAAACTGAAACGTATGTGAACTTTTATACGGAAATAAAATTTGAAAAATTAAACGGAAACATATGCCCAGAAAAATATTTATAAAAATTATACAGTATGTTAATATCAATGAAAATATAACATGTATAATGAGCTCAACACAAGATGATTTTCGTTTCGTAATAAAAAGAAGAAAATGTATCTTAGGCTCTCCGATTAATCTATATTGCTTAAATATTAAAAAACGTATATAGTATTTCGTAACAAAATTAATATCAACACTTTAATTCTAATATAATAAAATATTGCTTTATAATTATGTTTTTCTGTGCAATGATATTGCAGAAAAAGAGGCTATTTCTTTTCCTTATTTCCTTAAAGATTTTTCAATATTAAATCCGAGATCCTAAGATGATTTTTAATAATAAATACACAAGTGGACATTAAGTGAAATACCTAAATCGTATTAATATGTTATCCTAGTTGCTAGATCTTAAGTTGAATCTACATATTGAAAAAAAAAAAAAAAAAAAAAGATTGATCCTAAAGATGCTTTATAAGCAAAAACTTTATACAGTAAATCTTATAGCATATCCAAAAATAGATTACAAGTTCTCTAAAAACAAAGCAAGATCATAACTATGCAATCAATCCCAATGAGCATTATATCATGCTCTAAAACTTCTTATGAAAGAAAGTACATCTGATCAAAAATACACTCTACATTTATTTGATGATAGAGAAGAGTAAAAATTGCCCACAACATTGCAAACATGCACAGTGGAGGAATGCCTTCGGGGAGGACTTTCTAAGGGAAATTGGCTCGTACACAAGTTACATATGGGGAAACCAACGAAAACACCCATACAGCCAGCCCGTTCGCCGGGACTGAAATCGGTACCGAACTACCAGTGTTCAGCACTTTTACCACTCAGCCACGGGCGGGCCGCAGTATGTTTCTATAGCTCAACTATGTACAATTTGCAGATACTTACTATATAACTTTAAAATTTAATATTCTGGAATTTATTACATCTAAATCCAGAATTATTTAATTTACATATTTTTCTTTTTTCGTCATTGGTTTCCTTTAAATTGTTATGTTTAGCTTTACAGTAATTATTCACCAATATATTGCAAATACATGTAGCACACCTTTTCAACAAATCATGCAGTGATTTTCCCCACACGCAAATACCTTTACTCATCCCAAATAATGCTTTCTCCGTGATGAGAAACATTAATAGAGAAAAAGTTGATTGTTTGATGAAATATATAACTTCTCGTACATTTTAGATATTAGGATTGTAAATATTTTGAATGCAGAGGTATTTATGAATGTCAAGAATTAATTTTTTCCTGAAGAGATTACAAATTCAATGCTTCAATACAGATCTACAAACATATCCATAAAAGTAAATTAGACACACTATATCTTTTTCTGTAATATTAACATCATATGATTGATGCAAAACATGAATAAATTCATCATCAATATGATGATCATGATTAAAGTCTTCAATATCATTACAAGGAAAAGGTTATAAAATAAGTGAGCCTTTAAGGTTTTTAAGTTCACTAACATTTATTTTATTTTGAAACTTTACTGCCATTTCTTATTTTCCACTTCCGGCCAGAATTAAACGCGTTAATTTGGTTATGCAAATTGTACTTGCTAACGCCCAAGTATTTAAATTGTGGCTTTTTGCCAACGATATAGAGGTAGCGAGAGAGAGAGAGGTAGAAGGCGAGTTTGCCGGCCACCACCTTGTTGCACGCGCGTTTCAATTTACTGTTGTTTGCCTTTAGGGCCACAGGCATAAGATGTTTTACTTTCATAGGTTTAAACCCTACCAAATACTTCAGCTTTTGTCAGGGGCGTAGCTAGAGTTTTCAGCGCCCGGGAACAACTGAAGAATTTGCGCCCCTTTCTGTGTGCCAAGAGTGGGAAACATTTCATCAGAAAATTTCGTAGCAATAATTTGACGCCCCTTGGATGCAGCGCCCAGGGACAGATGTCCCCCCTTGCCCCACCCTAGCTACGCCACTGGCCAGAGGTTTAGTCCTCTTGTAATTTAAAACGTATTGTAGTTTCGGCAGTTTGCGTACTACATACGTCGCACATTTTAAAGGCCATTCTTAATCGTAAATATCTCTGTGAGTTATTCAGAGTCAGCTCTTATTTTTATTTTAGTTCATAGTTTATATTTTTACGTTCAGACCACAAGTAGTTGGTCTCTGTATCCCAAAGCGTGGGAGCACCTGTGTTCCGTAGTTAATAAAGGGAAATTTAACACTTCTCATCTTGTCTTCTGTTCTACACTTCGTAAAGACATAGGTTGTAGACAACCTCCCAGTCCAGTCAGGACTCACTATTTTTGCGAAACACATGAAAAGAAACACAAGTGATGATAAGCCTTTCTCAGAAGATTGCATTTTAAGCAAACTAACTAATTTTTGTTTTCTTTCCGACTCTATAATCTGCTGTAAAGATGCGTGATAATTACAGCCACTCATTTGTCGAAATTGACCTCAAGGTTATCTGTCTGAAATTTTCCTTAAGAATAAAATAGGAAGATTATGCTTTGTTCGGTTTTCAAATGAAGATTTTAATATAACACCGAAAAGCATTTCAAACATATTCCTGTTAATTCTATTATTGCCTGGTATTAGAGTTATAATTCGACAGCCACAAGACTGTGTAGAGACATTAGGTTGATTGGAAAAGCCGGAGAGATGAAAAATTAGCAACTGCCTTCGCCGGGAATCGAACCACGGTCCTCTGGAATACCAGCCCAGCGTGCAGATCCACTACACCACGAAGGCACCCTAGGAAATTAGGAGACATACCTTATAGCTGTACATAACCGAATACTTGTTTTGTAAACATTATAAGGTATTTCTCCCGCCTTCTTAGCATGCCTTCGTATCATAAATGTTTGCATAATTCTTAAATTTAAAAAAAATTACTAAATTGAAACTTATTAAATTAAAAACAATTTTAATAATTCTTAGTGACTTCCTTGGGCCTGTCTTGCAGAGCAAAGCTTTTCGAAGGAAGGTTTAATATTAGAAATAGGCACTCTCAGTTCTTTTTCTATATTTAGCTCAGATCTATATTTTGTCTTCAATGAAGCCACGCAGAAAATCCGCGCAGCGATATGTAGACATACAGACATTCACGCAGATACTCCAGAATGTTCGAGATAAGATAAGTCGGAACTTTTCGCGAAACCGCGAGTATATCTGAGATGGTGGACAGCAATAAAAGTGCAACAGATTCTTGTTTTGTCAATGCTGAGGATCGACGTTGCCAAATATGAATAAATTTACGTATTCTTGGTAATTTTTAAGTTTAAAATTAAGGCCGTAGTTTAATTAATTAGCAACTAAGAGTTAGCGCCAAAAATACTCAAAATACATTATAATTGCATACACTTTATAATATGTGGGAGGGGGCGCGATGAAAATTATGGCTGAAAATTGGGCCGCGTATACTGAAAGGTTGAGAAACACTGGGTTGAGGTAAGACATAGCTAGTGTTTTTGGAGAGAGAGGTTTGGTGGTCATTGTACACAGAGCCCTTGGCAAGCATTAAGTTTGACCCATCACATGGTCAAACCTTTCCTTATCGTTTGTTATAAAGATGCTAATACTTCCCAACCGCTCGAAAAAGTTATCATAAAGTATATTTTTTTCATTAGCTTCATTTTTTTACTTTTCATCTTTATTCTATATTTAGCAGATGTTATGGCTTATTTTTAAAAGAAAGATTAGATATTTACAATTGAATTTTTAAATTTCAGTGTGAAATTTTGATAACATGGAAACAAAGAAAAAATCATCCAGTGCACAGAATCGTAAACGCAAAGCTTAGAAAGATGCTGCTCTTCAGAAGCAGGCAGATGCAATGTCTCATTTCATAAAGAAGACGAAGATTTCTTCGGGCGTAAATGATGCTCACACTGAATCAGCATCAGAATCAATTACAAAAGAACAGACATCATCCAGCCAAAGAACATCAGCTGCATTGGATGAAGTTATTGAAAGGACTGGTAAAACTCCAAAGGAAGGGAAACATGATCCAAGTATGGAATTAAATAAATCGGAAGTTAGAGATTATCCAGGTAATTCGATGGAAGAGACTGGCATAAATGAAAATTCCTTTCTTTATATTGATTTTGATGATCCTGCAAAGTGGCCAACTCTTAGCGACAAAGTGATAATGACTTTGTCTGGAATGGGGCCTATTCAAAGGAAAGGTTTAATGTATCCGAAAAGTAATAATGGACGTAAATTTAGTGATAGAATATTATAACAGAAAAATGGAAAACGGAGAATTTGTTCCCCGTACATGGCTGTTATATTTTATAAGTACAAATTCTGTTTTTTGCTTCTGTTGCAAGATATTTGCATCCGTTGACAGTAGTAGCCTAGTAAAAGGCTATAATGATTGGCTAAATGTATCTGAAGCCTTGCATAAGCATGAGATTAGTAGAGCACATAGGAAAAATTTCTTAAAATGGAAAGAGCTTGAGAAAAATTTGAAAAATAAAACAACAATTGATTCCCAAACACAAGAGAGTTATGAAAATGAAAAAAAAAAAAAATTGGTCAAATGTCTTAGGGTGACAGATTGAAATCACAAAATTTCTTGGCAGCCAGAATTTAGCCTTTTGAGGCTCATCTGATGTGCTGTACTACGAAGTCTGTGTGAAGCACGAAGTCTGTGTACCAAAATCAAGGATTATAAATTTATTTGTTCCTGGATAGTTAGGCACGATTTGCTTAACAGAATTAATCCTGTCAGCAAACAATTGCAAGAAAAGGGTTTGAGTGTTACAATAAATAAATACTAAAGGCAATAAGTAACTTAAAAACATTCATTGAAGAATATAGAAGTGATATCAATTACAAAAGTATTCTTGAGAAAGCCAAAGAACTTAGTGAAGAAGTGGATGGCGAGTCACAATTTAAAACTGTTGAAGAAGTCCGAAGAAGGAAAAAGAAATGTCACTTCGATTACGAACATGCTGACAAATCCCCTCAATCTCCAGAAGAGAAGTTTAGGGCAAATGTCTTTTTTAGAATTTTGGATACTGCTTGGACATCATTAAACGAAAGATCTGATGCAATGAAAAATCACTGCGATAATTTCAGTTTTCTGGGTAATTTATCAGAAATCGATAACGCAAATTTGAAAATAAAATGTGATAAATTAGAAAAATTGTTCAGTGTGGTGACAATAAAGATATTAATGTAGAAGAACTCCATGACGAAATAGTAGCTTCGAAAGACATTTCTACAGCCGGTATGAATGACCCATTCGATATTTTGAACTTAATTGCCTCAAATAATTTGTTCTTCCCGAACTTGAAGATCGTACTGAGAATACAACTTAGCATTCCTGTTAGTGTTGCTAGTAGCGAAACATCATTCTCCAAATTAAAATTGATCAAGACATATTTACGTTCAAGTATAATCGCAGGAGAGACTCAAATGTAGCTTTGATTGCTATTGAAAATGAAATCTGTCAAGAACTAGATGCAAAAGAAATTATAGAAAAATTTGTAAATATGAAATGCAGAAAAATAAATTATTCTCAATAAATTGTTAAAATCAATTTCCACAAATGCTTTCTTCAAAACTTCCTTCTCCTATACAAAAATTTAGAAAAAGAGGGGCGACTTCAGCTATTTTGCAGGCGGGCGCCGTATAACCTTGCGCCGGAGCTGTGTGTGACGAACATAAAAGCTACATAAAATGGACTTCGTTACTGGCGTTTCGTACCGAATTCACGTCTTTTTTTACAGTTTTGAACCTCTTATGAATCAGTTTTCATGTCATTGTGAGTTCTACTGATTTCAGCATGCTCTGTCAAACTTGCGCAGATGATTCCTGGTGTGTTTTAAATTAATTGTCAATCCTTTCTCTGTGTCAAACTCATTTCCTCCCTGTACATTCCATATTCTGTGAACAAGAACGAACGTGAATTTAAGAGAGTTTTTCATAAATGATCACGAACTTTTGATTAAAAGAGACTTCAACAGTTGCGTTTATTTATTTCCCAATTTTTTCACTGAATGCATAACTTCAATGTGTAATTTCTGTATTTCCGTGTACCTTATCTTTACTTCGTTCTTTTACTTTTTAATCCCGTTTCTGTTTCTTTATTGATTAAGATATTCTTAAATAAGAAATTCATTTTCTTTAGTTCAGGTAATAATGTCCAAGTACACTACGGCTACCTGGATGAGCAATGGACGATTGTTTTGCACATTACACAAAGTGAAACCAGTATTTAGCAATCTGAGTGCTGCTCTGCAAGTATAAAATTTGTAACAATATGTATCTATGCATAGCACGTACAAATTTATATAGCTTGTATTTATATATATGTGTTTGTGTTCGATTAAATTTCTGTTCAAATATTTATTGATTTAGTGCATGTTCACTTGTGAAATCCCGAGAATCTCCTGTGCTATTAGCCTTACATTTGAGATACGTGTTTCAGTCTTTCTAAAATACTGTTCATATACATGGGTGTGTGTTTAATCAAATTTCTATTTAAATATTTATTGAATTAGTGCATGTTAACTTGTGAAATCCCGAGAATCTCCTGTAATAGTAGCCTTACATTTGAGATGTAAGGCTACTATTACAGGAGATTCTCGGATGTGTTTCCTTAGTTCTAACATGTTGTTTATGTGTTTATATAGATGTGTCTGTGTTCATTTAATTTTCTATTTAAATATATATTGATTTAGGACACGTGGATTTATGAAATCCCGAGAGTCTGCTGTGAAAGTAGCCTTAAACTTTATATATGTGTTCCCTCCCTGTAACATATTCTTTATCTTTCAAATTACTTTATTTATGTTCTTTTAAATTGAAATTTATTATTTACGTATGTAGCATGTCTTTATGAAGATGTATGTGTGTATTCAATTAAATTTCTACTTAAATATTTATTGAATTACTGCATTTGTGAAATGCCGAGAATCTGCTGTGAAAAGTTGCCTAGCAATTAATAGTTCTGTCTCTCTTTCTCCCTATAACATGTTTATTTTTACTTTGATTCCTGTGTGTAGGCGGCTTTTTGACAGTGCTCGTGCGTTTTTAAGTATTGTAAGTGTTCTTGTATGTATTTTTCAATGCTTTCTTGCTTTACTATTGATTATTTCCTTGCATTAGTTTTTTATCTGCTGATACTGTGACTTTAGTTACAATTGAGTCACCCGAGAACGTGGTACGAAGAGAAGTCCTAGATGCGTCTGGAAACTCCTTCTCAATTGCAGCCTTTATTGGCTGCAATTATGAAGGATTGGCATCTAGATGAAGTTAGGCCCGAAACCACAACAGACAAAAGGTAGACTATGCACACAATAAGCCAAGCCCGTTGTCCGTTCGGGGGCACTTTTCGATCCAACGTTCTCTTCGTAGCACGTGGCGGAACGTCTACCACGTGGTCCGGTGCCTCACCTGTATCCAAAGCCATACATAATATTAGCAGATAAGTCACTAATACAAGAAAATAATCAGCAAGAAAGTATTGAAAAAAACTTACAAGAATACTTACAAACAGCAGAAACGCCGGAGCGTCGTCAAAAAGCAGCCTACATGCAGGAAGCTCCGGAAAGAAATGAAAATTGCACTTGGGAATTTCTGTTATTTATCGACTTTTCCTGGACTTTCCCTGCTAGGTGGTGGCGCCACCTAGTGTGAAAAACCAGAACTATACTATTTTCATTCTTCTTACGGCAGAAATATCAAGAAACTTCCAAGCAAGTTGAAATATCACGGATACAAGCTGAACTATCAGATCTCGTATACAAACTGATGACTAACCCTCAAAGCGATCATGCGGTAAAGCAAGTTATTCGCTTCTTCTTAGAAGAGTTTAAACGACCAGAATCCAGACTGCAAATTTCTGAAAATGTAATAATCACTTTCCCTCCTAAGCTTGCACTCTCAAATGGTAATCAATATGGAAGCGAGTTATTGCTCCCACTCTGTCGTACTTTGAACATCCGAGATACAATGGACTATGAAGCTGCCATCCAAGCTATTCCGCTCCTTGAAGAAGCACGTGACCATCTGAACGCTGCAATTCCCCGGATTAAGTCACTCCATCCACACCACTTGGAACTCGTGGAACTCGGCCTTGCGGAAACTATTAATATTCGCAACAAATTCAAGGACGATATTACCTCAATCCAAGGAAAATATGAAACCTTTCTTTCAAGTATAGACCACCCAGAAGCGTGTCTTTTTAGAAAACGTAAAACACCGTTTCCTGTTCTCACCATCCCTAGAATTCAAGAACCCTGCGAGTCTACGGACGCCGCCAAGGAAAACAAGTTCACTACACCGAAGAAGTTCGCACGTCTCAAGAGCCCTGAACCTGTCCCGCAGCCGGAGCTAAGCAACCAATTTAATGCCTTAGCGAGTGAAGAAAACACCGATACGAACGCTGCTGATAATACTGAAAATATTATTATCACTAATAGCCTGTGGAACGTCCCTCACGTTATGATAAATACTACGGATGAGCACCATCAAATTCTCACGGACATCAGTGAAAATACCGAAGCCAAATTCGTAGGCAAATTCCATCACGACTGTCTCCGTGTTATTTCTGAAACTTTGCAAGATTACAACCACATTGCAAAATTTTTAAATCAACGTTCCATTGGATTTTTCCTGGTGAAACTCAAAAATGACAGACCCAGAAAAATTGTGATAAAAGGACAGCCCGTTAATACTGATGCTGATAAAATTAAGCAAGCTCTGACGGATTTGAACTTTCAAGTGTATAAAATTGCACGGCTCAGAAATTTTCGTACGAAAGCCCCCCTGCCTATTTTCCAAGTTCAACTGCGCCATACTCTGAATATTGATGAAGTTTATGATATCCAGCAACTCCTTCGATTTGCCGTGCAGATCGAGAAGTATAAGCCAAGATTCTCTGTGTATCAATGTTACAACTGCCAAAAAATTAGACATTCATCTGATAGCTGCAAACTCCCCCCCAGGTGTGTGAAATGTGCTAAAAACCACATCTCTGCGGAGTGTGATCGTAAAAAGACTGACGAACCTACCTGCAGCAACTGCTCAAAAAACCACGTTAGTTCCTATCGTGGTTGTGAATATTTTCGGAAATTTACGAAAAATCCTCATCCTTCACATACATAACCAGGCGTGAGTTATGCTGACGCGGCTAAATCACAAATTCCCCCTGTGCCTCTAACTCCTAAAGAAACTGATGATACCCAGCCTCAACAGATTCAAGACATCGGTTACCCTGCGAAAGAAAGTGATTTTAAATCTATATTGGACCTTATGAATATTTTCAAACAGATACAAGAAATTTTCAGTAACGACTGCATTAGAAAGTTTGTTGCAGCTTTCAAAGAAAATCATCAACACCTTCAAGCAGCCCCTAGCAACCCTGAAAAACTACTAATTCTGATGAACATCTTTCAATTAGCAAGCGACTAAATTTTTCACCGTACAACTCTTTTTCTCCAGGATCATGAAGCCTTATTGCGGCGTTAGCGCCGATAAGTTAAGCAGCGGGCAGCAGGGACAGGACTTGGGTGGGTGACCACCTGAGAACTCTCCTGTGGTCCGCCCACCTCGTTCTCTATTCGTGCTTACCGGAGCACCACGGCTACTGGCTGGCGGATAACTTCACCTCGGCGACTTATTCCAGAAAACTTTTTCAGCTATGCAATTTTGTCTCGGCATGTTATTTGTCCCTATCCATGCTACTCTTGTTTCTTTTATCATACACTGTTCTCTCTTTTAGGAACTACCAATGCTATGGTAAATCAGAAGCTCGAAAATCGCCATCACATGTTATTCAGGGATAGCGCATCCGCGCGGGGGCCCGTTTATTGCGAACTGCGTTCGCCTGAGTCGTCGGGTGCCTCACCTTTAACTAAAGCCATACATAATATTAGCAGATAAATCACTAATACAAGAAAATAATCAGCAAGAAAGCATTGAAAAAAACTTACAAGAATACTTACAAACAGCAAAAACGCTGGAGCATGGTCAGAAAGCAGCCTACACTCAGGAAGCTCCGGAAAGGAATGAAAAGTGCACTTGGGAATTACCGCTATTTATAGACTTTTTCCGGACTTTCCCTGGTAGTTGGTGGGGCCACCTAGTGTGAAACACCAGAACTATACTATTTTCATTCTGTTTTCTCAAAAATAGAAAGGGACACTGCGATTATCCTGTACGTCTGTGTGACGAACATAAAAGCTACATTGAAATGCACTTTGTTACTGGCGTTTCGTACCGAATTCACGTCCTTTTTTTACAGTTTTGAACCTCTTAAAAATCAGTTTTCATGTCATTGTGAGTTCTACTGATTTCCGCATGCTCTGTCAAACTTGCGCACATGTTTCCTGGTGTGTTTTAAATTAATTGTCATTCCTTTCTCTGTGTCAAACTCATTTCCTCCCTGTACATTCCATATTCTGTGAACAAGAACGAACGTGAATTTAAGAGAGTTTTTCATAAATGATCACGAACTTTTGATTAAAAGAGACTTCAACAGTTGCGTTTATTTATTTCCCAATTTTTTCACTGAATGCATAATTTCAATGTCTAATTTCTGTATTTCCGTGTATCTTATCTTTACTTCGTTCTTTTACTTTTTAATCCCGTTTCTGTTTCTTTATTCATTAAGATATTCTTAAATAAGAAATTCATTTTGTTTTGTTCAGGTAATAATGTCCAAGTACACTACGGCTACCTGCATGAGGGATGGACGTCTGTTTTGCACGTTACACAAAGTGAAACCAGTATTTAGCAATCTGAGTGCTGCTCTGCAAGTGGAAAATTTGTAACAATATGTATCTATGCATATCACGTATAAATTTATATAGCTTGTATTTATATATATGTGTTTGTGTTCGATTAAATTTCTGTTCAAATATTTATTGATTTAGTGCATGTTCACTTGCGAAATCCCGAGAATCTCCTGTGCTATTAGCCTTACATTTGAGATACGTGTTTCAGTCTTTCTAAAATACTGTTCATATACATGGGTGTGTGTTTAATCAAATTTCTATTTAAATATTTATTGAATTAGTGCATGTTAACTTGTGAAATCCCGAGAATCTCCTGTAATAGTAGCCTTACATTTGAGATATGTGTTTCCGTAGTTCTAACATGTTGTTTATGTGTTTATATTGATGTGTCTGTGTTCATTTAATTTTCTATTTAAATATATATTGAGTTAGGACACGTGCATTTATGAAATCCCGAGAGTCTGCTGTGAAAGTAGCCTTAAACTTTATATATGTGTTCCCTCCCTGTAACATATTCTTTATCTTTCAAATTATTTATGTTCTTTTAAATTCAAGTTTATCACTTACGTATGTAGCATGTCCTTATGTAGATGTGTGTGTGTATTCAATTAAATTTCTACTTAAATATTTATTGAATTACTGCATTTGTGAAATCCCGAGAATCTGCTGTGAAAAGTAGCCTAGCAATTAATAATTCTGTCTCTCTTTCTCCCTGTAACATGTTTATTTTTACTTTGCTTCCAGCGTGTAGGCGGATTTTTGACAACGCTCGAGCGTTTTTGCTGTTTTTAAGTATTGTAAGTGTTCTTGTATGTATTTTTCAATGCTTTCTTGCTTTACTATTGATTATTTCCTTGCATTAGTTTTTTATCTGCTGATACTATGACTTTAGTTACAATTGAGTCACCCGAGAACGTGGTACGAGGAGAAGTCCTAGATGCCTCTGGAAACTCCTTTTCAATCGCAGCCTTTATTGGCTGCAATTATGAAGGATTGACATCTAGATAAAGTTAGGCCTGAAACCACAAGAGACAAAAGGTAGACTATGCACACAGCAAGCCAAGCCCGTTGCCGTTCGGGGGCACTTTTCGATCCAATGTTCTCTTCGTAGCACGTGGCGGAACGTCTACCACGTGGTTGGGTGCCTCACCTGTAACTAAAGCCATACATAATATTAGCAGATAAATCACTAATACAAGAAAATAATCAGCAAGAAAGTATTGAAAAAAACTTACAAGAATACTTACAAACAGCAAAAACGCTGGAGCGTCGTCAAAAAGCAGCCTACACGCAGGAAGCTCCGGAAAGAAATGAAAATTGCACTTGGGAATTTCCGTTATTTATCGACTTTTCCTGGACTTTCCCTGCTAGGTGGTGGCGCCACCTAGTGTGAAAAACCAGAACTATACTATTTTCATTCTTCTTACGGCAGAAATATCAAGAAACTTCCAAGCAAGTTGAAATATCACGGATACAAGCTGAACTATCAGATCTCGTATACAAACTGATGACTAACCCTCAAAGCGATCATGCGGTAAAGCAAGTTATTCGCTTCTTCTTAGAAGAGGTGAAACGACCAGAATCCAGACTGCAAATTTCTGAAAATGTAATAATCACTTTCCCTCCTAAGGTTGCACTCTCAAATGGTACTCAATATGGAAGCGAGTTATTGCTCCCACTCTGTCGTACTTTGAACATCCGAGATACAATGGACTATGAAGCTGCCATCCAAGCTATTCCGCTCCTTGAAGAAGCACGTGACCATCTGAACGCTGCAATTCCCCGGATTAAGTCACTCCATCCACACCACTTGGAACTCGTGGAACTCGGCCTTGCGGAAACTATTAATATTCGCAACAAATTCAAGGACGATATTACCTCAATCCAAGGAAAATATGAAACCTTTCTTTCAAGTATAGACCACCCAGAAGCGTGTCTTTTTAGAAAACGTAAAACACCGTTTCCTGTTCTCACCATCCCTAGAATTCAAGAACCCTGCGAGTCTACGGACGCCGCCAAGGAAAACAAGTTCACTACACCGAAGAAGTTCGCACGTCTCAAGAGCCCTGAACCTGTCCCGCAGCCGGAGCTAAGCAACCAATTTAATGCCTTAGCGAGTGAAGAAAACACCGATACGAACGCTGCTGATAATACTGAAAATATTATTATCACTAATAGCCTGTGGAACGTCCCTCACGTTATGATAAATACTACGGATGAGCACCATCAAATTCTCACGGACATCAGTGAAAATACCGAAGCCAAATTCGTAGGCAAATTCCATCACGACTGTCTCCGTGTTATTTCTGAAACTTTGCAAGATTACAACCACATTGCAAAATTTTTAAATCAACGTTCCATTGGATTTTTCCTGGTGAAACTCAAAAATGACAGACCCAGAAAAATTGTGATAAAAGGACAGCCCGTTAATACTGATGCTGATAAAATTAAGCAAGCTCTGACGGATTTGAACTTTCAAGTGTATAAAATTGCACGGCTCAGAAATTTTCGTACGAAAGCCCCCCTGCCTATTTTCCAAGTTCAACTGCGCCATACTCTGAATATTGATGAAGTTTATGATATCCAGCAACTCCTTTGATTTGCCGTGCAGATCGAGAAGTATAAGCCAAGATTCTCTGTGTATCAATGTTACAACTGCCAAAAAATTGGACATTCATCTGATAGCTGCAAACTCCCCCCCAGGTGTGTGAAATGTGCTAAAAACCACATCTCTGCGGAGTGTGATCATCAAAAGACTGACGAACCTACCTGCAGCAACTGCTCAAAAAACCACGTTAGTTCCTATCGTGGTTGTGAATATTTTCGGAAATTTACGAAAAATCCTCATCCTTCACATACAAGACCAGGCGTGAGTTATGCTGACGCGGCTAGAACACAAATTCCCCCTGCGCTTCTAACTCCTAAAGAAACTGATGATACCCAGCCTCAACAGATTCAAGACATCGGTTACCCTGCGAAAGAAAGTGATTTTAAATCTATATTGGACCTTATGAATATTTTCAAACAGATACAAGAAATTTTCAGTAACGACTGCATTAGAAAGTTTGTTGCAGCTTTCAAAGAAAATCATCAACACCTTCAAGCAGCCCCTAGCAACCCTGAAAAACTACTAATTCTGATGAACATCTTTCAATTAGCAAGCGACTAAATTTTTCACCGTACAACTCTTTTTCTCCAGGATCATGAAGCCTTATTGCGGCGTTAGCGCCGATAAGTTAAGCAGCGGGCAGCAGGGACAGGACTTGGGTGGGTGACCACCTGAGAACTCTCCCGTGGTCCGCCCACCTCGTTCTCTATTCGTGCTTACCGGAGCACCACGGCTACTGGCTGGCGGATAACTTCACCTCGGCGACTTATTCCAGAAAACTTTTTCAGCTATGCAATTTTGTCTCGGCATGTTATTTGTCCCTATCCATGCTACTCTTGTTTCTTTTATCATACACTGTTCTCTCTTTTAGGAACTACCAATGCTATGGTAAATCAGAAGCTCGAAAATCGCCATCACATGTTATTCAGGGATAGCGCATCCGCGCGGGGGCCCGTTTATTGCGAACTGCGTTCGCCTGAGTCGTCGGGTGCCTCACCTTTAACTAAAGCCATACATAATATTAGCAGATAAATCACTAATACAAGAAAATAATCAGCAAGAAAGCATTGAAAAAAACTTACAAGAATACTTACAAACAGCAAAAACGCCGGAGCATGGTCAGAAAGCAGCCTACACTCAGGAAGCTCCGGAAAGGAATGAAAAGTGCACTTGGGAATTACCGCTATTTATAGACTTTTTCCGGACTTTCCCTGGTAGTTGGTGGGGCCACCTAGTGTGAAACACCAGAACTATACTATTTTCATTCTGTTTTCTCAAAAATAGAAAGGGACACTGCGATTATCCTGTACGTCTGTGTGACGAACATAAAAGCTACATTGAAATGCACTTTGTTACTGGCGTTTCGTACCGAATTCACGTCCTTTTTTTACAGTTTTGAACCTCTTAAAAATCAGTTTTCATGTCATTGTGAGTTCTACTGATTTCCGCATGCTCTGTCAAACTTGCGCACATGTTTCCTGGTGTGTTTTAAATTAATTGTCATTCCTTTCTCTGTGTCAAACTCATTTCCTCCCTGTACATTCCATATTCTGTGAACAAGAACGAACGTGAATTTAAGAGAGTTTTTCATAAATGATCACGAACTTTTGATTAAAAGAGACTTCAACAGTTGCGTTTATTTATTTCCCAATTTTTTCACTGAATGCATAATTTCAATGTCTAATTTCTGTATTTCCGTGTATCTTATCTTTACTTCGTTCTTTTACTTTTTAATCCCGTTTCTGTTTCTTTATTCATTAAGATATTCTTAAATAAGAAATTCATTTTGTTTTGTTCAGGTAATAATGTCCAAGTACACTACGGCTACCTGCATGAGGGATGGACGTCTGTTTTGCACGTTACACAAAGTGAAACCAGTATTTAGCAATCTGAGTGCTGCTCTGCAAGTGGAAAATTTGTAACAATATGTATCTATGCATATCACGTATAAATTTATATAGCTTGTATTTATATATATGTGTTTGTGTTCGATTAAATTTCTGTTCAAATATTTATTGATTTAGTGCATGTTCACTTGCGAAATCCCGAGAATCTCCTGTGCTATTAGCCTTACATTTGAGATACGTGTTTCAGTCTTTCTAAAATACTGTTCATATACATGGGTGTGTGTTTAATCAAATTTCTATTTAAATATTTATTGAATTAGTGCATGTTAACTTGTGAAATCCCGAGAATCTCCTGTAATAGTAGCCTTACATTTGAGATATGTGTTTCCGTAGTTCTAACATGTTGTTTATGTGTTTATATTGATGTGTCTGTGTTCATTTAATTTTCTATTTAAATATATATTGAGTTAGGACACGTGCATTTATGAAATCCCGAGAGTCTGCTGTGAAAGTAGCCTTAAACTTTATATATGTGTTCCCTCCCTGTAACATATTCTTTATCTTTCAAATTATTTATGTTCTTTTAAATTCAAGTTTATCACTTACGTATGTAGCATGTCCTTATGTAGATGTGTGTGTGTATTCAATTAAATTTCTACTTAAATATTTATTGAATTACTGCATTTGTGAAATCCCGAGAATCTGCTGTGAAAAGTAGCCTAGCAATTAATAATTCTGTCTCTCTTTCTCCCTGTAACATGTTTATTTTTACTTTGCTTCCAGCGTGTAGGCGGATTTTTGACAACGCTCGAGCGTTTTTGCTGTTTTTAAGTATTGTAAGTGTTCTTGTATGTATTTTTCAATGCTTTCTTGCTTTACTATTGATTATTTCCTTGCATTAGTTTTTTATCTGCTGATACTATGACTTTAGTTACAATTGAGTCACCCGAGAACGTGGTACGAGGAGAAGTCCTAGATGCCTCTGGAAACTCCTTTTCAATCGCAGCCTTTATTGGCTGCAATTATGAAGGATTGACATCTAGATAAAGTTAGGCCTGAAACCACAAGAGACAAAAGGTAGACTATGCACACAGCAAGCCAAGCCCGTTGCCGTTCGGGGGCACTTTTCGATCCAATGTTCTCTTCGTAGCACGTGGCGGAACGTCTACCACGTGGTTGGGTGCCTCACCTGTAACTAAAGCCATACATAATATTAGCAGATAAATCACTAATACAAGAAAATAATCAGCAAGAAAGTATTGAAAAAAACTTACAAGAATACTTACAAACAGCAAAAACGCTGGAGCGTCGTCAAAAAGCAGCCTACACGCAGGAAGCTCCGGAAAGAAATGAAAATTGCACTTGGGAATTTCCGTTATTTATCGACTTTTCCTGGACTTTCCCTGCTAGGTGGTGGCGCCACCTAGTGTGAAAAACCAGAACTATACTATTTTCATTCTTCTTACGGCAGAAATATCAAGAAACTTCCAAGCAAGTTGAAATATCACGGATACAAGCTGAACTATCAGATCTCGTATACAAACTGATGACTAACCCTCAAAGCGATCATGCGGTAAAGCAAGTTATTCGCTTCTTCTTAGAAGAGGTGAAACGACCAGAATCCAGACTGCAAATTTCTGAAAATGTAATAATCACTTTCCCTCCTAAGGTTGCACTCTCAAATGGTACTCAATATGGAAGCGAGTTATTGCTCCCACTCTGTCGTACTTTGAACATCCGAGATACAATGGACTATGAAGCTGCCATCCAAGCTATTCCGCTCCTTGAAGAAGCACGTGACCATCTGAACGCTGCAATTCCCCGGATTAAGTCACTCCATCCACACCACTTGGAACTCGTGGAACTCGGCCTTGCGGAAACTATTAATATTCGCAACAAATTCAAGGACGATATTACCTCAATCCAAGGAAAATATGAAACCTTTCTTTCAAGTATAGACCACCCAGAAGCGTGTCTTTTTAGAAAACGTAAAACACCGTTTCCTGTTCTCACCATCCCTAGAATTCAAGAACCCTGCGAGTCTACGGACGCCGCCAAGGAAAACAAGTTCACTACACCGAAGAAGTTCGCACGTCTCAAGAGCCCTGAACCTGTCCCGCAGCCGGAGCTAAGCAACCAATTTAATGCCTTAGCGAGTGAAGAAAACACCGATACGAACGCTGCTGATAATACTGAAAATATTATTATCACTAATAGCCTGTGGAACGTCCCTCACGTTATGATAAATACTACGGATGAGCACCATCAAATTCTCACGGACATCAGTGAAAATACCGAAGCCAAATTCGTAGGCAAATTCCATCACGACTGTCTCCGTGTTATTTCTGAAACTTTGCAAGATTACAACCACATTGCAAAATTTTTAAATCAACGTTCCATTGGATTTTTCCTGGTGAAACTCAAAAATGACAGACCCAGAAAAATTGTGATAAAAGGACAGCCCGTTAATACTGATGCTGATAAAATTAAGCAAGCTCTGACGGATTTGAACTTTCAAGTGTATAAAATTGCACGGCTCAGAAATTTTCGTACGAAAGCCCCCCTGCCTATTTTCCAAGTTCAACTGCGCCATACTCTGAATATTGATGAAGTTTATGATATCCAGCAACTCCTTTGATTTGCCGTGCAGATCGAGAAGTATAAGCCAAGATTCTCTGTGTATCAATGTTACAACTGCCAAAAAATTGGACATTCATCTGATAGCTGCAAACTCCCCCCCAGGTGTGTGAAATGTGCTAAAAACCACATCTCTGCGGAGTGTGATCATCAAAAGACTGACGAACCTACCTGCAGCAACTGCTCAAAAAACCACGTTAGTTCCTATCGTGGTTGTGAATATTTTCGGAAATTTACGAAAAATCCTCATCCTTCACATACAAGACCAGGCGTGAGTTATGCTGACGCGGCTAGAACACAAATTCCCCCTGCGCTTCTAACTCCTAAAGAAACTGATGATACCCAGCCTCAACAGATTCAAGACATCGGTTACCCTGCGAAAGAAAGTGATTTTAAATCTATATTGGACCTTATGAATATTTTCAAACAGATACAAGAAATTTTCAGTAACGACTGCATTAGAAAGTTTGTTGCAGCTTTCAAAGAAAATCATCAACACCTTCAAGCAGCCCCTAGCAACCCTGAAAAACTACTAATTCTGATGAACATCTTTCAATTAGCAAGCGACTAAATTTTTCACCGTACAACTCTTTTTCTCCAGGATCATGAAGCCTTATTGCGGCGTTAGCGCCGATAAGTTAAGCAGCGGGCAGCAGGGACAGGACTTGGGTGGGTGACCACCTGAGAACTCTCCCGTGGTCCGCCCACCTCGTTCTCTATTCGTGCTTACCGGAGCACCACGGCTACTGGCTGGCGGATAACTTCACCTCGGCGACTTATTCCAGAAAACTTTTTCAGCTATGCAATTTTGTCTCGGCATGTTATTTGTCCCTATCCATGCTACTCTTGTTTCTTTTATCATACACTGTTCTCTCTTTTAGGAACTACCAATGCTATGGTAAATCAGAAGCTCGAAAATCGCCATCACATGTTATTCAGGGATAGCGCATCCGCGCGGGGGCCCGTTTATTGCGAACTGCGTTCGCCTGAGTCGTCGGGTGCCTCACCTTTAACTAAAGCCATACATAATATTAGCAGATAAATCACTAATACAAGAAAATAATCAGCAAGAAAGCATTGAAAAAAACTTACAAGAATACTTACAAACAGCAAAAACGCCGGAGCATGGTCAGAAAGCAGCCTACACTCAGGAAGCTCCGGAAAGGAATGAAAAGTGCACTTGGGAATTACCGCTATTTATAGACTTTTTCCGGACTTTCCCTGGTAGTTGGTGGGGCCACCTAGTGTGAAACACCAGAACTATACTATTTTCATTCTGTTTTCTCAAAAATAGAAAGGGACACTGCGATTATCCTGTACGTCTGTGTGACGAACATAAAAGCTACATTGAAATGCACTTTGTTACTGGCGTTTCGTACCGAATTCACGTCCTTTTTTTACAGTTTTGAACCTCTTAAAAATCAGTTTTCATGTCATTGTGAGTTCTACTGATTTCCGCATGCTCTGTCAAACTTGCGCACATGTTTCCTGGTGTGTTTTAAATTAATTGTCATTCCTTTCTCTGTGTCAAACTCATTTCCTCCCTGTACATTCCATATTCTGTGAACAAGAACGAACGTGAATTTAAGAGAGTTTTTCATAAATGATCACGAACTTTTGATTAAAAGAGACTTCAACAGTTGCGTTTATTTATTTCCCAATTTTTTCACTGAATGCATAATTTCAATGTCTAATTTCTGTATTTCCGTGTATCTTATCTTTACTTCGTTCTTTTACTTTTTAATCCCGTTTCTGTTTCTTTATTCATTAAGATATTCTTAAATAAGAAATTCATTTTGTTTTGTTCAGGTAATAATGTCCAAGTACACTACGGCTACCTGCATGAGGGATGGACGTCTGTTTTGCACGTTACACAAAGTGAAACCAGTATTTAGCAATCTGAGTGCTGCTCTGCAAGTGGAAAATTTGTAACAATATGTATCTATGCATATCACGTATAAATTTATATAGCTTGTATTTATATATATGTGTTTGTGTTCGATTAAATTTCTGTTCAAATATTTATTGATTTAGTGCATGTTCACTTGCGAAATCCCGAGAATCTCCTGTGCTATTAGCCTTACATTTGAGATACGTGTTTCAGTCTTTCTAAAATACTGTTCATATACATGGGTGTGTGTTTAATCAAATTTCTATTTAAATATTTATTGAATTAGTGCATGTTAACTTGTGAAATCCCGAGAATCTCCTGTAATAGTAGCCTTACATTTGAGATATGTGTTTCCGTAGTTCTAACATGTTGTTTATGTGTTTATATTGATGTGTCTGTGTTCATTTAATTTTCTATTTAAATATATATTGAGTTAGGACACGTGCATTTATGAAATCCCGAGAGTCTGCTGTGAAAGTAGCCTTAAACTTTATATATGTGTTCCCTCCCTGTAACATATTCTTTATCTTTCAAATTATTTATGTTCTTTTAAATTCAAGTTTATCACTTACGTATGTAGCATGTCCTTATGTAGATGTGTGTGTGTATTCAATTAAATTTCTACTTAAATATTTATTGAATTACTGCATTTGTGAAATCCCGAGAATCTGCTGTGAAAAGTAGCCTAGCAATTAATAATTCTGTCTCTCTTTCTCCCTGTAACATGTTTATTTTTACTTTGCTTCCAGCGTGTAGGCGGATTTTTGACAACGCTCGAGCGTTTTTGCTGTTTTTAAGTATTGTAAGTGTTCTTGTATGTATTTTTCAATGCTTTCTTGCTTTACTATTGATTATTTCCTTGCATTAGTTTTTTATCTGCTGATACTATGACTTTAGTTACAATTGAGTCACCCGAGAACGTGGTACGAGGAGAAGTCCTAGATGCCTCTGGAAACTCCTTTTCAATCGCAGCCTTTATTGGCTGCAATTATGAAGGATTGACATCTAGATAAAGTTAGGCCTGAAACCACAAGAGACAAAAGGTAGACTATGCACACAGCAAGCCAAGCCCGTTGCCGTTCGGGGGCACTTTTCGATCCAATGTTCTCTTCGTAGCACGTGGCGGAACGTCTACCACGTGGTTGGGTGCCTCACCTGTAACTAAAGCCATACATAATATTAGCAGATAAATCACTAATACAAGAAAATAATCAGCAAGAAAGTATTGAAAAAAACTTACAAGAATACTTACAAACAGCAAAAACGCTGGAGCGTCGTCAAAAAGCAGCCTACACGCAGGAAGCTCCGGAAAGAAATGAAAATTGCACTTGGGAATTTCCGTTATTTATCGACTTTTCCTGGACTTTCCCTGCTAGGTGGTGGCGCCACCTAGTGTGAAAAACCAGAACTATACTATTTTCATTCTTCTTACGGCAGAAATATCAAGAAACTTCCAAGCAAGTTGAAATATCACGGATACAAGCTGAACTATCAGATCTCGTATACAAACTGATGACTAACCCTCAAAGCGATCATGCGGTAAAGCAAGTTATTCGCTTCTTCTTAGAAGAGGTGAAACGACCAGAATCCAGACTGCAAATTTCTGAAAATGTAATAATCACTTTCCCTCCTAAGGTTGCACTCTCAAATGGTACTCAATATGGAAGCGAGTTATTGCTCCCACTCTGTCGTACTTTGAACATCCGAGATACAATGGACTATGAAGCTGCCATCCAAGCTATTCCGCTCCTTGAAGAAGCACGTGACCATCTGAACGCTGCAATTCCCCGGATTAAGTCACTCCATCCACACCACTTGGAACTCGTGGAACTCGGCCTTGCGGAAACTATTAATATTCGCAACAAATTCAAGGACGATATTACCTCAATCCAAGGAAAATATGAAACCTTTCTTTCAAGTATAGACCACCCAGAAGCGTGTCTTTTTAGAAAACGTAAAACACCGTTTCCTGTTCTCACCATCCCTAGAATTCAAGAACCCTGCGAGTCTACGGACGCCGCCAAGGAAAACAAGTTCACTACACCGAAGAAGTTCGCACGTCTCAAGAGCCCTGAACCTGTCCCGCAGCCGGAGCTAAGCAACCAATTTAATGCCTTAGCGAGTGAAGAAAACACCGATACGAACGCTGCTGATAATACTGAAAATATTATTATCACTAATAGCCTGTGGAACGTCCCTCACGTTATGATAAATACTACGGATGAGCACCATCAAATTCTCACGGACATCAGTGAAAATACCGAAGCCAAATTCGTAGGCAAATTCCATCACGACTGTCTCCGTGTTATTTCTGAAACTTTGCAAGATTACAACCACATTGCAAAATTTTTAAATCAACGTTCCATTGGATTTTTCCTGGTGAAACTCAAAAATGACAGACCCAGAAAAATTGTGATAAAAGGACAGCCCGTTAATACTGATGCTGATAAAATTAAGCAAGCTCTGACGGATTTGAACTTTCAAGTGTATAAAATTGCACGGCTCAGAAATTTTCGTACGAAAGCCCCCCTGCCTATTTTCCAAGTTCAACTGCGCCATACTCTGAATATTGATGAAGTTTATGATATCCAGCAACTCCTTTGATTTGCCGTGCAGATCGAGAAGTATAAGCCAAGATTCTCTGTGTATCAATGTTACAACTGCCAAAAAATTGGACATTCATCTGATAGCTGCAAACTCCCCCCCAGGTGTGTGAAATGTGCTAAAAACCACATCTCTGCGGAGTGTGATCATCAAAAGACTGACGAACCTACCTGCAGCAACTGCTCAAAAAACCACGTTAGTTCCTATCGTGGTTGTGAATATTTTCGGAAATTTACGAAAAATCCTCATCCTTCACATACAAGACCAGGCGTGAGTTATGCTGACGCGGCTAGAACACAAATTCCCCCTGCGCTTCTAACTCCTAAAGAAACTGATGATACCCAGCCTCAACAGATTCAAGACATCGGTTACCCTGCGAAAGAAAGTGATTTTAAATCTATATTGGACCTTATGAACATTTTCAAACAGATACAAGAAATTTTCAGTAACGACTGCATTAGAAAGTTTGTTGCAGCTTTCAAAGAAAATCATCAACACCTTCAAGCAGCCCCTAGCAACCCTGAAAAACTACTAATTCTGATGAACATCTTTCAATTAGCAAGCGACTAAATTTTTCACCGTACAACTCTTTTTCTCCAGGATCATGAAGCCTTATTGCGGCGTTAGCGCCGATAAGTTAAGCAGCAGGCAGCAGGGACAGGACTTGGGTGGGTGACCACCTGAGAACTCTCCCGTGGTCCGCCCACCTCGTTCTCTATTCGTGCTTACCGGAGCACCGCGACTACTGGCTGGCGGATAACTTCTCCTCGGCGACTTATTCCAGAAAACTTTTTCAGCTATGCAATTTTGTCTCGGCATGTTATTTGTCCCTATCCATGCTACTCTTGTTTCTTTTATCATACACTGTTCTCTCTTTTAGGAACTACCAATGCTATGGTAAATCAGAAGCTCGAAAATCGCCATCACATGTTATTCAGGAATAGCGCATCCACGCGGGGGCCCGTTTATTGCGAACTGCGTTCGCCTGAGTCGTCGGGTGCCTCACCTTTAACTAAAGCCATACATAATATTAGCAGATAAATCACTAATACAAGAAAATAATCAGCAAGAAAGTATTGAAAAAAACTTACAAGAATACTTACAAACAGCAAAAACGCCGGAGCATGGTCAAAAAGCAGCCTACACTCAGGAAGCTCCGGAAAGGAATGAAAAGTGCACTTGGGAATTACCGCTGTTTATAGACTTTTTCCGGACTTTCCCTGGTAGTTGGTGGCGCCACCTAGTGTGAAATACCAGAACTATACTATTTTCATTCTGTTTTCTCAAAAATAGAAAGGGACACTGCGATTATCCTGTACGTCTGTGTGACAAACATAAAAGCTACATTGAAATGCACTTCGTTACTGGCGTTTCGTACCGAATTCACGTCCTTTTTTTACAGTTTTGAACCTCTTAAAAATCAGTTTTCATGTCATTGTGAGTTCTACTGATTTCAGCATGCTCTGTCAAACTTGCGCACATGTTTCCTGGTGTGTTTTAAATTAATTGTCATTCCTTTCTCTGTGTCAAACTCATTTCCTCCCTGTACATTCCATATTCTGTGAACAAGAACGAACGTGAATTTAAGAGAGTTTTTCATAAATGATCACGAACTTTTGATTAAAAGAGACTTCAACAGTTGCGTTTATTTATTTCCCAATTTTTTCACTGAATGCATAATTTCAATGTCTAATTTCTGTATTTCCGTGTATCTTATCTTTACTTCGTTCTTTTACTTTTTAATCCCGTTTCTGTTTCTTTATTCATTAAGATATTCTTAAATAAGAAATTCATTTTGTTTTGTTCAGGTAATAATGTCCAAGTACACTACGGCTACCTGCATGAGGGATGGACGTCTGTTTTGCACGTTACACAAAGTGAAACCAGTATTTAGAAATATGAGTGCTGTTCTGCAAGTGGAAAATTTGTAACAATATGTATCTATGCATAGCAGGTATAAATTTATATAGCTTGTATTTATATATATGTGTTTGTGTTCGATTAAATTTCTGTTCAAATATTTATTGATTTAGTGCATGTTCACTTGTGAAATCCCGAGAATCTCCTGTGCTATTAGCCTTACATTTGAGATACGTGTTTCAGTCTTTCTAACATACTGTTCATATACATGGGTGTGTGTTTAATCAAATTTCTATTTAAATATTTATTGAATTAGTGCATGTTAACTTGTGAAATCCCGAGAATCTCCTGTAATAGTAGCCTTACATTTGAGATATGTGTTTCCTTAGTTCTAACATGTTGTTTATGTGTTTATATAGATGTGTCTGTGTTCATTTAATTTTCTATTTAAATATATATTGAGTTAGGACACGTGCATTTATGAAATCCCGAGAGTCTGCTGTGAAAGTAGCCTTAAACTTTATATATGTGTTCCCTCCCTGTAACATATTCTTTATCTTTCAAATTACTTTATTTATGTTCTTTTAAATTGAAATTTATTATTTACGTATGTAGCATGTCTTTATGAAGATGTATGTGTGTATTCAATTAAATTTCTACTTAAATATTTATAGAATTACTGCATTTGTGAAATCCCGAGAATCTGCTGTGTAAAGTTGCCTAGCAATTAATAGTTTTGTCTCTCTTCCTCCCTGTAACATGTTTATTTTTACTTTGCTTCCTGCGTGTAGGCGGCTTTTTGACAACGCTCGTGCGTTTTTGCTGCTTTTAAGTATTGTAAGTGTTCTTGTATGTATTTTTTAATGCTTTCTTGCTTTACTATTGATTATTTCCTTGCATTAGTTTTTTATCTGCTAATACTATGACTTTAGTTACAATTGAGTCACCCGAGAACGTGGTACGAAGAGAAGTCCTAGATGCGTCTGGAAACTCCCTCTCAATCGCAGCCTTTATTCGCTGTAATTATGAAGGATTGGCATCTAGATGAAGTTAGGCCCGAAACCACAACAGACAAAAGGTAGACTATGCACACAATAAGCCAAGCCCGTTGTCCGTTCGGGGGCACTTTTCGATCCAACGTTCTCTTCGTAGCACGTGGCGGAACGTCTACCACGTGGTCGGGTGCCTCACCTGTATCTAAAGCCATACGTAATATAACCAGATAAATCACTAATACAAGAAAATAATCAGCAAGAAAGTATTGAAAAAAACTAACAAGAATACTTACAAACAGCAAAAACGCCGAAGCGTCGTCAAAAAGCAGCCTACACGCAGGAAGATCCGGAAAGGAATGAAAATTGCACTTGGGACTTGCCGTTATTTATAGACTTTTCCTGGACTTTCCCTGCTAGGTGGTGGAGCCACCTAGTGCGAAAAACCAGAACTATACTATTTTCATTCTTCTTACGGCAGAAATATCAAGAAACGTCCAAGCAAGTTGAAATATCACGGATACAAGCTGAACTATCAGATCTCGTATACAAAATGATGACTAACCCTCAAAGCGATCATGCGGTAAAGCAAGTTATTCGCTTCTTCTTAGAAGAGGTGTAACGACCAGGATCAAGACTGCAAATTTCTGAAAATGTAATAATCACTTTCCCTGCTAAGCTTGCACTCTCAAATGGTACTCAGTATGGAAGCGAGTTATTGCTCCCACTCTGTCGTACTTTGAACATCCGAGATACAGTGGACTATGAAGCTGCCATCCAAGCTATTCCGCTCCTTGAAGAAGCACGTGACCATCTGAACGCTGCAATTCCCGGGATCAAGTCACTCCATCCACACCACTTGGAACTCGGCCTTGTGGAAACTATTAATATTCGCAACAAATTCAAGGACGATATTACCTCAATCCAAGGAAAATGTGAAACCTTTCTTTCAAGTATAGACCACCCAGAAGCGTGTCATTTTAGAAAACGAAAAAATAAACACCGTTTCCTGTTCTCACCATCCCTAGAATTTAAGAACCCTGCGAGTCTACGGATGCCGCCAAGGAAAACAAGTTCACTACACCGAAGAAGTTCGCACGTCTCAAGAGCCCTGAACCTGTCCCGCAGCCGGAGCTAAGCAACCAATTTTTAATGCCTTAGCGAGTGAAGAAAACATGGATACGAACGCTGCTGATAATACCGAAAACACTATTATCACTAATAGCCTGTGCAACGTCCCTCACGTTATGATAAATACTACGGATGAGCACCATCAAATTCTCACGGACATCAGTGAAAATACCGAAGCCAAATTCGTAGGCAAATTCCATCACGACTGTCTCCGTGTTATTTCTGAAACTTTGCAAGATTACAACCACATTGCAAAATTTTTAAATCAACGTTCCATTGGATTTTTCCTGGTGAAACACAAAAATGACAGACCCGGAAAAATTGTGATAAAAGGACTGTCCGTTAATACTGATGCTGATAAAATTAAGCAAGTTCTGACGGATTTGAACTTTCAAGTGTATAAAATTGCACGGCTCAGAAATTTTCGTATGAAAGCTCCCCTGCCTATTTTCCAAGTTCAACTGCGTCATACTCTGAATATTGATGAAGTTTATGATATCCAGCAACTCCTTCGATTTGCCGTGCAGATCGAGAAGTATAAGCCAAGATTCTCTGTGTATCAATGTTACAACTGCCAAAAAATTAGACATTCATCTGATAGCTGCAAACTCCCCCCCAGGTGTGTGAAATGTGCTAAAAACCACATCTCTGCGGAGTGTGATCGTAAAAAGACTGACGAACCTACCTGCAGCAACTGCTCAAAAAACCACGTTAGTTCCTATCGTGGTTGTGAATATTTTCGGAAATTTACGAAAAATCCTCATCCTTCACATACATAACCAGGCGTGAGTTATGCTGACGCGGCTAAATCCCAAATTCCCCCTGTGCCTCTAACTCCTAAAGAAACTGATGATACCCAGCCTCAACAGATTCAAGACATCGGTTACCCTGCGAAAGAAAGTGATTTTAAATCTATATTGGACCTTATGAATATTTTCAAACAGATACAAGAAATTTTCAGTAACGACTGCATTAGAAAGTTTGTTGCAGCTTTCAAAGAAAATCATCAACACCTTCAAGCAGCCCCTAGCAACCCTGAAAAACTACTAATTCTGCTGAACATCTTTCAATTAGCAAGCGACTAAATTTTTCACCGTACAACTCTTTTTCTCCAGGATCATGAAGCCTTATTGCGGCGTTAGCGCTGATAAGTTAAGCACCAGGCAGCAGGGACAGGACTTGGGTGGGTGACCACCTGAGAACTCTCCCGTGGTCCGCCCACCTCGTTCTCTATTCGTGCTTACAGGAGCACCGCGGCTACTGGCTGGCGGATAACTTCTCCTCGGCGACTTATTCCAGAAAACTTTTTCAGCTATGCAATTTGGCTCGGCATGTTATTTGTCCCTATCCATTATACTCTTGTTTCTTTTATCATACACTGTTCTCTCTTTTAGGAACTACAAATGCTATGGTAAATCAGAAGCTCGAAAATCGCCATCACATGTTATTCAGGGATAGCGCATCCGCGCGGAGGCCCGTTTATTGCGAACTGCGTTCGCCTGAGTCGTCGGGTGCCTCACCTTTAACTAAAGCCATACATAATATTAGCAGATAAATCACTAATACAAGAAAATAATCAGCAAGAAAATATTGAAAAAAACTTACAAGAATACTTGCAAACAGCAAAAACGCCGGAGCGTTGTCAAAACGCAGACTACACTCAGGAAGCTCCGGAAAGGAATGAAAATTGCACTTGGGAATTACGGTTATTTATAAACTTTTTCCGGACTTTCCCTGGTAGTTGGTGGCGCCACCTAATGTGAAACACCAGAACTATACTATTTTCATTCTGTTTTCTCAAAAACAGAAAGGGACACTGCGATTATCTTTTACGTCTGTGTGACGAACATAAAAGCTACATTGAAATGGACTTCGTTACTGGCGTTTCGTACCGAATTCACGTCCTTTTTTTACAGTTTTGAACCTCTTAAAAATCAGTTTTATGTCATTGTGAGTTCTACTGATTTCCGCATGCTCTGTCAAACTTGCGCACATGTTTCCTGGTGTGTTTTAAATTAATTGTCATTTCTTTCTCTGTATCAAACTCATTTCCTCCTTGTACATTCCATATTCTGTGAACAAGAACGAACGTGAATTTAAGAGAGTTTTTCATAAATGATCACGAACTTTTGATTAAAAGAGACTTCAACAGTTGCGTTTATTTATTTCCCAATTTTTTCACTGAATGCATAACTTTAATGTCTAATTTCTGTATTTCCGTGTATCTTATCTTTACTACATTCTTTTACTTTTTAATCCCGTTTCAGTTTCTTTATTCATTAAGATATTCTTATATAAGAAATTCATTTTCTTTTGTTCAGGTAATAATGTCCAAGTACACTACGGCTACCTGCATGAGGGATGGACGTCTGTTTTGCACGTTACACAAAGTGAAACCAGTATTTAGCAATCTGAGTGCTGCTCTGCAAGTGGAAAATTTGTAACAATATGTATCTATGCATAGCACGTATAAATTTATATAGCTTGTATTTATATATATGTGTTTGTGTTCGATTAAATTTCTGTTCAAATATTTATTAATTTAGTGCATGTTCACTTGTGAAATCCTGAGAATCTCCTGTGCTATTAGCCTTACATTTGAGATACGTGTTTCAGTCCTTCTAACATGCTGTTCATATAGATGGGTGTGTGTTTAATCAAATTTCTATTTAAATATTTATTGAATTAGTGCATGTTAACTTGTGAAATCCCGAGAATCTCCTGTAATAGTAGCCTTACATTTGAGATATGTGTTTCCTTAGTTCTAACATGTTGTTTATGTGTTTATATAGATGTGTCTGTGTTCATTTAATTTTCTATTTAAATATATATTGAGTTAGGACACGTGCATTTATGAAATCCCGAGAGTCTCCTGTGAAAGTAGCCTTAAACTTTATATATGTGTTTCCCTCCCTGTAACATATTCTTTATCTTTCAAATTATTTATGTTCTTTTAAATTGAAATTTATTATTTATGTATGTAGCATGTCCTTATGTAGATGTGTGTGTGTATTCAATTAAATTTCTACTTAAATATTTATTGAATTACTGCATTTGTGAAATCCCGAGAATCTGCTGTGAAAAGTAGCCTAGCAATTAATAGTTCTGTCTCTCTTTCTCCCTGTAACATGTTTATTTTTACTTTGCTTTCTGCGTGTAGGCGGCTTTTTAACAAAGCTCGTGCGTTTTTAAGTATTGTAAGTGTTCTTGTATGTATTTTTCAATGCTTTCTTGCTTTACTATTGATTATTTCCTAGCATTAGTTTTTTATCTGCTGATACTATGACTTTAATTACAATTGAGTCACCCGAGAACGTGGTACGAAGAGAAGTCCTAGATGCGTCTGGAAACTCCTTCTTAATCGTAGCCTTTATTGGCTGCAATTATGAAGGATTGGCATCTAGATGAAGTTAGGCCCGAAACCTCAACAGACAAAAGGTAGACTATGCACACAATAAGCCAAGCCCGTTGTCCGTTCGGGGGCACTTTTCGATCCAACGTTCTCTTCGTAGCACGTGGCGGAACGTTTACCACGTGGTCGGGTGCCTCACCTGTATCTAAAGCCATACATAATATTAGCAGATAAATCACTAATACAAGAAAATAATCAGCAAGAAAGTATTGAAAAAAACTTACAAGAATACTTACAAACAGCAAAAACGCCGGAGCGTTGTCAAAATGCAGCCTACACTCAGGAAGCTCCGGAAAGGAATGAAAAGTGCACTTGGGAATTACCGCTATTTATAGACTTTTTCTGGACTTTCCCTGGTAGTTGGTGGCGCGACCTAGTGTGAAACACCAGAACTATACTATTTTCATTCTGTTTTCTCAAAAACAGAAAGGGACACTGCGATTATCCTTTACGTCTTTGTGACGAACATAAAAGGTACATTGAAATGGACTTCGTTACTGCCGTTTCGTACCGAATTCACGTCCTTTTTTTACAGTTTTGAACCTCTTAAAAATCAGTTTTCATGTCATTGTGAGTTCTACTGATTTCAGCATGCTCTGTCAAACTTGCGCAGATGATTCCTGGTGTGTTTTAAATTAATTGTCAATCCTTTCTCTGTGTCAAACTCATTTCCTCCCTGTACATTCCATATTCTGTGAACAAGAACGAACGTGAATTTAAGAGAGTTTTTCATAAATGATCATGAACTTTTGATTAAAAGAGACTTCAACAGTTGCGTTTATTTATTTCCCAATTTTTTCACTGAATGCATAACTTCAATGTCTAATTTCTGTATTTCCGTGTATCTTATCTTTACTTCGTTCTTTTACTTTTTAATCCTGTTTCAGTTTCTTTATTCATTAAGATATTCTTAAATAAGAAATTCATTTTCTTTTGTTCAGGTATTAATGTCCAAGTACGCTACGGCTACCTGCATGAGGGATGGACGTCTGTTTTGCACGTTACACAAAGTGAAACCAGTATTTAGAAATATGAGTGCTGTTCTGCAAGTGGAAAATTTGTAACAATATGTATCTATGCACAGCAGGTATAAATTTATATAGTTTGTATTTATATATATGTGTTTGTGTTCGATTAAATTTCTGTTCAAATATTTATTGATTTAGTGCATGTTCACTTGTGAAATCCCGAGAATCTCCTGTGCTATTAGCCTTACATTTGAGATACCTGTTTCAGTCCTTCTAACATGCTGCTCATATACATGGGTGTGTGTTTAATCAAATTTCTATTTAAATATTTATTGAATTTGTGCATGTTAACTTGTGAAATCCCGAGAATCTCCTGTAATAGTAGCCTTATATTTGAGATATGTGTTTCCTTAGTTCTAACATGTTGTTTATGTGTTTATATAGATGTGTCTGTGTTCATTTAATTTTCTATTTAAATATATATTGAGTTAGGACACGTGCATTTATGAAATCCTGAGAGTCTGCTGTGAAAGTAGCCTTAAACATTATATATGTGTTCCCCTTCCTGTAACATATTCTTTATCTTTCAAATTATTTATGTTCTTTTAAATTGAAATTTATTATTTACGTATGTAGCATGTCCTTATGTAGATGTCTGTGTGTATTCAATTAAATTTCTACTTAAATATTTATTGAATTACTGCATTTATGAAATCCCGAGAATCTGCTGTGAAAAGTAGCGTAGCAATTAATAGTTCTGTCTCTCTTTCTCCCTGTAACATGTTTATTTTTACTTTGCTTCCTGCGTGTAGGCGGCTTTTTAACAAAGCTCGTGCGTTTTTAAGTATATTAAGTGTTCTTGTATGTATTTTTCAATGCTTTCTTGCTTTACTGTTGATTATTTCCTAGCATTAGTTTTTTATCTGCTGATACTATGACTTTAGTTACAATTGAGTCACCCGAGAACGTGGTACGAAGAGAAGTCCTAGATGCGTCTGGAAACTCCTTCTTAATCGTAGCCTTTATTGGCTGCAATTATGAAGGATTGGCATCTAGATGAAGTTAGGCCCGAAACCTCAACAGACAAAAGGTAGACTATGCACACAATAAGCCAAGCCCGTTGCCCGTTCGGGGGCACTTTTCGATCCAACGTTCTCTTCGTAGCACGTGGCGGAACGTCTACCACGTGGTCGGGTGCCTCACCTGTATCTAAAGCCATACATAATATTAGCAGATAAATCACTAATACAAGAAAATAATCAGCAAGAAAGTATTGAAAAAAACTTACAAGAATACTTACAAACAGCAAAAACGCCGGACCGTTGTCAAAAAGCAGCCTACACTCAGGAAGCTCCGGAAAGGAATGAAAAGTGCACTTGGGAATTACCGCTATTTATAAACTTTTTCTGGACTTTCCCTGGTAGTTGGTGGCGCCACCTAGTGTGAAACACCAGAACTATACTATTTTCATTCTGTTTTCTCAAAAACAGAAAGCGACACTGCGATTATCCTGTACGTCTGTGTGACGAACATAAAAGCTACATTGAAATGGACTTCGTTACTGCCGTTTCGTACCGAATTCACGTCCTTTTTCTACAGTTTTGAACCTCTTAAAAATCAGTTTTCATGTCATTGTGAGTTCTACTAATTTCAGCATGCTCTGTCAAACTTGCACAGATGTTTCCTGGTGTGTTTTAAATTAATTGTCATTCCTTTCTCTGTGTCAAACTCATTTCCTCCCTGTACATTCCATATTCTGTGAACAAGAACGAACGTGAATTTAAGAGAATTTTTCACGAATGATCAAGAACTTTTGATTAAAAGGGACTTCAACAGTTGCGTTTATTTATTTCCCAATTTTTGCACTGAATGCATAACTTCAATGTCTAATTTCTGTATTTCCGTATATCTTATCTTTACTTCGTTCTTTTACTTTTTAATCCTGTTTCAGTTTCTTTATTCATTAAGATATTCTTAAATAAGAAATTCATTTTCTTTTTAGTTCAGGTAACAATGTCCAAGTACACTACGGCTACCTGCATGAGGGATGGACGTCTGTTTTGCACGTTACACAAAGTGAAACTGTATTTAGCAATCTGAGTGCTGCTCTGCAAGTGGAAAATTTGTAACAATATGTATCTATGCATAGCACGTATGAATTTATATAGCTTGTATTTATATAGATGTGTTTACATTCGATTAAATTTCTGTTCAAATATTTATTGATTTAGTGCATGTTCACTTGTGAAATCCCGAGAATCTCCTGTGCTATTAGCCTTACATTTGAGATACGTGTTTCAGTCCTTCTAACATGCTGCTCATATACATGGGTGTGTGTTTAATCAAATTTCTATTTAAATATTTATTGAATTTGTGCATGTTAACTTGTGAAATCCCGAGAATTTCCTGTAATAGTAGCCTTACATTTGAGATATGTGTTTCCTTAGTTCTAACATGTTGTTTATGTGTTTATATAGATGTGTCTGTGTTCATTTAATTTTCTATTTAATTATATATTGAGTTAGGACACGTGCATTTATGAAATCCTGAGAGTCTGCTGTGAAAGTAGCCTTAAACTTTATATATGTGTTTCCCTCCCAATAACATATTTTTTATCTTTCAAATTATTTATGTTCTTTTAAATTCAAATTTATTATTTACGTATGTAGCATGTCCTTATGTAGATGTGTGTGTGTTCAATTAAATTTCTACTTAAATATTTATTGAATTACTGCATTTGTGAAATCCCGAGAATCTGCTGTGAAAAGTAGCGTAGCAATTAATAGTTCTGTCTCTCTGCCTCCCTGTAACATGTTTATTTTTACTTTGCTTCCTGCGTGTAGGCGGCTTTTTAACAAAGCTCGTGCGTTTTTGCTGTTTTTAAGTATTGTAAGTGTTTTTGTATGTATTTTTCAATGCCTTCTTGCTTTACTATTGATTATTTCCTTGCATTAGTTTTTTTATCTGCTAACAGTACGACTTTAGTTACAATTGAGTCACCCGAGAAGTGGTACGAAGAGAAGTCCTAGATGCGTCTGGAAACTCCTTCTCAATCGCAGCCTTTATTGGCTGCAGTTATGAAGGATTGGCATCTAGATGAAGTTAGGCCCGAAACCACAACAGACAAAAGGTAGACTATGCACACAATAAACCAAGCCCGTTGTCCGTTCGGGGGCACTTTTCGATCCAACGTTCTCTTCGTAGCACGCGGCGGAACGTCTACCACGTGGTCGGGTGCCTCACCTGTAAGTAAAGCCATACATAATATTAGCAGATAAATCACTAATACAAGAAATAATCAGCAAGAAAGTATTGAAAAAAACTTACCAGAATACTTACAAACAGCAAAAACGCCGGAGCGTTGTCAAAAAGCAGCCTACACTCAGGAAGCTCCGGAAAGGAATGAAAATTGCACTTGATGAAAACGACAGTATCTAGACCCATCAAATTTTGAATAATGTAATCCTCCACCCGAACATGGACATCTTGATGGGCGAATTTTTAATTTGTTTTAATTTTTTTCATAATTTGTAAAACTTTTACGAATTTTTTATTATCAAACTCAACGAGTTCAGATCGAGCACTGTACGGCAAATAACAGTTTTATCTCCAGGGCGGAAATTCTAAAGATATGCTGTTTTCAAATGTATAAGGTTTACGGGCGACGAACGTGATATTCAATGAAAAGAAGTTTCCTCTTGGGCGTAATATAAAATCCGAGTGCTTCTAGATTTTATTTTACCTTTTTTCCCCCCCCTTCATTACGCTCAGAAAATTTTATACTCCAAATTTTATAAATTTCTAAAATAAATATTCCACTTTAATGTTAATACGAGGGCTATCCAGAAAGTAGATTACGTTTTGGAATAAAAAAATAAACAAAGTATAGGAAACAAATTTTATTATATACAGATGAAAGCCACACTCAAATACTACTTTTCTACATAGTCACCATACAAATTAAGGCATTTATCGTAGCGATGTACGAGCTTGGAAATTCCTTCGTCGAAAAATTCGGCCGCCTGCGCCTTCAACCACTTCGTTACCTCTTCTTGCCTTCCGTCTTGCACAAAACTTGTGGTAACCAAGCTTTTCGCTGATGATTTCGTGCAACAAACTTTGCGAAATTTGTGGAAAACTCAAAGAAAGTTCCGTTATTGTGAAATTTCGATTTTCACGGACTTTAGCATCGACTTTTTCGAGAAGTTCGGCGGTCACTATGCTGGGTCTCCCACTTCGATCTTCGTCGTGAACATTGGTTCGGCCATTTTGAAATCTTATGACCCACTGACGCACTCCACCTTCAGTGATAATGTTGTCCCCATACACTTCACGAAGCTGCCGATAGATTTCTATCGGTTTACAGTTTTTTGCAGTCAGAAACCTTATTACTGAGCGTACCTCGCAGCTCGCGGGATTTTCAATTAACGCAGACATTTCAAACCGTCACAGTATCTGAACGGAGCACAGCACGAACCTCTCACTAGCACGGCTAGATGCAGACTGAGCTGCGCAACGCTCTGACCCCAAGATGGCCGCGCTAGCCCCGCCCCTAGCGGACACAGACGGAAACGTAATCTACTTCCTGGATGGCCCTCGTATGTTAACGATGATACAATCAAATAAATGACTGTTTTGTAATGTTATTATAGTTTTGAAAATCACTGCCTGAAAATGGTCATTAAATAAAAAAAATTATCAGATCTTGTTTAATTTTAGCTAATTTATTTCAAAGCATCACGTACCATGAATCTTATTTAATTTGACATTATTTGTACGCAAAATTAAGTTCATAAATTTTGTGCCTAGAGTTTTTACCGTTTTACCAAAGTAAAGATGTTTGTACAAGAATTAAGCGTGAAAAAAATGCACGAAATGCACTAAAAAGTGCTTTAATGAGAGGATTTAATATATCTCTTTAAAGCAAAAAACTGTGGCTTTCATAATCTCATACTATACAATGTATAACATTTAGTAATTAAAAAGAGTTATGTGATAGAAACGCCATACGATTCAGTGTTAAAGTAAACCAGATTGTCCCTACTCTTTCTTACCGACATGTCGGTGACGCGCGCCCCGCCCACTGGGTTACTGTATCTCTTATAAGGCCCATGGCTCAAGCAACCCTAGAGCCTTGGATTTGTATGTAGGAGGTACTGCCACAGTGCCCCAGGGTTGCAGGGCACACACTTTGGGAACCCCTGGACTAGTAATTATTTATCCAGATCTGTAAATGTAGTTGAACAAATTCAAACTTCTATTACTCCTGGTCTTATGCACACAAAGAAAAACAAGCTCTAGATCCTTACTGTTTAGAAATAAAAGAAAATTTACAAAACAATAGAATTCCAAAACCTCCTTCACAAGTTTTTCAATTGAAAATGATATCCTGTATTGTAACTTTAAGAATCCTAAAGCACGTTGGCAAAACGAAAATCGAATAGTCTTATCAAAAACATTAGTTCAAAAAATTTTGCAACAAAATCATGATTCAACTTGTAGCGGCTCATTCAAAATTTTGCCCATTCACCTCTTTTCAGTAGAAGATCGAGACCCCGCGGGCTCTAGGAATTTTGTTTACGTTGGGTTTGCGAAGGGGGGGGGAGGTTGACTTCTGTTATGTGTATGTAAAATCCATTATGCTTTATTCTCTTATTTACCTGTACTTAATTTGTTTGTTTACTAGAATACAAACTTATACTGGGTTTAATTTGTATTTTCACAGCACTAATACCATGTTTTCTATTTCATGTTATACAATGTTGCCGCAGTATTAGTTATAGATATATATGTACTTAAAGTACATAATATACATAAGTTATAAATATATAGACCTTGTTCAGCATATATTGTATATTTCCTGATACACCAAAGTTTTGATCAATGAGCATCACATTTACTGTCTTTTTCTAAAATTCCATTAACATTTATAAGTAGCAACATATATCTAACAATACCTATATATAAACTTAATATGACCAGAAAGGGTTAAATTCTAAATTTGTGATTTTTTATGTAATGTTCAACGTGCTTTGAGGAATCAGTTAATTAAGTTAGATTAATTCAAGGAAATAACTTTAAATTAAGTGCAGCAAAATTTGTGTATAATTTAATGGGCCAAACAAGGAAGTTGTGTGGTGTTAACATCAGATTTTTTAATATCACCCAGTTGTTATTTCTTAATGTTAACTCTTTCCTTTTGATCAAGAATACTCCAGCAAATGGCATCAAACGTTTCATAGTCTCTCCAAAACAGCTGCAAGAAATACATTTTCAATGTCTCCATCCTGCAAAATCATTCTACATGGCTTATATTAATAAGCGTTATTTTATCACATTCACTGCTAGCAAATATAATCGTCATCCACTACTAGTCAACATAATCACACAATAATAATACTGCAGAATGAATATTATTTCTTTATCTGTTTATTTTGTGATTCAAATTTTAATTAACCTGCTTTTTAAAATTTCAACTTTAGAAAACAGTTTTGCACTTTTATAGAGGGAAAGAAAACTGACAAAAATTTTTATGACATTTTACATCTGTAGAAATGACCTTCTTAACAGTAAGTCAAGTGAATAACATACCATCCTAAGGAAGAACTAAGCACTCAAAATTGCTTTATTATATAATGCCTCAAAGATTTCCTATATATCTAAAAAATAAATACATGCTGACATAAAGCCTTGACCAATGCTTCTTAAATATATAAAACCAACAGAAAGGTTGCAGAAACAAGTGTGATGTGAAAGCTAAACGGCACACATGATGTTCTTGAGGTTTGGATTCCCAAGTAGGAAGTCATCGCATTGTCCTGTAATATAGAGTGGAATGTTTGCACGTGCTGTCGAGGAGCAGAAATACTGGGTAAGTTCCTATTTATTGTAATGCAATTTTATGTTTTGTTCATTGAAATAATTGCTTACTATTACTAATGTTGAATTAAGTATTAATTGCGAAAAACACACGTATACCTCTTATGTTTATCTTCATATTCTTTACACTGTAGATGCTTCTAAATTAAATTAGTAGATTGGCCATTATTATTAACTTTATTTCGGAATTTACTTAATATATTTTGTTTAGGTGCTGCACGGAAGTTTTCATTTTATGTGTGAAATATCTAACGTTACATATATTCTTTTATAAGTTTTAGCTATTATTTTGCTACTATTTTATGAATTTTTAACCTAATTATTTATTTAAAAGCTTGACAAATTTTAAAAATGTAAATTAAAGTAAACCTATACTATACAATAAATCTAGTTAAATTAAATGGGAATGGGGAAATTCTAAGTTAATGAAAGCATTCCGTACTTGAAGAATAGACCAGTAAAAAAATTTCTTTATTTTTATTGGGAATTTATATATTAACTCATCACTCAAGAAAGATGTATATTTTTTTGTTTTTAAATTTATGCTATGTATTTGCATACAATGTATTTAAGTATTAGGGCAGTAAGTTCATTTGAACACATAAATATTTTTAGTTTACAAACGTCTTTCTTCAGATTTCAAATAACATTTTACTGTTCAATATTCTAAACATGAGTAATATCTCATCAAAAGATGAGTAACATTTATTTGTAAAATCAAGTTAATTTTTTAAGGATATTGGAATTATTATTTTGCATTTAAATCCCAATAATCTGAAGCTTGATATTACTTTCATTTGATTATTTCAGCATGTTTTAGATATAAAAATTATCATCATTGATGCCAGCAATAATTTAAATATAATAGATATCTTTATTAGAAGCTTAAGTGTTCTTCCGGTGCGACTTTCTGGAAATCTCTTTTACTCGAATTTTAAATTACATTTGAAATCCTCCACCATTCCTGTTGGTTTTGGTGTATCGAAGTTCAAATGTATAATCATGCAATGTTCTAAGTGTGCAAATTTAAATTACAGTCAAAAGCCTTTAATCTGGACTCGTCGGGACTTCGGCGATTCCGGATTATAGATCATCAGTTTAAATCTCGTAAGATGGCATGCAGAAATTATACAATTAAAAATATTAAATCGTAATTTATGAAATAAAGAGCAGTTGTGATCTAAAGGGTATCAAAATTTACAAAAAGAAAAGCTTAATATATATTTGTTTACTTTATTAAACATTTCTTTCAACGCGCGCATGTGTAAAGCATACATTACGCATAATCGAAATTAGAAAATTGCAACCAGAAAACTATTTTATGCATATTCGTGATATTTATAAAGATGAGGAAATTGATTTAAATCATATCGGAGTACATCAAGATGAAACACTACATTTAGTAATGAATTATGAGCCGAATAAAATAAAAACATCTGCCCTGAAGATGAGGACAGTGCTGACAAATCAACTTCCAGTTCATTGCGCAATGCGACGACCCCCACCCCTCAGAGCAGCGTGAAATTGATAAACAGATTTCGGAATGGTTAGAGAAACAAAACATCTCTCTGTCACTTTCTTCATGCCTTTATCCATTTTTTCCACTTTTTGTTCGATGGACATCGAAACATGCTTTCGCTTTGTAGATCCTTTGGCAGCTCCAGAATCAGAAATTCTTTTTGACATAATCGAAAGTTCAAGCTTACTTTTATTAAATTGCTCTAACAGTCTGCAAAAAAATAATAAGCCGGATCCAATTTGAAGATTAATTAACAACGCAAACTGCAACATTAACTGCAATAGATAATTAGATAATTTTAGCTTAGCTAATACCGTCCGTTATACGTTAAACGCGCAAGCGTAAACGTATTATGCGTTTACGCATGCACAGAAAGTTTGTAGGTCATTCCGAATTATGGACGTCCAGATTAAAGACTTTTGACTGTATTATAATATTCATATAACTGATTTTTGTACTGTTTTTACAGGAAATATGCCCTTTAATGCTGTCCATCATATCTGTCTTTGCAAGCTGCTAGTTGCAGTGAAAGTCCTAATGAGAAAAAAAAAAAAAAAAAATGAAAACAGAAGCAAATTGTATCATGAAAGCTATTGCCGATAGTAAAATATCAGCTGCTGAATATAATAAATCTAGGACCTTTTTCAGATTTTAATGAACATAGGTTTTCTGTATTTTGAAATCTTGTGTATAAAGAAAACATCTTGATTTTTTAAAATTGAAATACAGTGATGTGTAACTTTAAAGATGTTGTCCATATATCACCATCCAAGAAAATGAGAGCTGAAGTTTTACTAACATTCACTGTTTTGAAAAAATAAATAAATAAATAAAATAATTGTCACTCTTGAAGAAACAGGTTTCAAAGTAATTGTTGTTAGTAACACTAATTCCATTAATATGTCCTGTATATCTTTATTTAATAATCCATTATCAAATTTTGTATTTCCCCATCCTGTTAGTGCAACTCGTCCATTGTCTTATGCAGTTCAACCGGGTCATATTAAATGTCTTCGTAAATTACTCTTGCAATTTAATTTATTACGTTACATTTAAAACATTAAAATTTGATGGAACTGTAATTAAATGTGTTATGTAAATAAATAATTTTAAGGACTTCATTCATTTTACAGTATTATTTTAAACATTTTATATAGATAACAGCAATAGTTGTGCATTACGTACCAGGATTGAGATTTATACTCATGTTTTTTCACATCAAAATATATTTTTCATTTAAGATATAAATTGTATGCTTGGAAACTACTTTTGACTAATTTTTGTGTATGTATATAATTATACATATGTAAAATTTCAGAGGTTTGTATGATGAGAAAACTTAGTAGATATTGTACATATATATATATTATAAATTCCGCATAGTTGAGAGTATATTTAAGACTAATAAATAACATTTTTCCTTAATCAGATTTTCAACGAATAAGGCTTTATATAAACATCTCCTTTCGTACATACAAATAAGATAAAAATAACATATTATAGAAATTTTTTGAGATATCAAGGAGTTTTGGTTTTCTTAAAACTGATTTTTAATTGAATGATTTGAAAATTCAGATTCTACTAGTAATTTTAGGAAACAAAATTTAATATTTAGGATAATCAAGTCTTGCTGGACTAATTATCAAATCTTATTACATATAGAATTTTAATGCATCTTTAACAAGTTTCATTGCTCTCGACTGTTATGCGAGTATAATTATAATAATGTTCTTAAAAGCTTCTCATTTTAAATTTAAAGTTAATAATGTTTACTTAACCTTAAATTAGTATCTATTCTAAAGTTTTAATGACTTTTATAGTTTCAAAAAAGCTATGCAATTTTAAAAACAATCATATTTCTCTTTCTTAAAGTCTTTGCCTTTATTTATTACATTATAGATAGAAAATATAAATATGAAGTCAGTGTTTAATTTTCTATATAAGCTTTGTTTGATTAATGTTAAAGAATGTGATCATCAGCATTAAAAGTGCAATAGTAGTAGTAAGTGTGTTTCCTATTTCTAGTCTGAAAGCAATAAGAATTACAATTATTTCATTTAAAAAAAATTATAATTAAACCATTTTAAATAATTTTTATTGAGGCGATAAAACTGCTTCAGAACAAATACTTTCTCACAAAATTTTTCAAAATTTATGAAATATTACCAGCTGTAAATTTGGAGGTATCATCACAAAAGTATTATAAACCATTAAAGAAATATATTTTAATTTTCAGTAAATTCAGTCTAATCAATTAAATACAGTTTGCAAAGATATTCCAATAATAACTTTTTATTTCAGAAATATAGTTTCTAGATTATTCTGAGAGTGGATTATGTTATGCAAATTGATACTCATATGCTGGGAGAAAACACCGCTATCGGAAGTTCCACCTTTTTGTTTTCTATGGCCTAGTGCTCGTGACGTTAGGAAGCAATGTCAACAAAGCTGCAATTCATATCAAGCATCCTACTTCTAACTATTTAGAAAACACAGATACATCAACGATTTGCGGAAAGAACCACGACACTAAATTAAATATTGTTTTATTTTCCTGAGAATAACTCACATAAACTTCGTTTATTGTACAAACAGTTTCAGTGACAGAAAAATATAGCTAGTCTCAGACATAAGACTCACATATTTGTAGCCTATAAGATTTCATTTGTGTTCCCTAAGAATCCCATGCGTCTTTGAAGAATCCTGAATTTACTGGATACGAGCCTGAAAAAACAGGTGGAACACTTGCATTCCTTCCACACACCTAAAATCTAAAATAATTTATTAGAATTATTGAAATTTTACCACCTGCACGTTAAAATAAAAACACGATATAGTTTACAAAAAAAAAAGTTCATGTTACTTTATGAGAGAATTTAATAAAAATAAAAGACATACTTTCTCATGTTTCTGTGAGGAGGCAACTCGAAAAGGTGAAGAAACAGGTGGAACACTTGCACTCTTTCCACACACCTAAAATATAATTTATTAGAATTATTGAAATTTTATTATCTGCACATTAAAGTAAAAACACAATATACATGTAGTTTACAAAAAAAAAAAAAAAAAAAATCAAACAAAATTCATGTTTACTTTTTGAGAGAATTTAATAAAAATAAAAGATATACTTTCTCGTGTATCTGTGCAAGTCGATTAAGTACAGTACAAAAATTTCCAAGTCGTCCTGGAAATAAGCAATTGGGCTGTACTGAAGGATCAGGTGGAACACTTGCACCCTTTCGATTCACCTAAAATATAAACTGATATATTAGAATTATTGAAATTTTATCACATGCACATTAAAATATAAACACAATACACATATAGTCATGCATTTAATAGAAATAAAAGACGCGCTTTCTCCGCCACATTAATTTTCTTTTCGCGAAAGGTATATAATTACAAAGAGCAGGATTCAGATATTAACCTGAAAGAACCAAACCTAATTATTATATCAAACATATTGCATGTTAAATGAAACAAATAATAAACAGAAAAAATTGTTAAATGAAACACAGAGGGATAAGGTAGATGTTTCTGACATTCTTAAACTGCCAAAATTCATGTTATTCCCTAGCCCTTTCTGAAAGAATTAATTAATTAATTAAATGTTTCCGACTTCCTTAAACTGTGAAAAATACATATTTATCCCTAGCTCCTTTCTGAGAGAATTACTGGTCACTCTCTATAGTTCATGCCATATGCTGCGCCCCTTCCCAAAAAAAATTAACAGCAGAGGAACTAGTATCAAATAAAATGTCCAGATTTCTGATATTATTCTTTATCATGACATGTTAACCTGCTAAACTCAAAAACAAAAAGATTTTCCCACGTACAAAAATAATTTTAAAAGAATGAAAAAAAATTTTTTTCCCCTTAATAACAAATTATAAACAATATAGAATTAGTATCTAAGAGCGTAATCACTAAGTTTTAAATGCAGTTAGTATAAAATTACTTATATATTTTTAAAAATATCTTTATTACTTTAAATATTTTATAGAAAAACAAACCTTTAGAGAGTCCAATCATTATTATGCATGCACATAAACAGTTCTTAGTAATTTCTTAGTTGAGGTAAAAAAAATCGGAGAGTGATCAGAAGCATTTAGTGGCACACTGTGCTAAGTAAAAAGACAGGAATAGCATCAACAACATTTAGCACTTTGTTTCCAGAAAAAGAGGAACTTTATTTTTCTCAACATAACTTACATTGAATAAAAAAATACAAGGGTACTTTTGTGTATGCACATGTTTTATATTATATCAGCTATTAACATGCAAAGTAAAAAAATGTCAATCACAAATAATATGCGTCGCAAAGGTTTCACACTTTCGTTATCATATAATACAATGAAAATAATTTATATACATTTCCTTCCCCCCCAGCAAAAAAAATGAAATGAAATTTTAAAAACAGAAAATCAGTAGTTTACCTTTTCTATAGCCATAACTGTGACAAAAGAACACAAATCCTTAAACAACTTCAGCAAGCATGTGACACACACCATTTAATGAAATATGAAATGCAGAACTGCTTCAATAGTACGCTGCGTTCATTATCTAATGTGCACCAGATAACCGGCACATATGCTTGAAGCCCACTGGAGAGTTAGATTATGATATTTTTAAATATTTAATCCCACACTCACAGCCATCCATACTTTTCCTTCTTTTAAAAATGAGCAATAAACAGATACAGCAAACCATTTCAGATGGTAAATATCAGAGTTTTGGGGAAAATAACATGTTAGGCTAAATTAATGAAAAATGTTTGGAATATGAGAAAGTTACGAGAAACATTTTGCAAACTGGGTTGGTGAAAGTATGCTAAAAAACCAGGAACCTTCCACTTAGTTGGGTGATTTGGGATATCTGCTTACCAATTAGTGCACATGGCATGTATCAATACTGCAGCAAACTCTGTGCACACAAAAAATTATTTTTCGAAACAAAATAGCTTTTAAACTTTTAACTTAAATGCTTATAAAAATAAATAAAAACCTGAAAGGTTTCAGATTTTAACACCTGCCTAAAAGGGTTTGTTAAGGCTTAATATACTGCTGAGCACATGGTCTACCAGTCTACTGCTGCACTATCTCCTACTAATGCACTTTCCTTTTCCTTCTTTATCTTTATTATTTAGCATCATTTTCAGTACTTGCATACTATGATGACTACCTCGGCGATATTTGCCGATAAAAATCTTCATTGCCGTTTTTTTATTTATGTTCTTAATTCTTTTGAAAATAAAAGCTCTAATTATAAAGCAACAAAACTTAAAAACAAAAAATCATGAATATATATATATATACATATTATAAATAAATGTATATATATATAAAAGTTAAAAAAAAAAAAAATCTAAGGTTTCAGATTTTAAATTACATCCTAAAGGGCTTTTTTTAACATTTTGTGTGTTAAATTTATTTATTAACCCTCTGGCTGATCATCTCGCAATTTCCGCGGGCATATGTTTTTCTTCCTTTATTCAGGAGTGCATCCGAATTTTCTCCCATTTAACCATTGAAATAAACTATATACAGTATTAGGCGTTTAGTTTACGTTTTTTGACTAACAGATATCGTTAGTAGTCCACTAAACTGCGGTATTTGAAGGCACGTAGTATTAGCGCTCGAACTTCACTTTTTGCCGCTTTTTTCTTACACAAATGGCTGCTAGAAAATGTTCAGCGAATATCTTTATTATCTAATTAAATTATTTAATTACTAATTAGATTTATTGAATCTGGTGCAAAGACTGTGAAGTTGGACTTTGCCTTGACCCCTCTTTTGAACTGCATCATACTGAACTGCATGTCTAAGGTATTTTTCCCTCAGCATGTTATATTTTCTTAAATTTTATACATTTCACTTTTTTATATTATGCAATAAATATAAATTAACTATAATTTGACTGAAATTTATTTTTAAAAAGATTTTTTTTTCGGTGATAACATCTGAAATTGGTTTTTCTGGCAAGTTAGTTTCTCATGATAAAAATCTACATCCAAATTTGGAATTCTATTGTTGTCTACTGCATCATATACCTACTTATTAAGCAGTAATAGAAATCCGTCCAGTTAACATTTGTTTCCCTTTTCCTTTTATTTACAATAATATTTAGGTTTATGTGTACTTTTATACTCAACCAGTTTTCTCCACGGAAGTTAACTTTGCGGAATGCGATTGTTAATGACATACCTCCATGTAAATATCTTATTTCTAAGAACATTGTACTTGGAAGATATAATGAAAGCCTATGCTGTCCTTTTTCGACATCTTGCGGACATAAATTAAATATCAGTCTTTTTCAACTGAGCATATTCAAATAATCATGCAAATATTATATATAATAAATACAAATGTTATTTAAATAAGTTTTTTTAACCCCTTAAGGACCAGCGCGGGGAGAATAAAGTGCAGTCACAGGACTGGACCCGCTGAAATGGATCGTCGCCACCAGCCCGCGCATTTTCAGCAGTTAAGCCTAATTTAACCCTTTGACGCACGGTGGTCGCGCCCTGAAACTACCATTTTCCGACTTTTTTCCTCCTCTTTTTTCCCAAAACACAAAATGACTGTAGAATCATATATGTTTTAGGTATTAATACTTCAGATCGAATGCCTTTTAAAATTCGTTTTCGATGAGACAAAATAACTTCCTTTTATTAATATAAACAACTTTAAATTTCAAAAGTTAGTCATCACACATCATTATTTCTATCATAAACAGTAAAAAATTGCAGTAATTAAACTGCATATATGAAAAAAAAAAACCTCTCTATATATATATGGCATTTGCTATGTGGTTTCAGGGCACAACCACTGCGCCACTAGAGCATTGTGTCAGAATGCTTACAATCCTCTAGAGGCTCGGTGGTCGCGCCTTGAAACCACTGGCGTTTGCTTCTCAATGGCGTTCGCTTGCTTTTTAAATAGGAATGTTTTTTTTTACTTGGATATACATAAAGGACTTAGTTAAAATAGTTAGTTAATAAAACACAGAGTTATTTTATTACTAAACAATACATGCACCTGCCCAGTAAAAAGGTCTTTCTTTTCCAAATACTTTCCTCTGACATCAACACACTTGCTCCCTAAGCTAGTATTGTGATTTTATAAATTATTTCCTGTGGTTTAAATTTAATGTAAATATACTTTGCTATAATTAAAAATAGAAATTACGTAAAAGTTTTATTTAAATTAAAAATATTTTCTGAATATTTTGGGACAAAATACGAATAAAATAAGTAGGAATGGGAAACGAACGATCCGTACAAAGCCAAAAAGACCAAGCCCTTCCCCAATTAACATAAAAAACCACAAATTTCATGTGCCAGATGAAAAGAAATTAAATAACCCTGGGCAAATACCAGTGAAATTTAAATCCAGGCAGTGTACATTTTGTAGCACAAGGAAGAAACCTCATAGAACAAGATGTATGTGCGAAACGTGCAATGTGGGTCTATGCGTGTACCAAAGAGACAAAACATGCTTTGAAGAGTGTCACAAAAAAGATTTGTTCTTTGAAATTTAAAAAAAAAACACTGAGTTCTTTTTTATCCTTATTTTATTGAGTTTTTTAATCCATTTATCCAAATGTCCTTATTATGTAGGTCCTCATATTTTCACTGCTACAGAAAATGTTTATTTTTAAATTTTTTTGACGATTTACTTTGTAAAATAATGTAAAAAAATTATATATAATGCAATTCTTAAATACATTTTTTTTAAATCTGTAAATTTCGTCATTTATTGGAAACGCACGCAGAAAATGGTAAGTTTTCTTCCCCTACTACATCAGTAAGTTTCAAAGTCCTAGACGCGCGGTTGTTTCACAGTGCGACCACCACCCACAGAACAATGGGCAAGAGTAGATTTTTTTAAATTCATATATTATTTGTCTCTAGGATCATAATATTCAATTTCTAGAGTTTTTAGTTAAAAAAAATTATAAAAATAATATTGCACGCATCAAAGGATTAAAAAGAAAAGTTCAAAGTATATTATAAAGGCATTTTTATCTATTTACGGTTGAATTTAAAGGTTTCAGAAGCGATTCAATTTTGGTGTTCCATGTAGTGGAACCCTGAGCCACAAAGGGCTAAATCAAATTCCTCGTCATTATAAATATCGCGAATACACATCAAATAGTTTTCTGGTCGCAATTTTCTAATTTCGACTAAGCGTAACGTATGCTTTATGCATGCGCTTTGAAAGAAATGTTTAATAAAGTAATCAAATAAATATTAAGCTTTTTTTTTTGTAAGTTTTGATACCCTTTAGATCATAATTGCTCTTTATTTCATAAATTACGGTTTCATATTTTTAATTTTATAATTTCTGCATGCCATTTTACCAGCTTTAAACTGATGATCTATAATACGGAAAAATCGATAATCCGGAATCGCCGAAGTCCCAACGAGTCTGAATTAAAGACTTTTGACTGTATTTTTTAAATGAGTATATCTTTATAATTTCCAATAGTCGCGTGCTGGAGATAAAAATGTTTTTTTCTGTACAATGTTGGCATTGCTCGCTTTGAAATCCTTGCATCTGTTGATAAAAAATTTGTTAAAGATTTAGAAAATATGAAATCAATAAAAGACAAATTCTATATTTGGTCTTCCACATGTCCATATTCATAGGAGGATTACATCATTCAAAATTCGATGGCTCTATGTACCATTGTTTCATGCCAATGTGAGAAATATACGTAGATTTATGTAGATTTTTCATTATTTAATTTCTTCAAAAATAATGCATGAGTCTAGTCCCTCAGGGACAAAGCCCCCTTGAACTAATACACTAAATACCAAATACGAATTTAAAAAAATTAAAATGAACTTATTTAAAACTGGTTAAAAGAAACATTGAAGTTAATGGTGAGGAATGTGGCAGGAAATAGATTTCAAAATAGCATGGAAAGGTGTTTCCCGTTTTTTCCGCCAAATATATTCAGCTAAATACATATCCAAATGATGGCGGCTTGTCCCACGTTGTCGCTTGTTTCTCCATTTTGCAGAACCTCACTTCCTTTCAACGTGTTGAGTAACAGGCATAGATGGGTGAATAAAATTGTGTCGATGATTCATCTTAAAATGTTCAAAACTGGCAGCAATGAGCCCCTCTGTTTGATATCCAGGCCACGATTCTGACATTATTGTTGAGCCTTCAGCAATATTCTTTTGGATTTCATGCATTAATGTTGTTGCCTTCCGGTCTGGAACTCTGACTAGAAATGATGTGGTAATAGCAAGTGCGGCATGTTAAGCTGCATTCAGACCGGGGCGTAAAGGCATAAGTGGTTAAAACCGAGCTCCGTTGGCAAGGCAACCAGTCTGTGCTACATCACAAAATCTGGTTTAGGCCTCGTGGCATAGGGTTCAAAGTTTTCAACTTCATGCCGAGTTTGGGATAAGCGTCAACCAATCAGAGCGAAGCTAAAACGAAGTGGCATTCTGCAAAAGATTTCGCTGTCACAAAACAAGCAGAGTGCTCGTGGGAAATCAATCGAACAGGAGAACAGCGCGGAAAAGTTGTAGACACACCCACGCATGCGCAATTTAGCTTCTCTCATTGGCCACGGTGAGGTGGCATGCAGGTGTGAAAGGAACTCCCGTATTTTATGCTCTTATGACTATGCCTCTATGCCCTTTACGCCACCTTAGGGTTAGCCTGTATAGGGTTATAACAAGGTCGGAAGTTTTGGCGAGATATTTAGGTAATAGTCATAGTACGTAAGTACCTCATTTTCTTTGCACTTATGCCATATACAATTCAACTACAAAACATTTAAAAATATTTAGAACCCTCGATTTCCGAGTTTATCATATCAATGCTCAGTTTTCTTTCTAAGATGGCTTTCAAAACTTTTTTCAGTCGTTCTGTTACTAATGGTTTGAGTCTTTATTTATTAAATATCACATTCTCGGCACTTACACCACATAAAATTCAATTTAACAGCAAAATCCCAAAATATTTAAAATCAACATATCTTTAGAATTTCCAATAGACAGTCTCATGCACTGGAGGTAAAAATATTTTCTTCTGTATAGTGTTGCCACTGCTTGCTTTGAAATCATTGAGTTTCTAAATAAAAATTCAATAAAGTTTTACAAAATATAAAATAGATAATTAAACAAATTCAAAATTTGGGCTTCTAGGTGACCATGTTCAGGTGCCTTTTTCACAATGCACTGGTTGCTTTGTGTACACCAATGTTTCTGCTACAGCTGCTAATAGTAACACTGGTGCAGTGGTTTTTCTCAGCACTGTAACAAGGCTGTTGGTGCAAATTGTATCAACAAATGATACCCAAGTTGCAGCTGACCAACTAGCCTTGACTGAAATCCGTAAAAGATGATTAGACCATTGTAATATTTATTAACAGGCCACTATTAAGGAAATTGCTTCAGCCATACTTTAAAACAATGCATCTGTTCTAAATTGTCAGCTTGTGATAAATTCCCCAATAAATAATGGTCGCAGTGGTACTCTGCAGCAGATCCAAAGTCATTGTGGAATCGCAGGAAATGAATTTGTTGATACTCGGTTACTTTTTTTAATCACTTATACGGATGTAATCAACAAATTACTGAGAAGAGCATTTTTTGGAAGACTATGGAAAGGCCCCCAACCCAATCTTCTTGTTTGCTTTCACAGTGCTAAAAGAATCACTGGAGCTAGACGTGGTGCTCATCTTCGAGTGAAGGCATTGGGCACATTGTTTCAATAAGCAAGAAGGATTACTGTTTAGTACGCAGCAGCACAAAACTGAGGGAAATATATATAAAGCAATAAAGGGGTGATCCCAACTTTGTAACTGAAGTCCAGTATTAAAAGTAATAGCTCATTTATTTTTAACACACGTAAAATCATCAGATGGCACGGTTCTTTAATAATGTTTATTTAATTTTATTTTATGTTTTAAATTTTCTAACTGTAGATATAAGTTCATTCTTTTCTAATTTTTAATTATTTTGCAAATGGATCAGAGAAGGCTGACCATTTCTGAAGCACTGAAAGTGCTACATGAACTGTCTTCAGATAGTAAATCTTATACAGATCCCGGTACATCTGCAAAACATGCAACAATGGGTTGTGCTTTTTTAAAAGTAATGTCACTTTCTTCAAAAAGTACTACAAAAAAAAAAAAAAAAAAAAAATGATTTGTAAATATATACCCAAGTTACTTCCCCCCTCACTTATATGCAAGGAATCAACAAATAACCGAGAAGAGCATTTTATGGGAGCTCAGAGTAGCAGGCCTACCCGTGGCACACCCTGGGTAATGCTAAATCTGCTATGGTATTCACAATCTAGTGTTTTGTAATCGTAAGCAAAGTCTCTTACTCTATTATGCATTTCCCAGCAATGCTCGCTTCAGCACTTTTTTCAAAATTTTGTTCATTCAGTGAGCCCGTTTTGGGCACTCCACAGAATTAAAAAAGTAAGTGCTATCTTTACAAAAGTTTACCTGTGTACTCCTCCAAGCTTGATTAGACTGCCTACCATTTGTTTTATCGAAATCCCAACTTTAAAAGGTAGTGTGCTGGAAAGGGGTAAAGCAAAAAATGCACAATTTATTAACATATAAGAATAAAAAAACTGAGCTCACCGTGCCGGGTAATAGTTAAGATGTGTGTGTGTGTGTGTGTATGTATATATATATACTTTTTAAGCAGCCATTTGCAACCAAAAAGGGACAAGCCCAACTACATGTTATAGAGGTCAAAATACATATAGTCATAACGAAAAAAATCTCTCCTGCATCCAAAGAGTCAATTATTCTTGGGCAACATAACATTCAACAGAAAAATCACAGCATCTGTCTATACATACAGATGTCACGCAGAAAAAAAAAATTCTTTCAAATGGATTTGAAAGCGGTCAAAATGGAGAGTTTTATAAGGTATTTCGCCTGCCTTCTTGGCATGACTTCGTGGTGCGGTGGTCTGCACGCTCAGCGCACAATTGAGAGCTCTGTGGTTCGATTACCGGCAAAGGCGGTTGCTCATTTTTTATCTTGCCTGCTTCCAAAAAAATACTTAATGTCTCTACAGTGCCACCCAAACACAAAGGGTGTTGGATGATGATTCTCCTCGCCCAAGATTTGGCGATTGGATTCCCTAAAAACCCCAGTTGCTCTTTAAAAGGGGGGAGTATATAAGATATTTCTCCCCCTTAGCAGTGTGGTGGTCTGCATGCTCAGAGCGTAATTAGGTCCATGGTTTGATTCCCAGGGAAGGCGGTTGCTCATTTTTCATCTTGCCTGCTTCCAAAAAAAAAACACCTAATATCTCTACAGTTTCACTGAAATATGGTAATTTTAGCAATTACAATATTTTCTTTACTTCACACAAGAGAGTAAAAAAATTCTCATTGTACTTTTTACAAGAATAGTTTTGTGACTTTCTTCTCATAGTAGTACTCTCGGTTGGTTCATAGACATTTTCTGTAGTGATTGTATTTAAATATTGATTTTTGTTCTTTATATATTGTTAATTCATTTTCATTTTGGAGATTTTTTACACACAAGACTTGCCCAAAATATGAAATACCTATGAGCAAAAATTTGCACCTGATCAAAATGTAAACAAAATGCACTGGTAAATTGTGACAACAGTGAGGTAAATCCATTAAAAAGTAAAGTATGTATTAAACCATTGAAATCTCTAATATTCTGGGACAAAAATATACTTTTGCAAATGTTTAAAAGCAGCTTTAAGAAATTTGTGTTAGGTTAAAGTGCATTAAAGCCTAAAAAACAAGTATACAACACAAGAAAAAAGAAAAAGAAACTTTTTGAATTTTTTGTGGAAGCATCTTAAACAACTTACATTGAAAGAAATGTTGAATAAAGTAAATAAATAAATTTTTTTTTTTTTTTTTTTTTTTTTTTTTTGTAAATTTTGATACCCTTTAGATCATAAATTATGGTTTCATATTTTTAATTTTGTAACTTCTGCATGCCATCTTACCAGATTAAAATTGATGATCTATAATCCGGAAAAACCCCTAATCCGGAATCGCCGAAATCCCAATGAGTCCAGGTTAAAAACTTTCCACTGTATTAAAAAATAAAGAAATAAAATAGTTAACATATGTTGTGTCTTTAAGATAAGGGCTCTCCCATTTCATAAAATCAGTCTGCTTCCAAAATTTATTTTTCCCTATTACTTGCAAAATTATGAGTTTACATAAAACTTGCCATTTTAGTAAACTTGCCTACCAACTACAATGAAAAAGTACTGTTTTCAATTCTAGATATAATTTCAATATTTTTCTCTTAATAAGGTCCCTAGCTTTAGTGAAACAAACATTGCTATGAAATGAAGCTTGATAGTAACCACAACCTTAACAACACATCCAAGACTATGCTCAAAAATATTATTTTAGACAAATACTTGAGAAGAATATTACAAAGTTTCATAAAGTGAATAATTTTACAGAACCAATTTTGGGTTTGCAGTGCTTTCTTCTCTTAGCCAGATTTTAACTGCAATGACAATTTGGAGCAGATTTTACGTTAAAACATTATATGATTATTTCAATAATATTTCACTAATTTCACTAATGTCCGTTTTTCTGAAAGAATTATTTAATACTAAACATTTCATCATCTGACTACTGTGAATTGCAAAATCCATCTCATTGCCTTCAGCAAAATCTCACACAGTAAACATGTTTAAACCAAAATGTAAGTCACATTTGTGACCTATGTTTCGTACGTGACAAGACGTTACCATCATTGCCACACATGTGCATATTCCAGCAACCGCCTTATATGGAAGAGTAACAAAGTTCCAATTACTGCTGCCTTGCTCAATTAAAATAGCACAGGGTTGATCTTCAGTTATGGTTACAAACTTGTCAACTTCAGGCAAAGTATTTATATGATGACAGTGGTAAAAGGAATAATCTATAACACATAGTAATTTGCTGGAGAACTGAATTAAGACACCCACTGATAACACTTAAATGCCACTAATAAGAGACAAAGTTGTCTGCATTTTATTCTTGATATCTAAGCAACTAAGCAGATTTTTAATCTTTTGAAGTGTTAGAAACAGAGATTTTTAAGATGAAATAGATGTCTACTTCAAATGAATAATGAACTCCATCACATCAGCAATCAATACTTCTTAAACTTCAGGTAACTGGTAGTCATAAGACTTACATTTTTAATAATAACTTCCATTATCCCATTTGTCATTTAAATAACAGAAAATCACAAGTAGTAATAAAATTACATTTTTACATTTGTTATTAAAACTGGTCACAAATGCTCGATTTGAGTTTAATGTAGGATGCTAAATAAGAAATGGAAAACATTTCAGAACTTACATTGGGTGCAGGATAATTAAATGGCATTGTTAAGTCATGCTGTGGATACTGTCCAGCATGATGCATCAATGATTTACATTCATCACTTAAATCAATTGAAGGTTCTGTTTGAGCCTCTTCCTCTGCAGCAAATACTTCATAAGGAACTTTATGGCTTTTAGCAATTTCTAGAATACAATAGTAAGAGATATCTGTGAAAAAACGTTACATAGAAACTGATTACTTAACTACCAACTAAAATAGTTCAACTTACCTATTAAATATTTTTCTACTAAACTTTTAGGAGGAACTTGCACACTAAATTTATGTATCAGTTTTTTATTTACTAAGTTCTCTACATTTTCTCTTGCAGCTAAGACATAAGGTTCGCCATATATCTCTTCTAGTTCCCTAGCAATCATCTTTAACTGCTCAATATCAGTCTTTAAATGGTCAGCTGCCCAGATCAAGCTCAATACTGCTTCAGCTAAACATTGATCTAAAGGTCTTCATTCATTACATGAAAGAAAAAACATCTTAGTTTCAATATTTAATTTTTAAAAGAATTTCTTATAAATTAGACAACAGACTGTGCATGGAATTATTTTTAATACTAGATCCTTTTTAAAAAATTTTCTATTATTGTGTAATGGGCCGACTTTGAACATATTATCATCAAACTGCTTTCCAAGCCTTTCAATCTTCAAAACATTTTCGAAAGCAATGGTTACTTACTAAATAAGAACATATCTTTTATAATCTTTAATGGAGATTAGCCATTAAAATAGAATAGCTTACAGCTTAGAATTTAAGATATATAGGTACATACATTAGAAACAGGGTTTAAGAATAAGTACTTTACATGACATTTTAATTTATGGTTTGGCTCCTTTATGCTAATACAGTTCATGCACTTTGGATTTTTATATTTTCATAATTTATTGCTTATTTCAGATTTTCAAAAATGTAATATCTTTTGTTAATTCACTTTTTGACAGTAGACTTTTGCTGTTTTTTCTCAATTTGAATTGTTGTTGACTGTTACCAAGAGGTATCGAATCGAAGGGGTGGGCTACTCAGCAGCACAGCTGACCCACCCACCATCCAAGTAGAATTTTATCAAGATACAACCTGACATCTCCATGGTAGCAAGGCACAGCTCTGCCTTGTTGCAGGCTTAAAAAAAAAAAAAAAAAAAAAAAAAAAAAAAAAAAAAAAAATCATGCAGATTTTGGACTGCAGGCAAAATACACCTTACCAGTCATAATATCCTCGAAAATGAAGGGACCAATGAAACCCTAAACTGATAAGCAGCAGTTCTCAATACATTCACATTCACTATCCTGTCTACATCAGTGTGAGAATTTTCAGGAACCCAGTAGCTACAATTGCAGCAGTTCACAATACCATAATGTTTGAATTTTGCCTCATCGGGCCACACAACCTTCCCTGCCAATTCCTCATCATTACCAACCACGTCTAAAACTACTCACAGTACTTTATCCTTCAATCTGAATCATCCTCATTCATCATGTGTAGCAGTTTTGGAAGTACACTTTCCATATCGTATTCTTCAAAATGTTTTTGACACTTGCCCGGCTCACTCCATGTCTGTACACTACCTGGTTCACTGGCCTTTGCAGTTTTGATTGTAATGTTGCAACACGTCAGCACTCGATGCTTGGACTTACAACTGTTTGCAGTCGGGTGGATCTTCCCTTGTGCAAATCTTTAACAGTTCCATCAGCTTCAAATTTATCACGAATGCAGGCAATTCTGTTGGTGCCATTACTCCAATCTCTCTTTGCAACTGCCGTTGTTCCAGTACCTCTTTACTATAGCCCTACATTCAACAAACAATAAACGAACCTCAGCCATTGTTGCTAAATGACTGTCTTCTGAGCTGGCTCATTTCACTACCAACTAGCCACGCTTGCACGGCATAAATTTCCAGCTCTTCTTACTACAACAAATTTAATACCTTACTACATATTATCAAAATACATTAGATTAGTGAATATAGGTCTTTTTGTTTAGAAATTATTGGAACTACTCTGATATGCGCCCTCAAGGCACCAAATTTCTCGCCAAATATTTTTGGCGAGAAACTCCACGCTGTCATATTGCTATCTAAATTTTTTGTCTACATTTCGAACTTTAAGCCTAAAATGTCTCCAAAAAGACGGTTTTCGCGAATGCAAAAACCACGTTTTGAACACACAATTTAAGCTAAAAATCCGAAACAAAAACAAAAAATTTAGATAGCAAAACCGTGAAGTTTCTAACCAAAATTATTTCACAAGAGTCCATGTACACAGCGATATGTTTTAACTTAAAAAAGCATCTACGAATGGCACCATCTAGGCAACGAACGAATTTACGAACTATGCACACCTCGCTTTAATAAATTAACATAACAACAATAAATTTCAAAGAATACCATGTACACAGCGTTCTGTTTCAACTTTAAAAAACATCTACGAATTGCACAATTTAGACAGTACGCACTAATCAACAAAATAAATTTCAAACAATTCAAAAAAACAACAATAACGACAGAAATTCGTACTAAAAAAAACAATAAACATAACATTCTACAAAATAAGAACAAGAATAAAATAAAATGCACTTACCATTAATGCTTTTTGGAACAACAGAAATACCAATTTCATACCGCCACATAATCACTATCGTATTTATATGACAGCCAGACACACTATCCAGAAAATTCATACTATGGTTCACAAATAAATAAAATAACAAATAATCACAAATCCCTACTTCTATTATGCACAGCCACTAAAAATAATCTTCCATACCTTCTTTCCACACCTCCAAATACCCATTGCCCCTCAACAGGATGGCCACGACGATATTTCCTTATACCAAACAACAACTTTCACCACTAAATCTTTCTCCCCTAGCTTCTCAGACACAAAGCATGACGGGAACCAACGAACTCCAGCGAAAGAATTTTCAACATCAACAGGGTTGTCATACAATATGCAATCGTGCCAAAAACCACCGCAGAACACATATCGCCACATTTGGTGAAATTAGGGCGTATATCAGAGTTGTACCAAATTATTTAATTACAAAGTGAGCACAATTTTTTTTTTTTTTTGGATCCCACACTACAAACATTGTTTTGCAAGTAAAAAAATCAGTGTGTTCTTACTGACCCAGCAGATAAGACTATTTAAAACTATTAGTTTGGTAAAAGTAGATGCATATATGGGTACTTTTCCCTTTCACCAGCAAAAATCTCGCCAAGCAGACATTATTGGCAACAATATACAGTATACACATAAAAAATTTTAACAAATGTTAGTTCTAAGAATTTTCCTTTTTGAAGGCATAAGCATTTTAATATGATTTAAAATTTTGTGAAAAGCCAATAAGTAAAGACAATAAATTTGTAAAATAACATTAGTTTAAGAATTTAATATGACCCCCAAGTATCATGTGATCCCAAGAGATCTTGTCTCACGTAAACTACGATACAAAAATATAATTCTCTCAGTAATTATCTACATTAGTTTCAAGTTAAATCTTAATTTGGAATACAAGTTTAAATGCAAGAATTACTTCACATTCATACGAATAGCTTATGTAAAACCGCAGTGCTTTTTATTTCGCTAGTGCATTCTCATTAGAATTGATGAATTTAACCCCTGACTTTGCCTTTTCTATATTTTTGCCGATGGCATCTTAATTAAGTTAATTACCGCGAGTGGCCTTAGGGCATAAAATTGAACTACCTGGTAAAACTTCTATGTAATTGTTTCTTATTATTGAAATAAACAATCAGTCTGATAAGAAATGGCTGCGATTTGTTTTGAAAATGAGGTGTAAAAGGTTACCATCGAGGATATTCCGTTTGGCATCAGTTGTACCATTATTGACGTCTTTATCGCCTGCGCCGGCAAAACAGAAAAGTACCCATAAATGTTTTTGGTAAAATCTAGGAAAGCCCACAACACCCTTGGCGACAAACTGGGAAAGTGCAGAATCAACCACTGCTTTGCCAGTTTCTCAAAATCGCCAACTTGAAAATAACAAGTAAAAAAAAGTGCACAAACTCGGCATCCACGTACACATCGACCTATTTTCACTTTAAAAAAATCCCAAAATTGTAAACTTGGTACTGCACATTCCCTTGACTTTGTCCATGTACACATCGATACACACCATATAAATGTGATCAGCTAGGATCCAACCATGTTTTCATAATTTCTTCACATGTAATTTGAAAATGTGCTTATTTTTTTAGAATCATCTCCTGATGATATTCCATTTGTAACATACTCGCAAATTCAAACTCTTTTTATGATATTTTAACTCTTATACTTTAGCTTTTTATGAATTAAAATTAAAAACCATACAAAGAATGGTATTCTATTCATAACATGGTAGTAAAATTAAAATGTTCGTACTTCCTTCTTATAGCGGCCTTTGAGACTGAATGACTAATCAACTGAGGCACTCGGCAAAACCTCACTATGTGTTCTTATATTAGCATTAGCCTTTTGGGTTAATCTTTGGATTATGGTAACTTGGCGGTTTTTTGGCGAAAATTTGGCGACCAACCCTCCTACAGCAACCTGCTAGTTTTGTTTCGTACGCCATTTTGTTTTCACGAAGTAAAGGCATTTTCTTTTTTTTTTTTTTTTTTTTTTTTTTTGTAACTCAACATTTTTTTTCAACAATCTGCTAGCCGAATTACGTTTATACTAGAACTATTATGGAACAAAAATGCTTAATCGTGACGAAGATTAGGTGCGAAATTGGGAGAAAGTGCAGAATCACCCACTGCTTGCTGCGTTTTTAAGAATTGCACATATACGGTATCATTCATGTATACGTCAACCCATTTTCACTTAAACAAATATCCCAGAATTGCACAAAAATGGCATTGCGCACACTCTTGACTTTTATCCATGTACACTGCTAAAGTCCTAGTTAGTAACCTTTATCGCCTTACCAAAATGTCGCCAAACTACCTGTTACCATATTCCAAAGATTAGCCCAATTTTGCTCTAGCAACATGTTTTTATATTCCGATTCTAGGAGTAATCTAGGCACCTGGGCCAAAGGCCCTACCCATATAGTACAGTCTTACCTTTCCTAATTATTACAAGAGATAGCTAAAGAGATTGTAGCTGACTCAATTACGGAGATGTAATAAAAAACACCCTTTTAGTTCGGGCTTAGATAATTGAACATGAGTCAGCACCCTACATTCACAGACAAGAATAGACAGTTCGAGCTGGTGATTTGGCTAGAAACAGAGAAATAGAATGACATAGGCAGTTATGAGAGTTAATTGGTGCATCAGGTAATTACAAACAAAAGAGAGGTGAGGAGCAACACTGCATAAGTGAAATATAAAAACAAATAATATATATATGCACATAGGTATAACAATAAGAATACATAGACCTCTGCCTCCCATAGTTTTGGCACAGCTTTAGTATTAGTCCTTTTTGGCGAGAAATTTGTTTGGCGACATTTTGGAGCGATAAATGAAAAATTATGATAACCTTGGTAACCCTAAATACTGAGCTTCAAACATGCCGCCATTTCTATCCACGTAACTTTAACGAATTTGATAGGTATCAGAGCTTTGATGGCAGGAAAGTTAATTGTGTGTTTTTCTTAAAGTTACTTTTGTGTTAGGAAAGCACAACATTTAATTTTTTTTTTTTTTTAAAGCCAAATTTTTGATAGTTAAAACTGGTGCTTTTAATATTACATCACATGAGTCTTGACATTTTTTCATATGTCAACTCTGCATATTCTTATAAACTCCACCCCCCCCCCCAAGGGAAAAGAAAAACACATTTTCAGTAGCATGAGGTAAACTCTTGGTGTTTCCTTTGCTAAGGAGATCAAAATTACCATGGTCTAAAAATACTTATTTACCTCATATTAGAACTAAAGGGATGTGTAATTGCATGAATTCATAGGTTCAAATCAAGACCAAAATCAGGTTTCATTATTGCTTTAATAACATTTTCATAATTTGTCTGACTATAAAAAATATAATGTTGCTTAGATTATGGAATATATTGCTTATAATTTAGAGTTCTCAAATTTTGTAAATCTTACAACCTAACAGCTGTATGTGAATAACCTTCACTGAGTATTATTACTTTTATTAATAGTATGTTGACATAACAGTTGACTTTTTATTTTAAATTTTATGCAAATTTTCTACATTACTTAAACATTTTATCTAACAGAAATCTGAATTTTTTGTAATAAAAACTCTATAATAAAAGTAAGAGTACAATTTATATATAAAAATTTGACTACATGGGAAGCACTTAGATACTGATTTCAATGTCTTTAAATGTTATTATCATAAAGTTTAGATATATTCTTATTAAGTTAAGATATACTTTTATTCTATTATAAAGTTTAGATGTACAGAACAGAAGGCACACTTTGTGCTTATGACTCAGTCAACCACTTGTGGCATGATAACAATTAAGTTCAAATGTAAAATTTAAATTCAAATAAATTTGTAGCCCAAAGGCTGCACAAATCAATTTAATGCAAAGTTGGTTAAAAACTTAACTGGCATGGAATTCAACTATCAGCAATTATAATGCAAGGCTGAAGACTACAAATCTTTTCTTATCTAGCAACCTATTAATGTGGCCTCAAAAGGCAAAACACGGTTTGTTTTACAAAATAAAAACTTCATTTGGATTCTGGTGAGAAAACGGATGGAGGAAATTGACAGTAAAGATTCCAAGCATAAAATAACTCTGGTTACAAAATAAAGGAACGTTACAATATACTTTGTTCCCTGATTAATTATTCAGTACCTGAAATAGTGCAATGCATTTTTGTATTTAGTTTATTTAAATGCTTTCTAAAACTGACAGGATTTTGCAAATATATTGAGCATATTTTTTGACCTATAGATGCAACACTTCTTCTCTTCAGAAGTAAGATTTAGAATTAAGAAATAAGAAAATAAGAGACAATTATGAATAGAAAATAAATACATATGCTGGCTAGCAGAAGAAGGATACCTTCATAAAGTACTTTTTAAGAGAAACTGGCTCAGATTCTACGGAATCTACGGAAAACTACTAAAACTCCCATATAGCCAGCCTAAACTACCACTGTTCAGTGGCTATCACTCCACCACTAGTGGATTCCAATGACTGTTCGAATTTTTCACAGAAATTATCATTTACAATGATTGTTGTATTATTACCATTGGTACAAAATTTACTCATTATGATAATTTGACTTTAGCTTTTAAATTATAATCATAAATTACTTGTAATAAATTGAGGGATTAAAAACTTCTTAATATTTTTACCATTTACAAAATTTAATCATAAAAAATATTTCTAACACTGGTACAAAACTTGCCCATTATAATTGAATTTGATTTCCTTCAGTTTGAAATATTTTTTATTTTCTTTTAATAACAGCATCTAAGAAACTAAAGTAACATATACTAGTTTGAAATGCATTTTTTAACCTTTTGTAAATTTCATTATTCATAAACATAAAAATTAACCTTTTGTAAATTTAAAATATTAGCTAAGTACTAATATAAAAAAATATAAATATGAACTAACTACTTAAAATATTAATGTTTAATACATTATATTTTGTAATTAAAAATATTAACATTTTGTAAATTTCATTACTCATAACATAATTGTCATAAATTCATTTACAGTAGTGTTTCAAGAATTTATCATAGCAGTACTTGAAATATTGAAAATTAGAGAAAGACTGTTTATTCTGATTAAGAGCTTATTTTTTAGGATTGTTATTTAGTCTAGATCGGGTTTCGTTGACAATCCGCCATTTTTTTCCGATCTTCAAAACCGGCTACCTTGGCGACCGAAGTTTGTCGCCAAATAAAAAAATCGCCAAAAGGACCAATACTAAAGCTGTTCCGTATTTTTTTGAGAGAAAATAGTAATGAGTTCTAAGCTGAACAATATTTATTTCCTGGTGGATCCAGTTATTAGGAAGCTACCAACAAAAGTGAACGCCTTAAGAAACTCACATATCACAAACAAAACACAATTAAAAATCTTACTTCTCCTGCTGAATGAAACGAATTCGAACCCGCAAGATTTCGCACTGTAGTTCTAGTTCTTCAATGCCTTCTATTAGCTGCTCCTGGTAAATTACGTCCTCTACACAAATTCTAGCACGCTCAAATTTTCCTTTTGCAAGATAATCAGCAATGCGGCGTTTTTCATTTTGGGCTTGTCCATATATAGTCTCTGCTAAATACTCTAATTTCCCGATTGTTAATATTAAATTTCTTTTAAGCTCAGGAAATTTACCCATCAGATACATTCTTACACTAACTATTATGCGCAACAGCAATCACCCTCCAACTCATGAAAACGCAAGAATATCTATGGAGAATGCCAGGGCTATAACAAAGAATTCTTTGGCTATACTAAAGCTGCTTCAACAAAAAGTCTTGACTCCCATACAAAGAATATCAAAGATTAGAGATTCTTTGTTCTTTGTCCCATATTTACAAATTGGCGCCAAATAGGTTGACTGCAGCGCCAATCGAGTTTGCAGCGGTTGCACTGTTTACTAAAATTCTGGGCCCAAGGCCAAATTCTCGGCCCATCATCATCCTCCCACAAGCGTCTAGCCCCTCAGATTCGCATGTTCACTCGCTGTACCTCCTGCTGTGATAGCTGCTTCGCTGCTATTGGTTAGAAGAATACAGACGTAACATAGAGCTTTCGGCGTCATTTGCTTTGTCACGTGGTAAAGCTTCTCGAGCCCGTGTAGGGTTATATCCGTATTCTATTTTGCTAATGGAATGTTGGAAAAACAATATTTAACATAGTTTATTAATGTTTTATCGTGATACAACAACATTTTTAAGAACAAGATTACAAAGCTTACAATTATACACCTAAATTTATCTCAGTTTTTGCTCTGAGATGGAATCCCAGGGAAAATATTGTTAATGATGGACTAGATCAAAGTAGTGATATAGAGAAAGCACATGTGGGATCTTTTCCTTTACTGAATAACATTTGCCAGTCAATTTACAGCAAAATATATATGCCTACATTGCCTACTGTCCTTTAAATTAAATATAACCTTTGAATCGCTCTTAATATTATTATTCTTTTAAAAGTAACTGTTGTCAGTTAAATCTATCAGATACCTATAGTATGCATAAGGTAGTAAGGAATATACTTTTTACACACATAAACATTGCTTGGATTATCCCAAATTTTCATTTATATTTTAAAATACACAGTGCCATTTCCATTATCTATTTCTACTTCATTACCTTTTTTTTTTTTTTTTTTTTTTTTTACTAAAGATGGGGATGATCTAGAACTGTGACAGATTGCATTTTGAATGTATTTTAAATTTACCATTAATATTTTAAACTGCATTTTGCATCAATATTTATGTTTGCTCTCCCATTAAGGGAAACATAGAAATAAGTTTTTGTGTTTAAATATAAGTTATTAAATTTAAATTCCTATATTTAAATTAAAATTCCTGTGTTTAATTCCATCTTTAACAAGAGCCATAAAATATATGGAATTTACATTCCTACCACAGATGTAGTAAGTCATGAACTCATTGGCAACTTTGAAGAGTATTTGCAAACTTGTTGGTGAGTTAGGAGAGGGATGTTTGCATATCTTTAAATTTATTTCAATGATGCATCCACCACCACCACCTATTGTTTTACATTCTTCTTCTTCAATACAAGACATGCACAATTCTAGGCCTTTTTTTCACCATTGTTCTCCCTATAAATCATTTTAATAAAAAAAATTTTTTAAAAAATCAGAAAATTACAAAATTTTGGCACCAGAATCCTAAAATAAGAAAGGAAAGAGGGGCATGTGATGCCTTTTATGTTGTATGCATGCAGAAAGCTACATCGCCAAAGATTTTACCAGAGACAACAGAAACTGCAGTATGTGGTCCACCGCAATGCTGAAGTACTGAAATTCCCATAGGAAGGATCATAATCTGCAACCACACTGGTGAAAATATCTGGAGAACTGCTGTCTGGGAGAATGCTATAATAAATGATTTTTAGTGACATGTGTAGCCACATAAATTTTTCTTCGCAACATGGTTTAGACCATCAATAATTTTTCACAGTATTCTGGTGAGATCCAGAAAATTAGAAAGTACCAAAATTCATAATTTTAGATTTATTTTGAGTAAGTTATACACTTTGTGAACTGTGATGAACAAAAATTAATAAGCAGTGCTTCCCTCAAACCAATTTCCTTTCTTTCACATAATGATTTATTTGTATATATCAGAACTTTACTAGTATTGCAATATGCTTTTGGAATGATTATTATTTCATTCTATGAGATTTTTACAATCCCATGACATAGCAGACTGAAACTAGAAAAAACGAACAGTTTTTTGTTTTCATTATTTTTAGCAAATTAAAAAGACCCATATTTATAAAATGAGAACATGGCTAACAAAAATGAATATAAAATTACATACACAATTATCATAAGTCAGTTATGATTATACATGACTGTTACAGTTAAATACTATTTATTGGCACTTTACCACCAAAGAAAACGCACAGATATCATTGCTGGGAAATAACTACCTCTAAAAATCTGAGATGTAGTAAATAATCAATAGGTACCTTTGTCACAATTTGAATTATCATTTTTAAAGCACATTGATACTTAATTATGTTTAAAAAAAATACACTATCCTACTTGATCTGGTTTTCCTAAAGCTGGTGAATGCTTAAGCAATGAACTCACTAGTTTGACTCATTGATTAAGATAACATAATCTGTATGTGTGGCTGTTTCAGTTATATTATTCTTCAGTTCAGAACTAAGTAGGTGCTACATAGCAAAAAATTAAAGTAGTTTTTTTAAAGTAATTGTTTCAGCTAACTTTGGTAGAAAAAATAAGCAGCCCTTAGGTGCTTTGCCATATTCAAATAACCTAACCAAACCCTTGTTAGAACATTATAAGTGACTACAGCTATAGTTGTGCATAGAACTTTGCAAATAGAAGGATAAATAATATAAATTCATTTTTTCCAGATGAATCTTAATACATCAACACCATCAAGGATCACATCCATGGTCTGCATCAACAAAATGAAACATCATGTCATGCATTATGCATCCCCATACAGGTCTGAAACCAAGTGTAATCGTATGGTCCATTACATTCCAGTTGCCTTCACGCTTAATGCTCATCGGTGGCCAGGGCAACCTGTATGAGTGCAATGGGCAGCAAGACATAGGAGCGTCAAAATTTTTAGAATTTTGGCAGGAATTGGAAGGCATAATTTGCAAGCAACAGTTATTCTTTAGGTGATAAAATGTCTAGCTCTGGCTTCGCTAGCAGTAAAGCAGCTGAATACTGATAATTCGACCTGAGTTCACATTCTGGTGAACGGGTTGGCTGCACGTGTGTTTTCATAGTTTTCCGCATATATGAAATATGTATAAGCTAATTTCTCTTTGAAAGTACTTCATGAAAGTATCTCTACCCTTAGCCAATTTACTATACTGTAATCAAATAAATTAAACACCCCCCCCCAAAAAAAACAGCCTCCATGTTTAATGTGCAGTTGAACAGGTGCCATTGTTTAGGGCTACTGTAAATGATTTATCAGATTTAAAAATTCTAATATTGAAAATATTATGCATATTATAATGATTGAATCCAAGTAAAGAATGAGAAATTATCCAAATTTTCTTTACGTACAACAAATGTTTTGCTGTGTATGTTATGTGAGCACCAGGTACATTATGTACAAAAATACCAGGTACATTTTGTACATAATGTATTATGTACAAAAATGCACTCCTTAATGTTTGCCCAATGGAAGACTTCAAATGCGATAGATGATGCAGTATGGAAACTCAGGATACAAAAAAAGTGAAATCAATAGCCATTTGGAAGTGTGCTATGTGATCAATGTTCATAAAATGTCTGTAGCACATGAGGTAATATTTTAGTTTCTAGTTCATTTCCATAAATTGATTATTGTATGTATACTACTTATGAAAAGGCAGTGCTTTTAAAATCTGATGAATCATTTATTATTACTCTGAGGTTTTCGAAGCTCACTGCTGTCTATCTTTAGAGGTTGTCTAGAACTAGTGATCAACAAGGAATGTCTGGCACATAACAGAGAACAACTCCTAAATTCCAACCATTTTTTTTACTGATCTATTTATCCCTTGATCTATGATTTCATTAGATCTGTTATCTACTGAATATATCATGCCTATGATTATAAAATCACTAACGCACCACAGTCTACCCATGGCTACATCAGCTGAACACTGGTAATAATTGAAATCTCATTTTCTCACATATTTTAGGTGCACATCCAGTATCTGTTTATGTTCATGCAATGACTGTCTGAGGAGGAATATATTCCAAGTTTAACTGTTTTTTAAACCATGTACTTCAAGTCTAACTGATTTGCTTACACATGTACAGTTAAGTCAAGTATTAAAAGTTATGTGCATAATAAATATGATTTTACCTACTGTCTTCTGTAATGTTATGCTTCTAATGGCTGTCAGTGTTTTATGATTACAACAGTTATTTATATTAATGTTAACCAAAAAAAAATTTAATCACTGTGGAAATCTACAAATTAGACAAACTGCAATTATCATTTTCTTCTAATATTTAATCTAAAGCAGCGGTTCTCAACCTTTTCACTAACGAGTACCATCTAAAAAAAATTGAAAAACCTTTAATATCACCACCACTCCTGAACACTCCTGAACTCAAAATAAAAACTCAATCAGGAGGTTAGGTTTTAATTTTTTAATTTAATAGTTAAAAATACTTTGCTTCTTTGCATACCACCGGTTGAGAACTCCTGATCTAAAGAAATGTTCCTATGTTGTTTAGATTCATCCACACTCATTCTGCAAACAAATTGTGGAAATTTTTATATTTTTTATCTATTAACAGTCAAATGGTAAGTGCATTAAGTGATAATATCAGTAGAACATATTCGCTGTACTGATGATTTTCATACTCTTTCTCAAATGTACACATAATTACTAATAATTTATTCATAGTAAATCATTAATAGAAGATTTTACTTTTTGATGAAATACATTTTACATAACTTGTTAGCTTTTATGCACTTTCGTAACATACATGTTAAATGTCAGTTTACATATTTTCTAATTAATATTTCACTTAAATCATCATTTCCTAGAAACTGGTATTGCTGTTTCTTATTAATTTTTCATTAAAATGTATAAGTTTTTTTTTTTTTTTTTTTCTTCTCAGAATTTTACTTCATGTGATGAATAAGCATTATTTCCATTAAGTTGGCAAACTTGGATCTACAAATTAGCAGAAAATCCAGCCTTAATCCTATGAAGCTTTATTATAGCACTATTAGATTTATTGTTTTAAACTCCAATTCATTTACTCAGAAAAACCATTCTATTAAGAAATTTTATATAATCATCATTAAGAAAAATATATTGTTTATAATATGTTTTTATATAACTACTTCATTTTAGACAATATATTACTTTATGAAGCCAAATAATAGATATGCAACACTTAGTTGAATATCAATTGTGTAAATCTTGTTTTGAAATTTTAATATATAATTAGGTGCTTTGTTAGTGTTGGAAACATGATTTTGTAAGTAATTATTTTCTTCTCAGAAGACATGCCGTATTTTTATCTTAAATCTGGATGGTATTTTCTAGGGAATATGATCTTTTAGAAAACTTTTGCTTACATTTTTGTTTGATTTATCCCTTAGAAAATTTCATGAATATCATGATGTTGACTGAGCAATGCTATGACTGAGCAATGAATGAGCAGAACCTAAGTCCTGACCAACTCCGTGGTCCTGACATATGACATACCAGTTAAGAAAAATGCATGAAATGAAACCATAACTCAAAAATAAATTAAAGGTAAGAAATGTGGAAAATATATTTACCTTCACGTATATACTTATATTTACCCACTAAAGAAGTCCATATTTATAATACTCAGACTATATTATAAAAAATGTTGCGACAACGAAATATTAAATTTGGATGACAAAGGAAATTTTAAATTTTCCTTACGAATTACAGCAAACTATACATCAGGGGCGTAGCTAGAGTTCCTAGCGCCCGGGGACAACTGAAGAATTTGCGCGCCTTTCTATGTGCCAAAATTGGAAAACATTTCATTAAAAAATTTCGTGGCATCAGTTTGGCGCCCCTTGTATGCTGCGCCCGGGGACAGATGTCCCCCCTTGCCCCACTCTAGCTACGCCACTGCTATACATCATATGAAGCCATCAAAATCTTATTCTTCACTATCTGAATTCTAAGTCTTCCAGATCGTCGCATTCATCCTCTTGGTTTACAGTCTCTTTATCTAAAGATATAATTTCAGCTTTTTTGAACCCTGCTATTATTGACGATGTTTCTACCGATTTCCATGCACTTCCTGCCCACTTTGCAATTTCTTCATAAGATGCTCTACGCATTTTACCGCTTTTGGTTTACGTATGCAATCCTTCACTCATCCAACACTCCCACCGCTTTCGGACTTCAGCTTTGAAGGATTTATTACCTGACAAATCTAACTGTTGTAAGATTTTGTCAAACGACCAGAAACTATTGCTTCGGTCGTAGACAATTTTTGACATCTGGTTTCCACTGACTCAAAGAAATGAGCACGCATGGAATCCATTATCAATACCCTTTGGTTGGAAAAAAGATCCCATACGACACTGCCAAACTTTTTGTAGCCACTCATGCATAATTGTTCCGCACATCTAGCCGTTCTCGTTTGCACAAATAATTACGTCATTAGGAAAATCTCCCTTCGGAACAGTCTTTCGTTTAAAAATGATTATCGGAGTTAACTTGTCACCGTTTGCGGCTCAAGCTAACACACATGTAAATGACGTTCTTTCATGCCCCGTCATAAACACAGATACAGTTTTTTCACCAGTTTCATCAACAGTTCTGTTTTCAGGAGAGTCGAAAGCTAATGGCGTTTCATCCATATTTATTATCTGTGACCGAATAATTTTTTTTGTCAATAATAGATGTCACATATTTTAGAAAAGATGACTTTTTATCCTGCCAGTCCATTGGTAATTGTTGCCTGACTGTTGTTCTAGTACGCATAGAAATATTTTTTCTTTTCATAAATCTACTATACCTCCTTTGAAATCATTTATGTTCATTCGTTTTGCTATAAATTTTGCTTGTAAGCGAATTTTTACAGTCGAAATTGCCATTCCGTTTCCTCGTTGCTCCTTTATCCAGTTTGCAAGGTCGTTCTCTAGATTTGGCCACCTTACAGTACCACTTCTTTTGGCTCATTTCTGTTGTGGCATATTTTTAAGAAGTTCTTTTTCAGTTCTCCAACGTCGAATACATCTGTTGTCCACTTCAAACTCTTGAGCTGCTGCTCGATTTCCAATTTGTTTAGCACGTGAAATTACATTAAGCTTAAAACTACCAGTATAGCTTCTGTACCGTTTAGGGACATTTTCAAAAAATTTCCGCTCCCTTCTTACTTAAAAACTATTCAACAAGTACTTGTACCCAAACTGATGGGATCTGTATCTGGCAGAATGCCAAGAAAAATCCATTCATGCTGAAGGGGAAATACGTCAGAGTTCCTTATTGCGAAGCAGAAAGGCAGGGGTGGGGAGAGGATGGGTCCTGGAAGATTCATCGAATGGCAGAGGAGAGAGACTATTCAAACTGATGAGAATGTTGATTTGAAAGGGGGAAGAATGTTATTGTTCTGAGATCTCGTTTAGGGTGAATAAGGCATGTAGGTCCGTTTAAGGGAAAGAATGTTAACAAAATAACGTTCGCAAAAAGCAACTGAGTGGTCTTTTGTGTGGGAACAGCACCAGTCTGTGCACAATGACAAGGCCATCCAAACTGTGTACAATGACCATCATAGGAAATATTTTATTTTTAGTGCACCTAAACGCCGCATGGGTAGAAACTCCGCACCCGCTGAAAATTTAAGTTTTAAACACGTAAACGCCGCGGGGTTTCTTCCAGAAATTACGGTATCTTACGCACATAAATTATGTCATGATGCAAAATATTTTCCCAACATGATGATAATGTAAGTCGAGCCACCAGCAATGGACACCTCACATTATCAGATATACCCCATTAATAGACAGTTCCTGATTTCGAAGCAGAGAACCACTGTACACATATATAGCGATCCTGTAACTGTCTAGTAACGGGTGGTTTTACTGTACTTCACTTTGTTGTAATGATGCCATTAATTATATCTTTAAAGATATCCCTGCCACTATGATAATAAAAAACTGCAGTTGCTTATGATAGTGTCAAACTTAATTTTTCATCTGTTAAAATATTAATTTGATCCAAGACACTCTGATATTTATTAGTAACAAAGTGTCATGCACATATTATGCGAATATAATTATTTTGGCTTTGTATATATTGTTAATGTTTACTTCAGGACAGTCTGGCTATGTTGTAATTGTAAGTCACTTCGTTTTTTATTTGCAATCTACTGGTGGAGGGGGGAACGTATAAAAGAAAATAATCTAATATGAATGTATTGATGGCTGCATGAAGTCTTTAGGCGCTATCTATCCTGCATCAATAATTTTTTATACAGAAATATGCAATAGTTTTATAAACTATGTAAAGTACCTACTCTTGAAGTCTCTTAGATAACTGTTAATCAATAATACACTAATAGCTATTAAAATTGCTACATAAAGAAAAGCAAATAAAAAAATATTTGTTGTACGTAAATAGTATGGCATGAAGAAAAAATGATTAAATTTGTAAGCAGTTTGGGGGTTTACAAGGGTGCGAAATCAGTCAAAACAACTGCTCCACCTGGTAGCTAAAACGACCCTTACCCGGTTAGGCACTGAGTAGAATTTCGCTTGAATGACACAAATCGGCATCTCATTCCATTCTGATTCAAGTCTATGCCACACTTCATCAATCGTATTAGATGGAGAGGGTTGCTAGGCCAGCCCTCAGCAAACCATGAGCAGGTGTTTTCAATGGGTGACAGATCTGGAGACCGTACAGGCCAGGGCAGCAATCAAATACACTGCGTATCGAGGAAGGTCAGGCACAATGTGCAACGTGTGGTCTTGTATTATCCTGTTGGAAGATTGCGTTTGGCAGGCCTCAAAGATAGGGCATAACCACTGGATGTAAGAAATGTACCGATCTGGCATTCAAATTACCATCGATCCGAACTAGAGGTGTGTGTGTCATGTGCTCAGTGGCTGCCCATACCATCACATTAGGGTTCCTATGCCAATACTGAATTCAACCAGGCGATGTGCGGTCTCTTTGTAGCCTCTAGACACTTATACGACCATCAGAATAATGCACACAGGAACAGGACTCGTCTGAAAAAACGACATTGTGCCCCTCCTATATCCAGCTTTGTTGTTGGACATACCACAGTAGCCGTGTCTCTCTATGCTGCATTGTCAAGGAAAGCTAAAGTAATGGACACCGTGCTGATAGTCCATGCTGATGCAAACGTTGACACAGCGTACGAGCAGATACTGGGCATGCTGCAAACATGCCCATTTTCTGACTAATGGTCTGTGATGTGGTTGTAAATTTGGAGGGCTGACCTCACAATATGCCTGTCCTCTCGGGTAATGGGACGGCATTGAGATCCTGCATGCCGTTCAGTATAATCCTTAGTACAACGGGCGATATCACAGAACGATAATCCACACTTTCTATAGGCAACAATCCTGGCTCTATTGAATTCTGACCCTTGCTGGTAAGCATTTCTTCTTATTATTCAAGGCACATGAATCATGATATTCTGAGCACATTCAAACCTTACAAAGTGCTTTCCGAATGACAAATCCACTACACAACGTTTTGAAATTATTAATTCATTATGCCAAACTCTGCCTAGAAATACCATAATGACTGTTTCCAAGTTTTTGAATGCTTATTTTTTTCCTGTGATTCACATAACTTAGTATGCAACTGAATACCCCCATCCAAAACTGAAACAATGTTTTTTGATACATTACTGGTGACAATGACAAAATAGTGTTCTAGTTTGCCTTTTTGTACCTTTTTAAAAGACGGACATCATCAGAAGTTGCTCTATATTTTTAAATAATCGAAAACAATATTCTTTTTCGGAATATCGGTTATTACTGCAAATATTAACAGTCCTCCATTTTTTAATTTTAGTTCCAGAAAATATTAACATACCAATGAAATATTAAAAGATTAAACTGTTCTTCTGCCAAAAATTTTCAAAAATACAAAACCAGTCTTGTTTTATTAAAAATAAATAAAAAAATTCCTTCATGTTAAGATCCAACTCCCTCAAAATTGAATCTCTTATGTTAAATCAAAATTCTCTTACATTATTTCACAATTTCTGATATTTGAAAATTTAAAGTACAATAATAGATACTTTTATGCTCTGGTAACGAAATTTCTTTTACATAATTATATATTTTGTTTGCCGAAATTTGTCTTCCTAGTAAACATATCTTATGCCGTCCAAATAAAACACTTCAAGCGTTATGTCTGAAGAATTTGTGTTCTATATTCTTTACCAGCTGTACCTTTAAGTGGTTTATTATTAATTCAGAATCGTATATGCATACAAAATTTATTACGTTTTATACAGCAAACTACAAATTACACCTACAGCGGTCCGATCCAATCAGAACAAGTATGACTCAGCGCGCTGTTTTCAACGACACTTCAAAAACATGCAATCGGCTTGTCACGTGATGTGAGTGACGTTTTTACGTAGCAAGTCGATCAGCCAATAGTGATTCAGCATTGTCACAGCAGTCAATGCATGGACCTTATAAGAAATAGACTAACCCAAACGGGTTCTCTCATTCGGTCAGCAGTTCTGCTTGCTCCTGAGCGTGAAGGTGCTCGTCCACTCGCTCTGCGTTTTCGCTGTTCTGCAGTATTAACCTCTCGTTTTTCTGAGTTTGACTATTGTGACTGAGATACTGCTGTGCTCTCTCGATTGTGTATTCAGGTCAGTATGCAAATCACTATGTTTAGTATGCTGTAAAACGACCTGCTTTTACCCTGTGCTTTTTAAGCATAGACTTTCTGCATTTCACTACTTCATCAACCGGCATCATGGAACGTTTTCTGGACTTCATTGCAACTGAGATTACTCAGCTGGAACTCCGTCAAGAAGACAAAGGTTTCCTTACCCCTGAAGAAACAAGAGACCTGAATTTGTTCAAAAAATTCCGAGCTCTTGCTGACCAGGAATTTGTGAACTCCAGAACACAGGACGACCGTGCTAAGACCAAAACTGATGACAACCCTGGCTTCCCGCCTCTCCCAAAGATCAACGCTCGACGTGCTGAGAGTCCCGCCAGGTCGGATGAGGACTTTACAAAATACAAGGCTTTAGATGTCAGCTCTGACTCCGATGGAGAACCCAAAGGAGACAGAACCAGACGCACCAGAAAACCTGCGAAAAAAGCTGTTGCACCCCTGGCTGCTGCGACTGCTCCTGAAATTCCAAAGACTCACCCTGTTGCTGATCTCACTCCGCAACAGAATATGGACACAGACCCCGCCCCAGTGCAGACACCTCCAACCAATCAGAACGCTCCGATCAACAGTGCGAGAAAAGTGCCGCCGATTATAATCAAAGACAGCAGATTCACATGGAATGACTTAAAAACGCTGTTTAATAATAAGAATTTTTCTCTGCACGATTTCTATGGAGAAAACATGAAGGACGGAATCAAGATTAAAGTGAAATTGCCCACCATTTATCGGGAAATGGTAAAAGTGTTAGAAGAAGTCATCAGGTATCACTGCTATGCGCTTCCCGAATCTAAACATATAAAAGCTGTGATACGTAACCTCCCGTCTTACATGGACCCTGAGGAAATTATGATGGATCTTAAAGAACATGGACTCGACGTCGTGCGGGTCAACCAACTCACTATCAGGCGTAACGGAGAAGTTATTAAGCTTCCCCTGTTTCTCGTTACTCTCACCCGCAAGGAGAAAAACAAGGAGATACACCAGTTAAAATTTGTGCTGGGAATGAAGATTAGTGTTGAGAGATACCGTGGCCGTAAGGGACCCCTGCAGTGTTATCGCTGTCAAGGGTTCCATCACGCCCAATCGCACTGCAAACACGAACCACGTTGTGTTCGTTGCGGTGAACCTCATGAATCATTTAACTGTGACAAGGATAAGGCAACTCCGCCTAAATGTGCCAATTGTCATGAGATAGGTCATACAGCTAACTACAGATTATGTGTGCGTTTTCCAAAACCAAAAACCACTCCGGCTGTGAAAACGTTCTCTGATCGGGTAGTGCATAATAAAACTTATGCACAAGCTTTAAACACCGGCTTCGCTCCTGAATTTCTAACTGAAGCAAAACAAGTTGCAGCTGAGCTACGTATGCTTGTCTCTGTTCTAAAAGAAACTGGATTTACTCTGATGGCAAAATCAAACGTATCTCAAGATCATACTCCTGCAGCCCCTGTTAATGGCTAATTACATGAAAAAGTGTACTCCCGTACAAATAATGATATGGAATGCCTGCGGGCTACCCACCAAAATTACTGAACTGCACCATTTTTTAAGTGAGCATGATATTGACATTGCAATCATATCAGAGACTCATGCAAAACCATGCCAACGCCTGAGAATTGCAAATTATAATTCATACCGCTGTGATAGACTTTCACACAGAGGTGGTGGTGTGGCAATATATGTGAAACGTAATTATGCATCTTGTCTTATATCTGATTCAAGAAATTTTAATTGTGAGCAAACTACTGTGTGTGTCACTCTTCCTGTGTTTAATAACATCAATTTTTGTGCTGTGTATAACCCTCCTACGAATAGATTATGTGATAATTTTCTAAATAGCATTCTACCGGATGACATACCTACCCTTGCTGCCGGGGACTTTAATGCTAAGCATATAGACTGGAACTGTCGTCGAACAAACCTAAATGGTAAAATTCTCCATGAATATATTTTACAGCATCCGGTGGCGCTACATGCCCCACCAGAATACACGCGGCTCCATAATAGAATTGAATTTTCTGATATACTAGACATTGCAGTCACTACAACGACTATCCCCGTTGCAATGGAAGTATTTCATGAATTGTTCTCTGACCACCTCCCCGTAATCGCAACATTAGGAGTGACAAAAACTTCTGAGTTCTCTACTAAGCGAATTACGAATTGGAATCTCTTCAGCAATATCATGAAAAACTCACCTCCTCGACTGCAAAATCTCAATACTAAACAAGGCATAAACACCGTAATTAATGCCTTAAGTGAAAGCATTCAAGGTGCAATTAAGGAAGCCAGTACTGAAATTACTAATCGTGATAAGGCTTTCAGACTGCCCCTTAATATACGACAGCTTATGAGAGAGCGAAATAGACTCAGGAAATGTTATCATTTAACGTGGGACCCGGCATTTAAACGTGAAATAAATCGTAAAAATAAGCAAATTCAGAAGGCCATTAAAACCTTCAAAGAAGAACTATGGGATGATAAAATGTTAAATCTGGATTCTAGAGAAGGTACATTCTGGTCTTTAATCAAAAATTTTAAAACTTCCTTCACAAGTAATCGACCCCTCTATGACAGAGGTAATATTGCCATCTCCAATCAGGAAAAGGCAGAAATCTTCGCAGCACACCTCCAAGAACAGTTCTCGCCAAATGATTGGCCAAATGACTCTGATTTCGAATTAAAGACCCTCCTACGAGTGAGGGATTGGCTCAACGCCCCTTCAGTCAGACTTCCAATTAAATATGCCACTCCTACTGAAACGACTAATATTATCAAACACCTGAGACAAAAGAAATCTCCAGGAATTGATGAAATCAGCAATACAGCAATTAAAAATTTGCCGCCTAACATCATCTGCAGCCTGACAAGTATTTTTAATGCTTGTCTTGCTCTTTCTTACTTTCCAACACCTTGGAAAATTGCTAAAATTATTTTACTACCTAAACCGGCTAAAGATCACACCCGACCAGACGGATATCGTCCTATTAGTCTACTGCCGGGCTTAAGCAAAATTTTTGAGAGAATTATCCTGAATAGACTGAAACCATATTTTCAGCATCTTCCGCCGGAACAATTTGGGTTCCGTGCTCACCTCTCAACAACGAAGCAACTTGTCCGAATAACCGAATTCGCTGGTGCAGCTCTGCACTGCAAACTTAATGTTGCTATACTCATGCTAGACGTGGCGAAAGCATTCGACCGCGTCTGGCATGAGGGCTTAATTGCTAAATTAATTGACCTTCAACTGGACAGAGAACTCATTCTGCTAATCCATTCTTTTATCAGGGATCGGACATTCAGAGTCTCGGTAAAAAATGAATTATCCAGCACTAAAATAATGACTAGCGGTGTTCCACAGGGTTCTGTGACTGGCCCTATACTCTATCTATTCTACGTTTCAGACTTTCCGAGATTGCATTTAAATCATAATTCTATGCTAGCCTGTTATGCAGACGACACTGCCCTGGCAGTGAAGTCTGCTAACATCAATCATGCTATTCGGAAACTCCAAGACACTATTCCCTCCATAGAACAATGGTGTGGATATTGGAAGATACGAATTAACGCTCAAAAATCGCAGCTCCTACTCATAAGGAAAAGGAAGAAAAATGTTCCGATCAGGCAAAGTGTTTATCTTTTTAACGAGGCTGTGCCTATCGTGAAACAAGCCAAATATCTGGGCATCACCATCAACGACAAGCTCACATGGCAGCATCACATCCAACAAATCAGGGATAAAGCGATTAAAGTCATGAAATGTTTATATCCTATGATAGGGAAATATTCAAAACTTTCGTTAGACAAGAAACGACTTATTTATCTAGCCACAATCCGACCCATCATGACGTACGCTTCGCCAGCATGGACTACCGCTACGAAGGGTGAAATCCAAAAATTACAAGTTGTGCAAAACCAATTTTTAAGAATTATCACAAATGCACACCCGTATGTGAAGAACAAACGTCTCCATGAAGATTTAAAAATGGATACAATAGTGGAATATTTAAGAAGAACTAACACGGCATTTTATGACGCCGCTAAGGAGTGCCAACATATGGACATTTTCAACCTATTTCACTATGAAATTTTACACGAGGACAGGCACCTCCGTCCATATGCCGCTTTTCTACTCAGTGGAAACCAGGATTTTCCAACATAATTTGTGTTTTTAAGTATGTAGTGAAAAACTTATTTGACTTGTAAATAATGATGTTTAGAAATCTTAGCCGGATGATCATGTGACACACACAGCCAAGCCCACAAGATATTACTTATATTTTTCCTGTATATACTATTATACTTTTTGGAATCGTATTCTATTTTCTGCATTTATGACTGCAACACACACCTTTTATGAACTGATTTAGTACTATTTTATGTATAACTACTATAAAACTTCAGATTTACAGCGCTACGATGCCTGGATACCTCATCGCCAACCAGATGTCTTATCGCTCATCACGTGACATTGGTCACACCCCCTGCATCTGCTATCCTGTCCCCACGAGAACTACGTTCGGCATTTCCTTACCTGCAGCGCTCCTAGAAGCACCAAAGTTCGATAGCCGGAACACAACCTGCGATTTCGCAGGTTAATCGCGGCAAATAAAGCAAGTTGGAGTTGGAACGGGTTCTCTCGCTTGTCTGAGGCGTTGCCGGCTGTCACCTTCATCACATCCGGAGGAGTAGGGACGATTTCCAGAAATTTACATTGATTGCCTATTGCAGCGTGTATAATTGTCAAGAAAAAGCTCGTTTTAGCGCCTCATTTCACAAATTAGAATTTCTACATGTTTTTATTTTTGAAATTGAGATTAATTTTTAAAAATGTAGCATATTTATCGAGCATAATTAACATTCCAAATAATTATAAAGCTATTGCATGCTTTCAGGACTGGATATTTTTTTAGCTTTTCCTATGCTGTAAGGAAATTTGTAACTACTTCTTTTAGAAAATAATATTTTAAATCTAATAGAAAATTTCAAACAAGCAATTTTCTCTTGCAATTTTTATGCTTTTTATTGATGTAAATAAGTAAAAAATATTAAAATATTTAAAAACGAATTTTTGAAAGTTTTGTTTAAAATTCTTAATTGTGCTCCTTTTTTAAAATTGTAGATGAGTATTATAGCACAATTTCTATAAGGGAATTTTATTTCAGTTATATTTCATAATACATCATAGTGATAAACACTTTTGACTCCTTAATAATTTTTATACATTTAATTCTAATATTAAAATTGTATTTAACCGTAATAATTAATTTTGCTTGTATTTTATAATAATTATTTTTTTAATTTACTTTTAGTTCTGCATAAGATTTTTTTTTATTTATTGTTCATTTAATTTATCAGCCCATGTATGAATACATGTATGTTTCTCGCACTCTGACAAAAACGACAGTATCTAGAGCCATCGAATTTTGAATAACGTAATCCTCCACCCTAACATAGGCATCTGGACGGCCGAATTTCGAATTTGTTTTAATCTATTTCACATTTTGTAAAATTTTAACGAATTTTTGATTAACAAACTCAGCGAGTTCAGAGCAAGCACTGTACGGATATGCTATTTTCAAATGTATGTGGTTTACGGGCGAAGAACATGATATTCAATAAATATAGGAAACACACAAAACTTTAAAAAAAGAGTGCTTCTAGATTTTATCTCATCTTTTTTTCCTTCATTACGCTCAGAAAATTTTATGCTCCGAATTTTATGAATTATTAAAATAACTAATCCACTTTAATGTTAATAATTTAATGATCATATAATCAAATAAATATGATCGTTTTTAAATGTTATAGTTTGGAAAATCACTGCCTGAAAATGCTCATTAAATTAAAAAAAAAAAAATTATCAGATCTTGTTTAATTTTACCTTATTTATTTCAAAGCATCGCGTACTATCAATCTCATTTAATTTTACTTTATTTTTAAGCAAAATTAAGCTCATAAATTTTGTGCTTAGAGTTTTTAGTGTTTTACCAAAGTAAAGATGTTTGTACAAGAATTACGCGTGAAAAAAATGCGCGAAATGCAGTAAAAAGTGTTTTAATGAGATATATTAAATCCTATTTGGAAAAACTGTGGCTTTCATAGTCTCATCACTATACAACGTATCACATTAAATAATTAAAAAGAGTTATGTGATACAAACGCCATAGGTTTCAGTGCTAAAGTAAACCAGATCGTCCCTACTCTTTCTTGCCGACATGTCGGTGACGAGCGCCCCGCCCACTGGGTTAGTCTATTTCTTATAAGGTCCATGAGTCAATGCTGTCACAGCAGGCGAGTACGTTTTAGGAACATGCCTCAGATTCTAGTTTCCTCCTGATTAATCCTGGATCACTTACGCAGATTCACGCGCAGCGTGTTTACTCCAAGGAGCTCGGCGTGATCAAAGCCGATTTTTTTAAAACGCCACGCGTTTAAAACGTTACGAACTTGGTGCGCATTACTCAATGTAAATTAATTTCATTTATTAGTTTTTCTGAAATAGTTTTATTACTTATTTATTTGTTCAGATGTTTTATTATAAATCTATACATATAGGAAGAATTCCTGATTTATTCATTTATTCACCTACAGATCATCGCTCAAAGCTATTAGAGATACAGATATCAAAACTTAGGAGCTTATTTCTTTTGTATCGAAGATGTCATTTAAGAAGCGATTTTTTAAGATTAGGCGGGCAAAACATGTTTTTATGTTTTTTTATATAAGGAAGAAACCGATTTACATAAGATTCTTGCTTTGAAATGTATGGAATATGAATACCTAAAAACCAATTTCAAACGTTTTCAAAATTCGGCCCCGAAGGGGGGGGGGGAACTTGTTCCTCACATATTCCTTCATATCTCAGATATCCATAAGACAAACTTATGAATTATTGCTGTAAAATGTAAGGAATACGAATAAATGCTGACATCAACATTTGTGTGGGGCGGGGGGGGGGAATTGATTGGCATAAATTACAAGTTTACATAATGTACAAGTACGCTTTATGAAAGGTGCACACCAGATATGTAAAGCTGGTTAGTATTAAAAAAAACTCAAGGTTTCTGTTATTTAATGTTATTAATAATTAAAACCCCAAAATAAAAATGTAGCAGCATGTGGCAATTCACAAAACTGTGATGAGATTGTTACAATGTTTAGTTAGTTTTAAACAATTCTACACATAATAAAATGGCCAGTGCACAACATGTGAATGCACTTGGGGTTAAATAATTAGAAAATAAAAAACTTGACAAATATTAAATAGCAAGTATTAAATAGTAGAAAATATTGATTACTGTTCAAATTTGGGATTGACTCAGTTTCACCAAAATATATTTATCTACATTAAAATGTTTGGTAATAATCTATTGACTGAACAGTATAAAAGTCAATGAATGATTGATTGTATGGACAATATTTTGGTATTGTTGGACTTGGGGGGGGGGAAGGAAGACAGTAATGCAAGGAGGATGAACAAAAATAGACTTACTCATTAATCAGAGAATACATCAGCCTATCACGAGGACCTGAGATAAAGGTTCAAAACCCTGTTCTGACCTTCTACATCTGTTCCTGATCGTTTTAAGGATCGGAGTTGGAATTATCTTATTATTAAAGAGAAGTTCTGAAGAATGAGAGAGAGATAGTATTATATAAATACGAAAAAAATATCATCTAACACATATAAAACAAATACAGGCAGTTGAAAGAAGATGTTTTAGATGATAAAAATGAACAAAAGGAATTGTGAATAAGTACTAAAGAATAATTCAGTGGAATTATGTGTAAAATTTTTGTGATCCAAAATAATTTTTAAAATTGTATTATTGTCTTCATTCTGTGAAGTTATTGCAGAAGTTTTTGTCAGTTTCCTTTTCGTTTTGTATCTGAGAATCTTTTGGGTATTATATTTTTATTAGGCGGAATATCTTTATTAGCAGTTGTGAAATGTATTTCTTGTGCATTTAACATATCAGCAGCTTCTAGTTGTAGTGGTGCTGATTTTAGAATTCTGTCTAACACCTCACATTGTTTGTCAGATTTTAATGAATCTACTAATTCTAAACATGTTTGATTTAGTTCATTCTTTCTGTGTTCCAGTGAGAGGGTCTGTTTTTTTTTTTTTTTTTTTTTTTTTTTTTTTTTTTTGCTACTAAATTCAAAATTCATTTTCATCATCTATAATAAGTGGATAATTCATTATGTATTGTAGTTGTAGTATAAGTACCAGTATTTCTAGTGTGCTGATGTCAGTAATGTATTTAACAAGTAGCAGTATTTCTAGTGTGCTTATACATACTTCACCTAACTTATAAGGTATTTCTCCCGCCTTCTTGGTGTGGTGATCTGCACCTGGGTGCATATTCCAGAGGTCCGCGGTTAGATTCCCGGCGAAGGCATTGCTAATTTTTCAACCTCTCTTGCTTCCAATGTAAAATTCTAATGTCTGTACAGTGTGTGTTAGATGATTGTTTTCCACACCCAGGATTTGGCGATTAGGTCCTCTAAAAACCTCAGTCGTCCTTTAAAAGGAGGAGTATATAAAGTATTTCTCCCACCTTCTCGGTATGGCTTCATGGTGTGATGTGTATCCAGAGGTCCGCGGTTTGATTCCCGGCAAAGGCATTGCATATTTTTCATCTTGCCTGCTTCCAAAAAATACCTAATGTCTCTACAAACTGATGAATTAATACAGCTGCATATACACTCATGTCCATAAATTAAGGATAATTCGGAGTCACGTGGAAATCGAACTCTAAAATAAATATATCACCTGTAAAATCACTACACACATGTTCAAGAATCATATGCAAATTTCAGGAAGTAACCAGACGACACCGATGGTACGTCACAATGACGAGAGTGTAAGACAGTGATATATAAGGAATACAGGCAAAGAAGTAAAATTGTTCGCAGGCGCTTTATAAGCATTTCAGTGCAAACCGAAGAGTTATGACACAAAGGACGCATTTGGATGTTTTTTTACGTTATAGAATTATCGGCCGTCTGGAATGTGGGCGTACCCAACTGGAAGTATCAGACGAACTTGGAATTGCCCAGAGTGTCATCTCCAGGCTTTGGCAACGATTCCAAGATGATGGTAATGTGAGTAGACGTTACAGCACAGGTCGCCCCAGAAATACAACGCCGAATGAGGACCGGTATTTGGCAGTTACTGCCAAAAGAAACAGGCGGAGCACAGCCTCAGACCTGTCTCGTCAGCAATCTTCAGCCACTGGTACGACAATTTCAAGGCAGACCGTGTACAGACGCTTAGGGCAGATTGGTCTATATGCTCGTAGACTTGTCAGAGCGTTCCACTTACTGCAATTCACTGTCGCCTGCGGTTAGCTTGGAGTACAGAGCATGCATTGTGGACACCGCAACAGTGGGCTTGTGTGATATTTTCCGACGAGTCGAGGTTTAACTTGCAGTCTGATTCTCGCCGGACTTTCATATGGAGAGCTCCAGGTACCCGTTACCACCAAGAAAACATCATTGAACGACATCGTTACGGTAGTGTAGGAGTGCTCGTTTGAAGTGGAATTATTCTGGGTTCCAGAAATGACCTGCATGTTCAAATTGGAACCATGACAAGCCAAATCTATCAGGACGTCATTCTGGAACAACATGTACGTTTGTTTCGGGGCGCCATGGGCGCACAATTTGTGTTTATAGATGACAACACCCGACCTTCCCGTGCAAACATCGTAAGCGAATGCCTTCAATCGGAGGATATCACCCGTATGGACTGGCCAGCATTCTCACCGGATTTGAATCCAGTAGAGCACGTGTGGGACATGCTTGGCCGACGAGTTGCAGTCCGTCAACCAGAACTTCGGAGAGCGTTGCTTTTTGAGTGGTGTAATATCCCCCAAGATCAGATCGATAATTTGATACTTAGCATGCCTAGACGTTGTACAGACTGTATTGCATCATCTGGGAGACATACAATGTATTAACAATCATACCAACCACGTAATATTGGTTTTTTGTAAATAGGTTTTTTTTTTTTTTTTTTTGGTGATTTGCTCCAGGGAGAAAAAATCGCTAATTTTTTTAATAATATCAAACATATAGCATCTTTTTTTGCTCTTTACCTTTTGTTTAATAAATGAGCTTTACAAATAAGTCAAATTTGTTTTGCTTCTAACTCTTCCTTTGCCTGATTTTGCATTATCCTTAATTTATGGACATGAGTGTATATCACTGAATGCATATATTACACTCAGTGCACTGTATGTGACATGTACAAGTTTTGTTACTTTCATGTATAGTATATATTTCTGTATTATGTGTTGATGAAACAGACCACTCATTCTCATTCTCTATTACTTATAAACATAGTGTTTCATTTGTTTTATATTTGATTCTTAAATCCTAAACCTTACTTGTTAATTTACCTTTATTTGCTGGAATTAAGCGATTAAGCATTTTATCTCTTACAAATCTCATACTACCATGTATAGTGTTATCCAAGCTCTTAACAATTTTTCCATGAAGATAAATATATTTTAATGTTCGGTGCATTCGTTCGATGTGCATGTTTGTGTTAACAACAGTGTGAAGTTTATAACAGTATGCCCAGCTAGTTTTATATTGTAAATAATATGTTTCAAAGTAATTTGCAAATTCAATAGTGTCCGGATCTTCTTTAAGAAATTTTATTGCTGCTTCTGTCAGTGTATGAAAAGTATGAATGTCTTGTTCTTCTAAGAGAGATCTAATAATTTTATATGTTTTTGCCTGTTTTTCAACACCATTGATTTTTTTAAAAAATTGTTTCTCCAGGTTCTATCAATATGCCATGCACAAAAAAGACGTTTCTGTAGTAAACCCATTTCAAACTTCCAAGCATTAAAAAAAGATTCAGCCATATCAGACATAAATACTTGTGGTTGTATTTTCCCAACTTCTTCTTTAATACATGAAAAAAATTGATAGCACAGGTTGGTCACATCGATTAGAAATTAAAAATGCACACGGGAATCCTTGGCGCAAAGCATCTATTGTAAGTAAAGTTATGAGTTCAAATCTGTATGCATTCACCCCATGTGTACCATCAATACATACACATGTCAGAACTAAGTTTTTTCAGTATCTCTCTTTGTGCTTCTGTCATCATTATCAAAACAAAATCCTTTCCTTTTAGAAATTAATATTGTGTACAATATTCACCCATGCTATGTTGATCCCTGGGTTTTATAAAATGAAATGCATGGATGTTCAGAATTTTGCTTTTCAGGTAACCACGTATCTATACAAACTCAATAATTTTCATGTTTAACAGAATTAGAAGACAAATTGAAAGATTTTTTGATGTTATGTAAATCTTGTTTTGTAAGTAAATGAAACCTCTCAAGCCCAGCATCTCATAGAGAATTTCTAATTTCATCCAAAATATTATCCAGAGAAATTTTTGCTGTTATCTTTGATGCAATATTTTTTATTTCATCTGTTGTTAAAAATAAGTGACCTAAATCATTCCGATGCCCAGTATGTATTTTCTGATGTGACACTACACGTTTGGAATCTGTATGTTCTGTTACTTTTAATGCAGCTGCGCAATATGTATTTATTTTATTGCTACTAAGGATTTTTAAGTGCCCGCAAACCTTTACTTTCTAACATAAAATTTCCTGAACAGTGGCATTACACCATGTATATTAAATATGCTTACTCCATAAGAAATTTTGACTTCGTATTATTTTCAATTTCTGCCTTCCATGCCAAAATATCATTAAATGAATTAAATTCTAGTTCAGTATGATTCAAATCAACATCATGAACATTATTGAAATGAAATATTATTTCTCGCTTTTCAAAATTAGCATAACATACAGGACACACATAATTACCTGCTAGAAGTATGAATTTTATTTTGATGATATTTCCAATTTTTTAGGTCACTAAATTTCAGATGGCACTCCTCATATTTGTAGCTTGGTGATCGACCACTTTTTAAAGAATCATTAATGTAGTATTATTAGAGTGTAATGTGTTGGTATGGCCTTTCAAACTGCATCTATTTTGGTACGTTTTTAAGCAATCAGAGCATACAAAATTACTCTCAGTCACACTAAAATTATTTGCACAATCAACCATACTATTAGAACTTAGTTTTCAGAGACTCAGTTAATGTAGTATTATTGTAAAGAAATTTATATGCGTGGCATTTCAAATTGTATCTATAGTTGAAAGTTTTAAACAATCACGGCAAACAAAATCACTCTCAGCTATACTAAAATAATTTGCACAATGAACCATATCACTCACAACACAATCAGAATTATCACACATACCAGAATTGGAATTATCGCACACGATTACTCCTTCCTGATTTTGATTTGATTCAGAATCAAAAATACCTTCTGAGGAAACAGAAGTACTTGGCCCTGAAATGGGCAGTTTTTCTTGATTTTGTGCAGAATATATAATAATCGAAGCAAAATAAAAAAGAGAACTGTATCATCAATAACACGCTACCACAGAAGTGCAAAGAGTCAAGCCTCGTTTCCACTACCGCGTACGAACGCGTAGCGTCAATTAAGACACGCCTACGGCATCCGTACAAGCGTTTCCACTGCTGCGTATCCGTAGAATATTTTCATTTTCCGCCGCTAGGTGTCACTGTAATATTTTGGCGCCAAGCAAGCAGTTCGTGAGTTACGACGCTGAACATCTGAATTTTTCCCGCTTAAGCGAGTATTGTTTGTTTTGGATTCGATATGGATCCTGACGTGAAACGCAGAAAAGTTTTGTTTACTAAATTCCATGTTATTGGAAATTTTTATTTCTGCTTATGAACTGCGAAAGTAAAGTACACTAGCAATTTTTAGATAAGTAAGGTTATAATGCATATTATGAACATCACTAATTCTATAGAAGCTGAAATAAATTTTATTTATTTATTTATTTATTTATTTATTTATTATTATTATTATTATTATTATTATTTTGCGTTTCTAGAAGCCTTAAATATTGATGAAATAATATATATATTATTAAAACTAAAATGTACTGTTAGTGAAAAAATAAAATAAAAAAGTTAAAGGAATTAAAAAATAGTTGGTACTTTAAAAATACAGAGCAACTGTAAAGAAAGGTTCACAATATTTACAAAAATTTGCTATGCTTGTATACCGCTGACTTCAGGGTCATAGCTAGATAATTTATTAGAAATCTCGTTTGTTTGAAAATGCACTATGGGCAGTTATATTTCATGCATAATCCATAAAATACTATTTTTAATTTAAACATTTTTAATTCATATCTCTTTTTATAGAAGTTATAAAAATAATATTTTTCTCTTTATATATACACACATTAGGTAAAGAAAATGGAAATATTTAATTAATTAATTCCTGCACTTCTGCTGGAGAGGAATGAATTTAAAAGCAATTATTATAGTAATTTTTTGTTAAAAAAAGTTTAGGGAATTAATACTGTCTCATGTTGATTGGAATGAAAGTTTAGAGTGGTAAACATCCCAAAGTCTGAGCACATGTATATGCATTCACATAAAAGTGAAACAAAAATGTATATATCTACAAGGCTTAAATTTAAATAATTCTCTTGCACTATTGCTGCAAGGAATGAAATTTGAATTTAACAAACATTTTCTATTCGTAAAAAGCAAATTTAAAGTTAATTAAATTTAAATGAAATTTAATGCAAACAAATAAATGATTAATTATTGCTACAATATCATTTAAATTCTGAGAGCATATGTAAATCAAGTGCAAGTATCAAAATCCATGAATAAATATATAATTCCAAAAATTTATTTATCCTATTATTCACTTATGCATTTTTATAAATTTTTTAGGATTAAATCTATCCTATTATTCATTTATGCATTTTTATAAATTTTTTACGATTAATAAGCTATCCTATTATTCACTTATGCATTTTTATAATTTTTTTAGAATTAATAAGCTATCCCATTACTCACTTATGCATTTTTATAAATTTTTGGATTTATATATTTATTCATGGATTTTGATACTTGCACTTGATTTACATATGCTCTCAGAATTTAAATGATATTGTAGATTAGTTCGCAGTAATAATTAATCCTTTATTTATTTGCATTAAATTTCATTTAAATTTAATTAACTTTAAATTTGCTTTTTACGAATAGAGAGTGTTTGTTAAATTCAAATATATATGTACAGGGTATGCTTTAAATTAGTATTATATAATTTTCAAACTTTTTTGCGGGATGAAATTTAAATAAATAAGAGCATAAATAAAACAATATATTTAACGCATACAATAATAGAAATAAATTATAAAACACGAATATAGATCAAATTAGAACAAAAAGCTGAGAAAGTTGCAGACAGGGTGCAAAAAGCGTATGGGATTCGAACTCACGAACCCCAAAAGTGAACATTATCAGCGTCAGCTTTACCACTACGCTAGCATCACACGGGATACGTATGCATATTTTGGCTTATATACATCATCAAGTAAATCAATTCTTAAAACTAAATTTTTTGGTCCTATTTCAGTGTGCTATCGTCTGAGAAATTCACCAGAGTTTGTTCTTCAGCTCTTGTACATTTTTTACAAAAAACATTATCTTTTAAAGTGGCGTTCCGATTGAAGTTAAACGGGCTGCTAAAAATATATTTCATGTGCTTACAAATATATGTTGGCCAAAAACATATATTTATAAAGGGAAATACAAATTTAACATACTCTTTAATGCAGTGGAATATTTAAAAGGCTTTCAAATTTAATTTATAATTAACGTTTTTAGTTTTTACCTGTTTCAAAAGAAAAAAATAACAAATCTTTTAATCATATCTAATTTGCTATAGCAGTTTGATATAGTCAGACATTCATTTTCATTAAATTTAAATGAGTATGCAGAACTAGGAAATAATTGTCAGGATAAATTTTGCTATTTCATGGACTTGGAAATATAATTTTTTCCGCTGATTTTCTTGAACGCCTGATTTTATCTGCGAACAAGTACTGTAGTTGCAGTTATTTTTCTTATCTTTTTTTAACTAAATTTAGCTGATTGCTGTCTTTTTTCAGCACGCAGATTTCTCGCTATAATATTAATTCAGAAATAAGTATTTTTTAGCAAAACATTCTCTCCCTAAATGAGCGTTCATCGCTACTTCACCCGCCATTAATTTTTGGTGACTGCACCTTGTGATGTTGCGTGGCCCCAACTTGTCCGCAACAGTAGTAGTTACTGCTATGAACTGGAAGTTAAACAAACTCGTAAGAAGGGTTTAATCCCTTCTTATTTCACTTTAGAACTTACAGTTGTGTTCACTTGACGCTCACAAACTACGCCGACCCGGCGGTGTAACAAAAATAGAAAAGTACAACTAAAAATAAATAACAGAATGCATACCTAACGAAGTCATTATCTACGAGGCTCTATAATTGTAACTATCTTAACCGCGTTCTAAGATACAGCTGAGATTCAGCAAACGTTCTGATTAAGACGTTGAAAGAATTCAACTAACTGCCGAAGTAGGCACACAGGCCGAAACGCGCGGTTCTTAAATTTCTACCAAGCAACCTTCACGCTCGTGAATCAAGAAGCACACTTACAAATCTCGTTTCCCTTCTATTTAACTCAAAATTACTTCTGCTAAAAATTTGAATACTCTGCGCGTTCTACTAAAATTTACATACTCTGGCATTGGCAATTCCAGGGGAAAGTAAGGCTTGACAGGAAAGATAGTTTAAACTTAAAATAAACGTTAGTTAAAATAAATATAAACCCTACATTTGCCGCTGCCGAAATTTGGTAAACTTGGAAGCAGGTCCTAGAAACGACCTGTTGAAAAAGTTTCCACATTCTGATCTAAAACTCAAGAGCCTCGTTTACATAAAGCAAACTGTTTCGTATAAGATTACAATAATTTCTGTAGACTCATAATTTTACCATCTCTTCTTACAGGATCCTTTTCTGTTCTTCACCAACCAATCTTTTCTCTTCCTTCCAGCATCTGAAAGGAATAAGTATCAGTATCTTCTAAATACATTATGATTTACACTTTCTTAACATTGGATAAAGTTTTCGTTTTCGATCGTTTTATTTTCCTTAATTAACTGCTTAATTCACATTCATTCAAGTATTCAAACATGAATTTAACTTTACCCTGGTTCTCCACCATGTGTGGTGTCAAACGGGACTATTCGTGTTTTTGTATTACAACACCTCCCCTAACCACAATGATTTGTTAGAATTCAACGACCAAATAGACACACCTTAATCGACATACTGAAACTCGATGAGCTATGTTTAACATTCTTAAAATTCAAGTGTAGGTGGAGAACCCTACAAAACACATTCATTCTAAATTCCCCCTCATTCATCTTTAGACATGCAGGCTTTCGCTCTAAAGCATGATTTTATCTACAGTTTAATACTTAAATTTGAATTCATTGCTTTTGAGCATTTACATTTGGCATCTAAAATTGTATGCTTCTAGACTAAATTCTACTTTTACATAACTTTCAAGTATTTACGTATATTTACAAAATTCTAATACAAATGATTTTTTACAATTTACCATAAAATGAATAAGAGAAAAATAAATTTTTACTTTACTCATTCTTCGCCAAGCTGGCGGCACTGAAACTAAAATTCTTATTAATACAAGAATACGAAGTTATTTTTATCTTCGGCCAAATTTTGGCTTTAACATAACAGAATTAGTCTTTCGACCAACAGGAACTGCTTGCACTTAGATTTTACACTTAAAGAAAATAATACTTTTGCCTTAGCTAAATAAAGTAAAACAAAACTAAGTCTCAACCGAAACAAATTGACTTCCGTCAAAACATAGAACTTCGTATTTACGCATAACATTTCGGAACAAAAAAAAAAAAAAAAAAAAAAAAATTATAGAAGATTTGAACTTATCTTTGAGTTTTCGATGATTGGAACTCCGACATCCTCTTCTGGCAGAACTGATCCCACGTTATGGAATTCATAGAAGTCAATCGTCTCCTTTGGGTTCTTCGAGTTTCGTCCATGGTGATTTTTCTTTTTCGCCCTCTGTACGCCGGCCTCTTGGAGTAGTAGTCTTCGGGTTCCTGTCTTTTCCGTTTTGCCCCTGGACGGCTGGTCTTGGCGGCCTCCGGTCTGGAATCTTGCTTGAATTTCTTCTGTTTGGTGGCAGTCTTTTCGTTCCTCCTTCTGTCTTTTTGTTCTCGTGAACGGCCGCTTTGTTTGCTCCTGTCTATCTGGCCCTAGAAGTGGGTTCCTCGACGTAGACTTTCTACTATGGAAAGTTGTATCTGGTCTTTTCCTATTTACCAAAGATTCTTTACGCGGCGGCGTTGATTTCTTGCATTTCTTGAATGCTGGAGTCTCACCATTTTCCTTTCTTCTTTTCGGGACCGTAGCATGACTAGGTTCCTCTTCTGTTCTCTGCTTCTTGGATGGTGGAGCGGGTGGCGTTACTTCTGGACCTTCCACTTCTTTTGCGCTTGAGTCCTGCAAGAAACTTTTAAGGATTTCAAAATCATTTTGATTATAATATTTTTTCACCTGGTCGGAACTTGCTTTACAGATTTACCCTCTCTCGTTCTTAAGGTACAATACGACTTCCTTGATTTCCTGAATTACATAAAGGCCTTCAAATTTTGGAGCCAACTTTGCAGTGAAATTCTATGGGGCTCTTGATAAAGAAAATTCCCGCTTTAACACTTTATCCCCAACTTTCAAATCTGCTTCACGGCGTTTTCGATCATAGTACAGTTTCTGTCTATTTCTTGCCGTATCCGAACTTTTAACCGCCTAATCAATGAGTTTCTGTACATCTTTTTGTTTGAATTCTTCCTCTCTTTGTTGCACAAAGAATAATTTATCTAGTGGCGTAAGTTATTTCCGTCCTAAAAATAATTCTGCTGGAGTTTTTTCCGTAGTATCATGATTTGCTGTTCTTAAAGCATAAGCTAACTCATTTATGTAGCCATACCAGCGCTTGTGATGTGTGCTAATATAACTTCGAATTATTTTTACAATATTTTTATTAACTCTTTCTGCGATGTTTGCCTGTGGTCTATACGGAACCATTTTAATATGGCGTATGCCAAGTCCAGTGCAAATGTTTTCAAATATTTGGCTAACGAATTGTTTACCGTTATCGCTAATGACTTTTATCGGTGCACCGTATTTTAAAATGTATCTGTGTAAGAATGCATCTGCGACTGTTTTGGCTGACGCGCGTTTAAGCGGAACAATTTCTGTCCATTTTGAAAAATGATCTACAATTACTAAAAGAAAACGATTTTTATTTAACTCACTCTGGGGGAAAGAACCAAGAAGATCTATGCCTAAAATTTCATTCGGATATGTAGCGCGAATGCTATTTAAGTACCCGGCCGGGCTGTAATTAATATCATTTATTAACTGACATTGATTGCAGGACCTGACATACGCACTTACTATTTTGTAAAATTGCGGGAAATATACCGCCTCGCGTACCCATTTTAAAGTCTTTCTGACCCCTAAATGACCCGCTGTTTTCGCGTCGTGTAATTCCTCAAAAGGCTTAATCGAAGCGAGGCTGGGATGACTGGTTTATATTCTAAATTTTCGTTTGTTGCTTTCGTATAAAACAATAAATTAACTATTATTTCATAGTTTTCTGGTCTATTTCTTATTGCATCGATATCTGTGTGTTCAAAGCTTTCGGGGTCTTTCAAATACGCATAGATACTTCCAAATTCAGGATCAGCTTTCAATTCGGCAATAATTGTTTCTCTAGAATCTAAAATTTTTGAAGTCAACACAGCGCATTTGAGTTCATTGCCTTCATCGTCCAGTTTTATACGAGATAGTGCGTCAACTACATTGTTTTCCTTACCCGGTTTATATTTAATTATTAGGTTATACTCTTGAAGTTTTAAAGCCCATCTTATTAACCTGGGCATTAGATTTTTCCCCGAGTAAAGTCTACCAACAGCCGCATGATCCGAAAAGACTGTTACTGGCGCTTTGCCGAAATAAACTCGAAATTTGTGTACAGCCATTAATACGGCTAATGTTTTACTCTCTGTAGCTGTATAATTCGTTTGCGTAGAGTTTAAAGTTTTACTAAAAAATGCCAAAGGATGGCCATTCTGCATGAGAACCGCACCTACGTCATAGTCCGACGCATCTGCTGCAATTTCCAGGTTTTCGTCCCCTTCCGGGAATTTCAAAACAGGGGCACTGATGAGTGCTTCTTTTAACCTTTCAAATGCAGTATCTGCTTCTGCTGTCCACGTAAACTTACTTTTCTTTCTTTTAATTGCTAACAGCGGTTCAACAATGTTCGCGAACTCTTTTATGAACGACCGATAATAAGAACATAACCCAAGGAAAGAAGAAAGTTTCTTGACGGTGTTGGGCGGTGGGAAATTCTTGATGGCTTTTATTTTTGAATCCTGAGTTTCTATACCCTTTTGCGAAATTTTATAACCCATATATTTAAGTTCTTTAGTTGCGAACTTGCATTTTGATGCTGGGCGTTATTATCTGGTTCTTCAACATTTCCTGAATGTGTTCTTCGATAATTTGTTCTTTCTGGTTATCATACCGGTAAGGTTAACTCCTACAGGGTTTGTCGGCAGTTAATTGTATATCATGCGTAACAATTTGACAATTACCAGACCGTTCTGAAAACAAGTTCGAAAAAGTACTCACCACTTGCTGGATGGCTTGGCTTTCATGGTCATTCAAATGGCTAAGGTCCACTTGCGGTTGTTTCACTGGCTCCACCACCCTCCGAACCATTTCCAGCATAACTGAATTTTCCTGAAAATTCAGTTTGGCCTTCGCGGCCTTTAAAAACTCCATGAAATAAAATGACTGGACTCTGCAAATTTTTGACCACAAAAATTAATACTTTGAGGCTTTCATCTTTTACCTGTATTTGTAATGATAATTTCCCAATGCATTGACAAGTTTTTTCTTGCGCTGCTATGATTTCTGTGTTTTTATTTTTAAATAATCGTAACCTATTAAAATTCTTCTTTAAAAATGTATCACTCATAAAATTACCTTCTGCCCCTGTATCGATGAGGACTTCTACTGGTACATCGCCAACCAGGACTTGTATAATCGGTAATTGTGAGTTCTTTACCATGACCGTATTTAGATATTTTCTTGAGAGTTTTTTCGAAACTTCCGGGGTCTGCACCCTAGCTTTTACAGGCCCCTCTACTCGTTTAAAGCTTTCCTTTCAACTTCTGTCTTCTGGGTACGCGGACGGTTGTTTTCAAACTTCCTTTTTGGGCCTTGACCTTCTAGCTTCGATGAGTTAGCTTGATAGCTCTTTTCCCCATAAGAGCGATTTGTGTTTCTGGTCTGTTGATTTGAGGATTGCCTTCGGAGACTTTGAGAATACAATGCCCCTCTAGCTTTTTCCGCTATTCTGCGATTTTGGAACTTGACCGCCAACTCGAAGAATTCCTGCAAGGTGCTTGGGTTTCGAATTTCGAAGTAATCTTGAACAGCAGGTAGCAATCTTGGTAAGATTATTTCAATAATCTCCGCGTCGGGTTTCTTCCCCTACACCATATCCGTCAGCTTAATTTTTCGCAGAATAAAGTCCGTCAACTCTTCTATATTTCGTTGATAAAAACTATATAGCTCGGCTTCTAGCTTTGCTCGGTCTTTCACAATGGGGAAGGCCTTTAATAATGATCTTCTAAGAATATCGCCACCGCATTTTTTCCGTCGAAATTGACGTTTGGCTTGATTGATGCTCTCATCGTCTGGACCAGGTATCCAAATCCTTCTAATTGGTTCGCCATTTCTTGTTGTTGGACTTGTACAGGAGCTTCCATCCAGTTTTCGGCCATTTCAGTTCGAAAAGTGTTGGGGCGCCAATGTGATGTTGCGTGGCCCCAACTTGTCCGCAACAGTAGTAGTTACTGTTATGAACTGGAAGTTACACAAACTCGTAAGAAGGGTTTAATCCCTTTTTATTTCACTTTAGAACTTACAGTTGCGTTCACTTGACGCTCACAAACTACGCCGACCCGACGGTGTAACAAAAATAGAAAAGTACAACTAAAAATAAATAACAGAATGCATAACTAACGAAGTCACTATCTACGAGGCTTTATAATTGTAACTATCTTAACCGCGTTCTAAGATACAGCTGAGATTCAGCAAACTTTCTGATTAAGACGTTGAAAGAATTCAACTAACTGCCGAAGTAGGCACACAGGCCAAAACGCGCGGTTCTTAAATTTCTACCAAGCAGCCTTCACGCTCGTGAATCAAGAAGCACACTTACAAATCTCGTTTCCCTTCTATTTAACTCAAAATTACTTCTGCTAAAAATTTGAATACTCTGCGCGTTCTACGAAAATTTACATACTCTGGCATTGGCAATTCCAGGGGAAAGTAAAGGCTTGACAGGAAAGATAGCTTAAAATAAATGTTAGTTAAAATAAATATAAACCCTACAACCTGATTGCTCCTTTTTTACCACGTGACCCCAACGCATCCACAGACACACGGATAGAAGTTGAACATTGTTGAACTCCATCCGTATGCCATCCGTCACCGCACATCGACCGAATTGCAGATTTCAATCAAAGTGAATTCGCTCGCTGATTGGATAAATCCATAGACACCGCAACGCATACGCAGCAGTGGAAACGGGCCTTAAGAGTGAATAACAGTAAACACGAGGCAAAGAAAGTCTATATACAATACATATTCTTTGTACGAGGCGCCTTCAGGGAAATGACGATATGCGCAGTAATCTGCGCAAATGTTCAGGGAGGAACAGGGAGGAAACTAGCGTCTGAGGGGCTAGACGCTTGTCATCCTTTCCAATTCAGTGACCATGCGACGTTAAATAAAAACTTATTCCGTGCTTTCTCCATGATAACAGTCCATTTGCGCATGCGCAAAAATATGGGGCTACTTTAAATGTGTCATATTTGGTGCTTTATCTCAGAGAAAATACATTTCAATTATTTAGGAAAATGAGCAAAGCATTGAGGAGAGAATGAATGATCCGTACTAAGTTTTATATGTAGTTTATATACCTTTTTTTAATTAATGTTTTTTATTCTCCTTTTTAGAGCCTTTAATCTAAAAAATTGTTTGAAAATTTCAGGCTGTTTATGTCAGAGGACATAGAATTTCATTTCGAAAAGAAAAATAGTATAGAAAATTAACAAACTTTTGAAGATGCTTATTATTAATTTATGGTTTTTTTTTCTCCATTATGTGGTAAACTCATATGAGAATAAAGTGAATTAAAAAAGGGGGGAAATCGTTTGCCTGAAAAAAATTACTCATGTATTTAGTGGTAAATATGAGAAACGTTATTTTCAATCAAAATTTTATGTCAGTATATATGTAACAGTAAACCAAACAGAAAATGTAAAATATATTCAGGAAGTAAATATGCGTGATTTGTATGTATAAATCAAAATATTTTATATACATTTTGTATACATACATTTCTGAATGTAGTCCCAGTAACAGAAGAGCACAATCCTGATTTCGATAAACATTGGAAATGTAGAAACTCAAATTCAATATTAACTTTCCTCAGTTGAACTTTACATGATTTGAATTTTTCAAACACTCTGCTTAGTTTCAATTTATGTAAAACTGTATTTTTCTGCACAATTAAGCTTTTGCTTGTAGATAATTTTATCGTTTACTCTGATTTTTTTTTCATACAGACAAATTAATATAAGTAGCCACACATATTTTCATAAGATTTCATTCTTTATATATATGCATAACTCTTATGCGTAACATTGGTGCCTCATTCATTCAACACTGGGGTAACCCAGAGTTTGATTTTAACGAATGTAATGGCTGCACTTGATGTATATTGAAATAATTTTTTTAATATTTGGCATAAAATTGCTTAATTCTTAAATCAGTTCGTTTAGAAATATTCAGCTTGTTTCTTGTTTTCCATAGTTAAGTTGTTGACTTGACTAAAGCTTATTTCCAGTAAGTAAGAGGAAGAAAAATTCTATAATATTGGTTTGGTAACGTCTTTAATTTTGGGATATTTCTCTCAAATGATTTATAAATTACCAAACTTAGTGCACTCATATGCTTTGAACATGACTTAATTATTTGTATAGTAAGGTTTTATATCAGTATGCAATTACTTATCTTTTTTTCTTATGAGTACTTTTTTTTACAGTCAGTGGTATCTTAATTGTGCTGATCAATTGTCATTGCATATTTGGATATCGAATCCTTGACCATCACAGAGACCCTTTAAAACTTCATCTACCCAAATGAGAAACCCTGGTCTAAAGTCTAACTATGCAATAAAAATTATTTTAAATTATTTTTAATATTAGAATTCATTTTAAATTGATAAAGGTTTTGCACAATATCTCTTCATAAGCCATTTTTATAAAAACCTTTTAGTAATTATTTTATGTAAGATCAGATTGGACTGGAATATAAAGGAATAGGAATTTAAAGCACTTTAAATTCCTATTGAAAATGGAAGTGTTTGTTGAAGACTTTTTAAGCAGAATGTCAAAAGGACAAAATTGAGCCAGCCTATTTATTTTACCAGAAATATAATTAATGCTGAACTACCAATATTTCAAAACTTTAGCTATTCCACTATTTAAGTTTACATTAGCAAATATTGCTAAAGATAAAATTTTAGATAATTGCCCAAGCTACTATACTTATGTCAGTATAAAATATGAAGAATATATAATGAATTAAATTATTTACAGATTTGGATATTGCATTCGTCAAAGAATGAAACCAGTCATATGAGAATGTGACAATTAATGCTTATATATTTTTTTAATTATATTAAAAAATTACATTTTTTTCATATCCATCAATGTTCTGAGGCAATATCAGTATTGCATGGCACACTTAGATAAGGACTTAATTCAATTTGGGCAATCCCTAGAATTAGAATTTGTGCCTTCTGGATTGATTTTTCATTCCTGAAATTATGTCTATTTCTTAATCCTATAATTACTGAATGACCTCGACATTAAATGCACAAGCTTGCAGTTTTTCTGTCATTGAATTTTCTTTGAATCTCGAGTCTTACCATCAGTTCTAGTATGGGCACGTGTTGCAGTTACAGGATTTCTTCAATTAACAAATGATGTCAGATATTACTTTATGTCATAGGCTGCTTTCGAAAGCTAAAAGTTATTATTTCTTTCCTTTATTGAAATGTGTTAGATAGATATTTAAATAAGTTAACAAGTGTAGATTGAGACAATTTATGTTGCATCAGTTTTCTTATGTATTATTTTTACTTCTTTGCATGAAGTAAAGAAAGTATTGTAATCACAAAAAATGTCAGGTATTATAGTTCAACAGAAATATCACTTTTGATAATTTTTTTACATGTGGACAGATTCTTTAAGATTTTTTTTTAAATAAAGGATTCTTTTTTCCCCCCAAACAAAAGGAAATTTTTCATCACATCTGTATGCACATACATATCTGGCATAACTAAAAAATTATTGGCCGTAAGACATTGAAATTCTGTATACAAGACTGCTATAACATCTAGTTGTGCACATCTTTTTTACTGCAATCGGTAAAACTGATATTGCACCTCAGGTGGGTATATATAATGAATACACCATAACTTATAAATAACTACAGTACGCAGTCCGTAATCCGGACGCCCATTATCAGGAATGATTTATAATCCGGACGCCCATTATCAGGAATGATTTATAATCCGGACTTCAAAGCCACAAACTTTTTTGTATGTTTTACGCATGCGCGTAATGCATTTACTTATGCCCGTTTAATGTATACCGGACGGTATAAGCTAGGCTAAAATTATCTTTATTGATTCTAAGGCATTTCAGTTAATGTTGCAGATTGCGCTGCTCCTTAATTTTCTAATTCGATCCGGCTTATTAATTTTTGCAGACTGTTAGAGCAATTTTATAAAAATTAAGCTTGAACTTTCGATTCTGTTAAAAAGAGTTTCCAATTCTGGAGCTGCCAAAGGATCTACAAAGCGAAAGCATGTTTCGGTGTCCATCAAACAAAAGTGGAATTGCTGCCAAAAATGGATAAAGGTATATCCGTCTCAAAATTATGCGAGGAGTGTGACATTGGAAAGTCAACTGTATATGACATAAACAAAAAGAAAAAGGGAACTTTATGTGGATTCCGATACCCCACTTGCAATGAATAACATAAAAAGGGTTCGTTATGCTAAAAGTGACGATCATGACAAAGTGATGATTGAATGGGTCAGACAGCGTCGCAGCGAGGGCGTGCCATTGACGGATCCAATGCTAATGGCTCAAGCGAAAATATTTTATGAAGAAGACTTAGGTGCAGTTCACGTTAAGCAGGCGTCTGGGCAAAAGCTTCATCCTGAGGGTAACTAAATGTTCGTTCACATAACTTTTTCTGAATGGCATAACTTTTGCAGAATTCATGACTGAAGGTGAAATTCTCAGTACGTCCTGGTAAATAAGTCTTCGCATATAAAAATCCAAGGTTACTCTGCTAAATGTCCCGAAAAATCATCCATTAAAACCTAATATGTAGGCAGTAGTCGACCCGTATCATCTAAATTCCAACTGGTAGTCTAGTGGGAGGGACCTGCGTGGATTTGGTCAGGAGGGAGGAGCTAACTGAATCAGTCATCGTCCAATGAAAAACCTAGAAGGCAAGTACATTTCATAGCAAGTCAGGCATTGATGGACGGGGCTAAGTGAGATACAGTGGGAAATGCTTTGCAGTAAAAGAACCGGGGAATGATATAACAAGGGAGCCTAAACAACTATTGTACAAATTTTTAGAAGGGTGTCAAAAAAATTTTTAAACCAATTTATAAAACTTTTTTTTCCCTAAAGAGCGGAGAAAAATCGTCTTAATTACTTATTTAAATGCAATAAGACAGCACTCGGTCTTTTTCTGTTTGCGATATCCTGAATATCATAACTCATGGTAGGAATAGAAACATTTATTAACTTTTTCTATTTTCCTGAAGAATTTCTTTGCGATTTTCGCAATGCACACACACTGATTTTTTCTACTTCTAATTCTCTGTGAATAGCCTCGTTGGTCTCCATTTGCAATTCGCCCTTTGTCTTAACGTCACGTTTTGCATTTGCTGGATTTTCAGCATTCTCGTGTCACAGATGTATCCCCAGACCAGGACAGGCGTATGTTATGATGGGACGTAAAATGGATTTATACACCAAAACTTTATTATCTATAGATAAATCAGAATTTCGAGCAATTAAGGGGTTGAGTAAAGCTTTAACACTCCGAAATTTGTTTAGAATATATGTGACGTGTGGGGTCCAAATGAGTTTTTGGTCTAAAATGACACCAAGGTATTTGACTTGCTTGGTTTAGGGGATACTTTGATTGTACATACTCAGAGCGATGTCCAGGTCGATGTTGACTTTATTGGTGAAGTACACCGCTTCTGACCTTTCAACGTTAATTTTAATTTTCCATTTAACCATCCAAGACTAATGCATGGATGTGTTCTTGTAATGTTTGTACAACTGCGGCCATAGACGCGTTTTGGTGCAGGATTGCAGTGTCGTCTGCGTATAATGCTAGTGTAGTGAGGGGTTTGTGAGAAATGTCGTTCGTATAAAGTGAAAAAAGAAGAGTGGAGAGTAAGCTCCCTTGAGGCAAGCCTGCAAGGGTATTTCTACTTGTAGAGTATGCTTGTTTATATAGAACAACAAAGTATATATCGTACAGATAGGAATTAATGATGTTTATGATGTTGTCTGGAAATCCCAGAGTGATTAATTTGTATGTGAGACCCTGTAATATCGAGAAATTGACCTCCAGTAATTGAAATATCGAGAAAGAGACCTCCAGTGATCCGTCTGTTTATGAAACTATCCACAATTAAATCCGTAACACGGTACAATTGATGGGTGGTGGAGTGTTTTTGCATGAAATCGTATTGCTGCAGGAACAAGATATTGTTTTCCTCAATGAAGTCTTGTATCCTTTTGAGAATCACCGTTTCTGCTATTTTTCTGAGCGTTGACAGTAGGCTTATTGGCCTGTAGGAGGTGGCGAGGGCGGGGTCTTTGCCCGGTTTCAGGATTGGCGCAATTACTGCAGTCTTCCAATTGAAGGGCCGAGGAGGTAGGACGTGCGTCTGACGCGCTCTCGCCAACGCAGCCGAGTTCTGAAGATTTTTGCGATAATAATGTGAATAATATCATGGATACATCTAATATTGAGAGTGATGTGAATGAAATCAGTGTGGCTACTTGTTCGGAGACTTCACCTGTACAATTGGATAATAAATCGCATCTGATTGTGACTTTCTACGAGCTAAAACAGCAGTACGAGGAAATACAACGGCAAAAGAGATTCATGAAGCGATCTTCAACGCCGCTGGACACAAATGGATATGAGCAACTTGACCGATCGGGTAAGACGTTATTTTTCAAAATTAATGAAATTGCTAATACCCTGGACGCCTAAATCTTCCACCTTTCCCCGACCAGGGGTGACGTTTTGAAAATGATGGAGCAGGAGGCCATAGATAAACTTAATGAAGCTAAGGAGAAATAAAGTCTCCGTAAAGAGAAATTAGAAAAACTACATAAAGTAATCAGCGTAGGCAAGCACAAATTAGCGCGTAAGCGCAAAGGGCAAAGTATTGATGAAGACGGTTTCATTACCCCTGCTTCTCGTAAGCAAGGTAAACCCGTGGGAAATTATGAGAGCGATTATTTTGAAAATGCAGTTATATGTATTGATTCAAATGTTAATTCTAATGTGAATGGTAGAAAGCATAATAATTCTCAATCAGATACTAATGAAAATGTTAAATCCAATAACGAAAATAATTCTGAAAATGTCTCTAAATTCAATATGGCCTCCAAAATGGCGCGCTGATACATTTCGACCGAAAGGTCAGAGGTCACGATGGTCGCCAAAAGAATGTAAAAGGTGAACCTTTCAAAGAACAAGCATGAAGCTATCAAAGAGTCTTTTTCAGGCTCGGTGAAAGAGCAGTGTACTCCCCCCCCCGTTTCTACCACCCCTGGCAACCAAGAGGTAGAAACAAGTTCTTCTAGCGAACATGTGAGGATCGTCGCCCCCTCCGCAGCAACCATCTCTTCCGGCAATTCACGTTAAATCGAGCAAGCAGTGGAAGATGCAATTAAATTTCCTGGGTGAGATTGCCCCCAATATTCAGAGCAAGCTCACTGGACCATATCTAAAATTTTTCCTTCAAACCGAACTTGAGTTCCGGGAGGTTACCCGCTGGATGAAAAAGGCTGGCATCCAGTATAAGACTTTACACCTACTGCAGGACCGGCCGATTAAAAAAAATTGTTCTTAGAGCCTCCCGGTTAAAACCGAAAGCGAGGACGTGAAAGATGAAGTCGAGGCGATGGGCTTTAAAGTGCATCGGTGCGTTCGGCTTAGTCAGCCACGTTCCAAACATCCAATGCCACTTGTTTATTTACAAGTACTCACACACCCCTTCATCGACCATCTGTTTGCTGTCCATGACATGTGGGGCACAGAGGTCAGCAATTAGCGTTATCGCGCAAGGGCCCTACTCAAAGCTTTCGGTGTCAGGTTTTCCTTACAAATCCGATGTGTGAGATGCTCTGGGCCACACTCGGCTTCTGAATGTACCAGACCCATGGATATTCCTGCTACTTGCTGCAACTGCGGAGGAGATCATCCGGCCAATTTTAGATCTTGCCTTCGTTTCCCAGGCAATCAACGGACTCGAGGTAAAAAATCCACGCCTAGGAATAGGACTGCTGCCTCGGCAGCTCCATCTCAGAGCACTACAACCACCACGGAAAACGCCGAACCACCAAGACGTCCCGCACATGCTCGCCCCAGTGGTGTTAACCCGCTGAGTTATGCAGCGGCGATAGGGAATGCAACCAAGGAACCAGGATGGAATTCCAGACATATAACACTGCCGGTTACTGCAAAAACAAAAGCTGTAACACTAGCAGTCACTTCAGCAGAGAGTGCCGACTCGGACGATATTTTCGCCTCCACTCTTAAATGCTTGATTGACATCTCCCGCGACCCAGCGGTAGACAAGCATGTTATGCTTCTTGCTTTCAAAAAGGCTATGCCAAAGCTTAGGCAGGCTAATGCCTTAATGGGAGCATTCTATATATATATGAAAGTTGTATTGAACTTTCAGACTGATTCGGCTAAACTTTCGGCCTATGTCTCCTGTTATATTTTCAGAAGCTACAATTTATAGCCTAAAATTCAACTCCCAACGTAATATAAGACCTGTCACGAAAATCTCACTCTCCATTTGCACTTGGAATGCAAATGGTATTTACAATAAGATCCATGAAGTCAGAGATTTCATTGCAGAGCAAGATCTTGATGTACTTTTGGTCCAAGAGACTCATTTTATCCCAGGGCGAATTCCCAGAACTGGGAACTATGACATATACTCGACTTACAGAGATTCATATGGCAGACATGCAAGTGGTGGCACCTGTATCTATGTGAAACATTCGATTAAACATCACATGATACATTCCCCAAATTTGGAACATGTGGAAGAGACTATTAACAAAATTTTTATACAAAATTCTCCCCCCCCCTTATAATTATTTCGGCATACCTTCCCCCACAAGGTCGTGGGAGGAATGTTTTTCCTGTCAGTGATTTTGATAAACTTCTCACAATCTCAAATCACCTAATCATTGCTGGTGATCTAAATTCAAGCCATACCGCTTGGTTCTATCCTAATAGGAACAGGTTTGGCATTAGTCTAAATTCATGGGCTCATAGCTCCTACTTCTCCGACTGTCCACCCTGTAAAAGGGTCCCCCGCAGTTCCTGATCTGGCTGCTTTTTATAATGTTTGCTTTCGGCATGAAATTAAAGTGATTCAAGAGTTAGATTCTGATCACTACCCTGTTTTGATTACCCTAGATATTCAAAATTGATACTCAAAATTAGAGGAGCAAGTCTCAACAAATTGGGACGATTTTCGGTTTATTTTGGAACGTACAGCTACCTCCCCCCATCAAAATTTCCAGCAATGCAGACTTTGACAGGTATATCAAAAACATGAAGTCTTTACTGAAAGAAGCGAGAGCCGCGGCTTCGAAACCTATCACATATCCGGGCGCTAGGCTCCCGCCGAATACTAAATCCAAAATTAAGCGGCGCAACTACCTGCGAAAACTTTGGCAGAGAACACGTGATCCCAGTATCCGTACTCAATTTCGCAAACTACAGAACGAGATTAGGTCTGAAAACCGCTTGCAAAAATAAGCGGAGTAGAAACACTACATTGAGTCCCTTACGACTGATGACGGGTCGGTTTGGCGCGCTACCGCCCGGCTACGCAAACAATATAAACACATTCCGCCTCTTGAAACGGCCAATGCTAACCAGATGGCTTTTAAAGACACTGAAAAGGCTAAAGTTATTGCTGACAGCCTTGCTACACAATTCAGTCCAAATAACGATGCCTACTGTAACCGTCCGGTTACACAGGGGCGCATACACTCACGTGTTGAGCATTTCTTAACACAACCCATCACGCCTGATCTCAGGCCGACTGACCAACTGAGGTGCTGGAGTTCATCGATAAAATGAAACTGAAGAAGGCCCCTGGCATAGATCAAATTTCGAATTGCATGATCAAAAACTTCCTCATTATGTATATTGCATGGATTACGGTCTTGATTAACCTTATACTTAAAAGGTGTTACTACCCTGACTGTTGGAAAATTACCGCAGTCATTCCTATTTCAAAACCGGGTCAAAATTTGAATCTCACCGTTAACTATAGGCCTATTAGCCTCTTATCATCTCCTTCAAAAATATATGAATTTGTTTTTCTTAAACGCCTGAATGAATTCTGCCGTGATCGAAATTTAATAATTCTGGAACAATTTGGCTTCCGGCCTGAACACTCCACGGTACACCAGTTACTCTGTGTAGTGGAATTTATTCACGAGGGCTTTCGTAAACAAGAGAAAACCGGAATTGTCTATCTTGACATTGCCAAGGCCTTTGACAGGACTTGGCAATGTCAAGATAGACAATTCAAGTTGCCAAGGCCTTTGACAGGACTTGGCATGACGGGCTTATTTACAAGTTCATGCGGCTTGGTTTTTCGGCACAACTCATTAAAACTATCAACTCGTACCTGACGGGTAGATCCTTTCGGATGCGAGTTCGCCATGAATACTCAACTCCCCGCCCGATCTTGCTTGGGGTTCCACAAGGAAGCTTGCTCGGACCTCAAATGTTCTACATCTACGTAAATGATTTACCTAAGTCACCTAATGTCGATCTAGCTTTATATGCGAACGACACAGCCATCACGAACCAACATTCCAACACCTCCACGGTAATTTCTGCACTGCAGAATTATCTTTCAAGCCTAGAGCTCTGGCACGGACTGTGGAAGATCAAAATTAATGTCGCTAAATGTGTTGCCACTTTATTTATCCGAAGTACTTTTCCAAATTTACGTAAGTTGCAGTTCTTCGGAGAACCAATTTCCTGGGTTCCTACCTATAAGTATCTAGGAGTGATACCTGATTCAAAATTAACCTGGCAACCTCTCATTCAAAAAACAATTTCCAATGCGAAGGTTGTCAAAACCCAATTACTGCTTTTTTTCGCTAGAAATAGCGACCTGTGCGCGAAAAACAGGATTTTCCTCTCTAAATCAATGATAAGGCCAATTCTGACATATGTTAGCCCGGTATGGGGCGCAGAAGCAATTACTAACAGGAAACATATCCAAATTTTTCAGAACATTATGCTACAGCAAATTCATAAAGCTCCTTGGTTTGTTACGAACGAGGACATTCATAATGTAGCCAAAATTCTCCCCATAAATCGCTTTATACAGCGACTTTCGGCTAACTTTTTCCAAAAGATTCCTTCGATTGGAAACCCCGTACTCCACAGCCTCCTTGTTTATCATCCGGGAATTCCATCGTCTAAAAAGAGACCCAGAGCTATTCTGGAGAACGCATATAATGCGCTTCCTTTTCCCAAGAGGCGTACTCCTTCGCAAAAAAGAACACAATCGCCAGCTGTTTTCTAGATCTAGAAAAAGCATTTGACAAGGTGTAGCATGAGGGTCTTCTCTACAAGTTGCACCTTGTTCATCTGCCCATGTTTTATTAAGCTCATGAAAAGCTATCTTAAAAACAGGACATTTCAGGTAAAAATTAATGACTCTCTCTCTTCAAGAAAAAGAATTAAAAGCGGAGTGGCTCAAGGAAGCGTTCTGGGACCGCTTCTGTTCAATATCTACACGAATGATATGCCGTTTCCTTTGAATGCAAAAGTAGTGAAATATGCGGACGACACAGCAATTTTAACCAAGTCTCTAAAACCTCAGCTCGCTGTAGATAAACTTGAAAGCGTAGTAAATATCATAGCACATTATTACGATTCATGGAAATTAAAAGTAAATCCCTCAAAGAGCCAAATACTCCTTTTCAGACGTCATCGGAAGTTCACTTCTGTGAATGTAAATATAAAAATTAATGATCAACCGCTAGCAATTGTTTCAAGTACCAAGTATCTAGGAGTGGTCTTCGACTCACAGCTGTTATTGAAAGAACACACGGAGTATGTCTTGCGCAAAGCCACCGCTGCTAAAATGTATCTTTACCCTTTAATAAGAAGAAATGCTAAATTAAATATCAGTCTCAAGAAGATCTATACCAGCTTAATAAGACCAACCTTACTTTATGCAGTACCTATATGGGCCACTGTGTACAAGACTTATAGACACAAACTACAGGTCTTTCAGAACAAAATACTCAGGCAAATTGTTGACTCCCCATGGTTCGTACGTAACCTGCAGATACATAAAGAATTAAAAATAAGACCCATAGCTGATCAAATTCTCACCACGAGCCACAATTTCTATGCTAAAATAGAACTTTATCAATACGAACATATCCGTAATCTGATAAATTATGATCCTACAATAGAAAATGCAGAAAAGCGCCCAAGAGTCATCTTCTATAACAGCAAATGGTGAAATGTGTATATATTGTACATATTACTATTATCTTTATTTAATCTTCATTGTGTCATTTTACCAGTGTCTTTGAAACTTTATAGACTTATGGACATGATCCGTGTACCTGGATCTTCAAAGCACTGATTATTTATTGCTAGTGTAAAGTGCTTTTCACCATTTGCTACTTCGCTCAAATACAGCCGTCCCTATATGTACATAGTGTATAGTTTCAGTAACTCATGTGCCTCGGTGTTGTACAACAACTTTAGTGTTTTTAATTTCTCAGACCAAGACTTCACTGAATTGTGATATCTACTATTTCAAGATGCATTGGCTGTGGACAGTTCACGGGAGGGTGACCCCCACGTGACTACCACTGTCCAATCTGTGTTTTACAGCAAGGATGAATTTGAATACTTTGTTTAGCTAATCTGTTGCACTCAGTTGTGCCATTTGTCATCATTTAGATCACGATATTAGTTTAATTATTCCAATCTGGATAGCCCGTTTCAAAACTTGATAATTATTAATATATCGAATATTTCTCATTGCACGCGTAAGCTGCTTTGCTCGGAGTCTGAACTTGGGTGGGTGACCATCCACAAGACAGGCTGCTGCCAATCATCTGCCTCCGCTTAGCGAATACTGTCACAGCTCAAACGGCAATTCCAGATGCTACTCCACGTACATTTCACAAAAATTGACCTAGTTAGCGCGGCCTAGTTAGCGCGGTTTAAAGTTTCGCCTAGTTAGCGCGGCGTAAATCGCCTTAATTAAAAATTTAAGTACCAAAGCCTTAGGGCAATTTACCAACAGAAACGGTTAAAGTAGCGGTTGGCTACTAATTGCCGCCTAGCCATTGACTCGATTTCGATTTCGATTGAGAAAAACTTGGGAGACAGGTTGCCCCTTTATATCATCCTCCAAGATGGTTAGATGAGTTTGAATAAGGACTACCCCATGTCTGGTCCTTGCACTGACCGACAACTTAATAGACAGCATGGAACGTCATTGCCGGCAATATATTGCAGCATGGAGGTAGGAAGTAAGATGGAGTCGCCCTAAACAGGTTTCTCCCGTACCCTGCTCTGAAGCACTGGCGATCCCTACGTGGTGACCAAAACATTGGGTCATTTACCATTAAGTTCAATGGGTTTTGACGCGATCGGATGTAAATATTTTGTCATTACGTCGTAAATATACATATAAATTTATATATTTTCTTTTTCTACAACACTTCAGAGTCCTAAGTATATGATAGCAACATATTTTTAAACAGCATTTCATTCTGAACGGAATTAAATGCTATACTTTTTGCAGAACAGTTTTCTCAGAATGGTTTAATTTGAATGAAATATTTTCACAAGTTTTCGTTAGTTACACTAGAAAAAAAAATTAAGGTAATTCGATTTTATTCGGTTAAGGTACAAAAATTAAGATCAAAGTTTATTGTATTATTATTATTAAAATTATGCATTATTTCTTTTCTATTTATAGAGCTTCTTAAAATACTTTCCAAAATATGACATGATTTTTTGGCTTCTGAGGCATCTTTTAAACTGAAAAATATAAGTTACTTTATAATTAATGGTCTATTCGGTTCATTTTAAATTAGAGAATTTTTAGAAATTAGCAAAATACTTTTAATAGTACTTAACTTTCTATGAACATTTCTGAAAAGGAATAAAATAAGGATTTTTTTAAAGTATTATTTAAAACTTGTAACTGAGTTATTACAACATGTAAGGGGAATAATTCTTTTAATTATACTTATCAGATTTTGTTTACCCTTCATTTCAACAATACATATTCCAAAACTCTTTATTACGTTCTTAAGTGCGCATCTAATAGCATTAGCTTTACAATACCTTTTAACAAATTGCTTTTCAATACGAACAATTCTTGCTTAAATAGTTTTATAACGTATTTGTCAACAGGATTTCAATTTATGTTTACAATTCAATATTAAGGTTATTATATATTTAGATAACATTTATAATCATTATAAATTAGATACATTTAATAATTAGATTTCTTCACAGTACTTTCACAGTTGTTTATAAGTGAATAAATTCTTCATTTCAAAGACATTTATAAATAATTTAATGACCTGCGTACGTTAAGAAGCCAGCATAAAACTCGAATTTCCGAGAAAAAAAGTCTTGCGTGGGAAACATTTAACAATCTGGAATCAATAAGAGGACCATTCCTGATCGGACCTCCTTTGGCAGGATATACAAATGTTTTCACCTCCGTCGATTACTCTATTTTCAAATTCTGAATAAGCTGTCTTGATGATGTAGCACGTTCGCATGGTCACATCATCTTGACCGCACATGGTACTTCCGCCAAATTCGCAAATGTATCCCTCTTCTGTTCCACACATTTGTGTAAAACTGTACATAATTTTACACAAATGTGTGGTTCCAAATCAAGGGAAAACTAACTTATTGGCATATCTGTGTGTATATTTATTAATTTCGACCAGGATTGCAACATTTGAAGGTAATTTTATGTTTAATTAACCCAAATAAGTAACACGTGTAAGCCCAAAGTGATTATTTTTCAGATATATAAAATTAAAGCGATGAGTTTAAAATGGGCAGCAGTAAAGCCTCTCCTCTAAAAAATTTTAAAAGGTACATGTTAAATAATATATGGATGTGAAAAAAAAATTGTTTTATTTAAAACATTTTGGCGTTTGGAAAATAAAATGAAAGTACCGATACTCTATGAAGGGTATCGAAAGACGTATACAATTTTAAATGTACCGTAAGGTGTTTTTCATTCTTTAAGCATAACATTTTTCTTAAAATCTATATTTTTGTAGTTCAACAGCTTAGAATTTTATAAAACAAATTCATAATCAAAATCGCTGTTGTTAGTTATCGAAAAATAATCAAGATGTGATTTTTGCGTAAATATCACTAAACTATACAAATTGCTATTATCCGTCACATTATGAATGTTTCTTTCATGCGAAAGTGCCCCTTTTTCGATTTGTATGGAACTGTCGTGTGTCGAAATACTATCAGAAAACTGTCAAGCGACAAAGAATTTGTAAGTTGTTCCCTTACAAATTCTTTGCAAGCGACCTTCTGAATGTAAACAAAGAGCACCCCATCTGGTGACCGAAGCTTCGAAGCAGTGCTTCACTTCTAGTGCCGGTTGGCCACTCCTTCCTTTCTTACCTCCATGTATTACAGTTAGGGGTAAACACCAGGGGGGGCCCAAGAGCGATGCGTAGTGCAGGGAGAAAATTATGCCACCTGCGCATGACGTCATGTGGGTGACAGTCGTTAGTTCTCGGCGTTTGTTTACATTCGTTGCATTTGATCTGGGATACATTTGATTTGTGTTGTTAATTTGCTTTTATACCTAGTCGGAAATGGCAAGTTGTGTTATAGCGTTGTGTCAGAATTATAGAAGGAAAACTAAAAGTCAACCATCGTTTTCCAAGTGATCGTAAGTTATGGACTATTCGCTGCAAAAGAGCAGATAATTTCAACATCGAAAATGCCAGAATATGTGCTATTCATTTTATCATAATTTTCCTTTTATGAAGGAGACTTATAGCGAGATATTTAATCTCAGTGTCGTGTTTACCAATAGTGACTACCTGAATGATTAGTTGATAAATTCGCTTATCCAAGTTAATTCACATGTTTTGGTTACTTTCTTTACATCCCAAAAGTAATTCTATGTATTGAAGCAATGTCTGGGTTAAGCATTGAGAACTAAGTAAACTGATACATGCTTCAGAAGAAAGAACAATTTCTCGACCACACTATGATGCAAACATCGATGAGCGAGCAACATATTTCCTTCAATGTTGTTTAACTGATGCATATGTCTGATGTAATTTAATTGATATAACTAAGTGAACTTACACATAGCTGACTCTGAAGGAAAACAAATCTGTGTATAATGCTAGAATACAAATAGCGAAAGAGTAAGTAGATACTCTTCAGTGTTATTTAACTGCTGCATATGTTTTAATTTTGATTCCATATAACTTGTTTTTAATTATAAGAGAAAGAAAAATAATTTAATATTGAACACATATTTTGAGTATAACAAAAGTATTTTAAGAAACAACCTGATAAAAATACATTAGTAATTAAAAATATTTAATTTGTGTACAGGCTGAATTGAAACTAAGATGTGGTGGTGTATTTAATTATGGCAAAGCACACTAGGGCTATCTGCGTAATAGGTGTGATGCCTTCTTGGAGGACTTTCTCAGGTAAACTGGCTCGTATACACATTACACATGAGGAAAACCACGAAAACGCCCATGCAGCCAGCCCGTTCGCGGGATTCGGACCGAACTACCAGTGTTCAGCGACTTTACCGCTCAGCTGCTGGTGGGCTGAAACTAAGATGTATGGCAAGTTTATTATTATTATTATTATGCGTATATGTCTAAGAAAATGTATTTTAATTGTTCCATTTTTAATGTATGGAAGGAAGAATAGGATGCCGATATCGAAGATTATTTACTATAGCAAATAATCACGTCAGGATAAATGTTATATAGAAATCTTGGGAGTGTAAGGGGTTATAAGAGTACTTTTAGATTATACTGAAAAAATATGCACTTCTGCTAAAATCTGAAGTGAATCAGTATGAAGTGACTTTTCACTTTAAAAAGAATGTGATAAGTATACTATTTAAAAGTATAATGACGGATATTAAGAAATTTGTAGAATTTTATGGTATTTAAATATGAATTTGTTAAGTCAAATCTTTTTATATATATTTTTGCTTGAGATATGTAAATTAAACTGAAAATCACGATCATATCTTTCTCATGGAATGTCAAAGTTCATTTGTATTAAAAAAAGTGCATGAGCAATGAAAATAAATAGAACAATACTTTTTTATTATGTTTTTACCATGGTCTTAGCAGTTATGCCATCATGTGTTCTGTTCAACAAAATTTATTTAGTGCAAACAATACTACGAAAAAATATTGAAAAATACCTTGTTTTACAATATTTATTTCCCTTAGTTAACTTAAATATCGTTTTTCATTTTCTAAGGCTTCCCTTTACGAAAAGAATTTAATGTTTATAATTATTTTCAGCATTCGTACGAATCCTATGCATAAAATAAACATTTTCTTTAACAAAATACTTAATCGGAAAGTATATACCCGGTATTTCCGGTGTATCTACCACATATAAAATGATCATTTTGCTTTAGTTTACATTTTTTCCATTACCAAAATCATGTAGCAGACGCGTCGGCCGATGCGTCCTGTCTCCCGGGTGACGTCACTACCAGCAACCAATGGCACGCTTTTTCCGTTCCTGGCCTAACCTTAGTATATTAAAGAACCTTGGGTAAACACCTTCCTTATTGGAATGCATTTTTGTAATGTCACCACATTCTTCCTCAAGAAAAACTGTGATGTACGATTTCTTAGAATTTAGAAACATTTTATGTCGCTTTCACTAAGGAACTGTTTAGTGAACATGTCCTCTAAATTTCTTGTTTCTATGCTGCTTCATTCTCAAAGACGCAAAAAATATGCTGCTCCTTAATATTTTGAGGGCAGTGTATTTTAAAAGAATATAGAAATATTGAATATTGAATAAAAAATAACAGAGTGTAATAATAGTTATAATTATAATAAAAATATTTGTAGAAATATTAATATATATATATATATATATATTTTATTGCCATTTTCACAACCTATTGGCCAATGCCAATTATTATAAGTTACGGAGTGCTTATGATTCAAAACAATGTACCTCCACAAATATGCAGATATAAAAATATTAGATTAAAAACTGATTACCGTTTTAATTAATAAAATTTAAGTTATAATATCTTAATTATAAAATTTATTGTTAAAATTGGCCCTCTTTAAGAGAGATCAATTTCTTTATGTCTGGTCTTATTTGACTTGTTTTAAATATAAATTAGGATCCACTTTTAATTCTGTTCTGTATTTAATTTTCAAATTTAACAGGGAAGAAAATCCTTGTTCACACAAATGTGTTGTGCTAAAGAGCAATAAAAATTTAATAGTTTTATTTGAAATGCCTCGAAATTCTTTATTTTCGGTGCAGCCAAAAGTTAACAAGAGTATTATTTTTTAAATCTTCCGTTAGAGGTCGATCACAGGAAAATTCTGTCAATTTAGAAGGTATTTCTTCAACCTTCTTAGTATGCCTTCGTAGTGTAGTGCACCCCCACAGCACGCTCGGCGCGTATTCGAGAGGCCGGGGTTCGATTCCCGGCGAGGGCATTGCTCATTTTTCATCTCTCCTGCTTCAAAAATTACCTAATGTCTCTACAGTGGCGACCGAACTAAAAGCGTGGTAAATGATGATTTTACCCACCAGGATTTTGTGTTTGGGGCCCGCAATCCCCGGCCACATCTTAAAAAGATAAGGCATTTCTCACCCCCTTTTTACCATGCTTTCGTAGTGTAGTGATCAGCTGGCTCGGCACGTATTCGAGGAGTCCGTGGTTCGATTCCCGGCGAGCGCATTGCTCATTTTTCATCTCTCCTGCTTCAAAAGTTACTTAATGTCTCTACAAATTGTCCTTTTTCGTCACGACAAAAAAAAAAAAAAAAAAAATTGCAGGTACATTTGAATAAAAGGGATTTCTAACCCAAGTTTCTTTTTCATAATCCTTACATGTTGAAAATAATACATGTTGAAATTATTTTTCAATGAAAAACGAGGATTTTTAAATGTCGGATGCTAATTCTTCTATTTTCAAATTACTTTTAGTTAGGAAGCTTTCTAAAGGTGGTAAAAAGCTTAAAACATTATTATCCAGTTCTTTAATTATTAGTCCGAGTTTTTTTATCATCGCATTTCTTTTATCTCTAATGGTAAACAAATTAACAATCTGTCCATGTAATCGTAAATTTAATTCATTTAGCTTTTCAAAAATATCAGCTAAATATGTTAAATGAGCCATCCATAAGTAAAAAAATTTGGTAATCCAAATTTTGAATCAAAGAGGAGAATTTAAATTTCTGATCGAAGTTCAAAAAGATGATTTAAAGCTTTGCCTTTGGATAACCACCTTATTTCTGAATGAAACAAAAGCTTTTCATGTTTTCTGCTCTAAAAGATTTCTCAGTTCTAAAAGAATTAATTAGATACTAATAACTTATAGGAGTTTATTTCGCGAAAAGTTTCAGGCAGCATAATTCAACGAAAATATCCATTTTGACGGCTATCGAATGCAATTTAACAATGTTTTTGCGTGATATCTGTACGTAAGGACATAATAAAAGACTCGTTTCCTCCAAAAAAATTATAAAACTGCTTTAAAATTAATTCTGAAGAGAATTTTTCGTGGCGTCTGTACGAACGTATGTACGTACGTATCTCGCATAACTCAAAAACGAGTAGTCTCAGAACAATGAAATTTTGTATGTAGGACTGCTATAACATGTAGATGTGCACATCGTAGTTTGGTTGCAATCGGCCGCACCAAACGTATATAAATATATTTATATATATATCCACTCTATTACCCGGCTCAGTGATCTCAGTTTCTTTACTCTTATATATTTGTAAATTGTACATTTTTGGCTTTAAAAAGGATTTAATTATGTTGTTTTTGTCTTCTGGTTAAGGTTTTTGTACCTTTAGTAAATCTGTATGCAATATTTTTAGAATTATCAGCAATTTTAAAGTTGTTTAAGTGCCGCTAAGCCTTTTTTTATGGCGGCCATTGATTGTTTACATTTGAAACAGCAGACTAGAGGATTTCTTGCCAATCTAGAGAAACTTAGCTTCGCACCAACAAAGATAACGCCTTCATTTATTATTGCCAATTAAATCATGCTTAATCTTTTCTGGAATTTTTTCGAGGAAATAAGTGTTTAAAATTTACTTCGTAATTTTTAATATAGATATTTTGAGTTTTTATGTATTTTTGCCTTCTCGCGAAGTGAGAACTGAATTGATTGAATGAGAAATACTCAATCGTCTGTTGAAAAACTGTTTCTTTTTTGTTTTATTTACTTAATTTCTTTTATACATCCTTCTAGCTTTATTATAGTATTATTTGAATAGAACATGTGGCAACGATTAGATAATTCTACTCTTTATATGATATAAATGTTGTGCATTATGAGTTATAATATGAACGATATATAATACTGTTAAGTGAATCTAGCGCCAGGGTGTCGCTATGGTAAACAAATACTAGAGTGAATGTTAAAGAATACATTTATTCTATTGTGGTTTATGCGCTGTCGGCGAAGTTGATTTAATTCAATCCAATAAGTTTAAATGAAATGCAAGAAAAAATGCGTATAATTTAATATTTCGTACAAGGAAGTCATGTGGTGTACACATCAGATTTTTTAATTTATGTCTGAACACATATTGTTGAAAAATATGCTCACAATTTGAAGTGTTATGTAGCAATAATTAATAAAAAAAGAGAAATATTAAGAATTATTTCCTTCTAGATTGAGCCCACTTGAATAAAATATAAAATTATTTTTGTAAAATTATTATTTACTTCCAGATATTCTTCCTTTCAAAATAAATTTTAACATGTAACTTAAGTGAAAATTTAAATGTCAAAAAATTAATTACATAAGTGAAATAATATTTGTACATTCAGTAAGCATCAGGGATGAAATTTTTAAACTTTTTCTTTTATGTAGGTTACAAAACATCTATCTCTAACTAAAGAAATATATGAAAATGATAATATGTGTTTTAGTGTTGAACATTTTAGTGCGTAGCTTCATTTAGTTCATTCTGTCATTATATCTTTTTTAGTTTTCATTAAGTTTCAATGAAATGGCAGAAGTCGGTTTAACTACGGTAATTAAGTTTGTATGATTTTATTGCTATTATTTTATTTGCATATTTAGTGCTATAACAGTACATAGTCTGACTGCTGTACAGTAAGCAGTAAAAGCTGGACTGTCTGAAATGCCAGATGTATGCGAACTCTGCAAACAGAAAATTTCCGTATAAGTTAAGTGTACATAAAATGCGATCGGCAGAAAAGTTCTGTTAGTAAAGAGAGAAATTTCAGGTTTAATAGTATAAAATCTGTCTTCTTATTTGTTACCAACTTTTTACCAAAAGCTTTCGATTGAAATTATGTAAGGTTTCAAAAAAACATCACACATAAAATCGTATGTATTTTCTAGGCTTTTTTTTATATGAAATTATCCGATTATTAAATGTCATCGATCATAAAAATTGGCAGAGATGTTGTTAAACTTGCACCAGTCATTCCGATGGGAGCTTGAAGGAAATAGACAATTTTTTATTTCATTAGAATCATATGATTCAAATTAAGGGTATATCATATCAAAAACTTAAATCATGTATGATAATTTCGCACTTTGCATGACCATTGTTCGGTCATTTTTTTCTAGTTTAATGTCATAAATTACAGCTAATCCGATGTTAAAGTCTTTCATCAAATTTTGCTTGTTTTCACCATTTTCAAAACTGTTATTATTTCATTTTTTAGATGTTGAAGAATCTTCCATTTTTGCAGTTAAGTTCTGGCAGATTTTCGGTCAGTAGATGGATAATTAATCAAAATAGATACAATATTAATTTGTGTGTCCCACTAAAAGATCTATAGAATATATCCTATAATTGTTGCCTATAGGGTATTCAACTAACAACCTGTTCAGAGAAATATCTATTAGCAAAGCATGTAAAGACAATTTCTGTTACAATACCTCAAACAAAGAATATTCTTTGCTTCAGAGGCGTAGCAATGGTTTTCAGCGCCCGGGGACAACTGAAGAGTGAAAAAAGTTTCATTCTAAAATTTTGTACCATTAATTTGGCGCTCCTGGATGCTGCGTCCGGGGACAGATGTCCCCCTTTGCCCCTCCCTAGCTAAGCCACTACAGCACCTCTGTTAAAGGACACTTCCAAATTCCACTCTATGCAGTGACCTTGGCTCTGTTTGCCCACCACAAGAATATCTGAACAGAGTTTGAAATTTGTTTTAACCTCCGGTAGTAACAAAGAACTTCTTATAGGAACTCAACCGTGTAACTTCCAACATCTGATGAGAAGAATCAGGGTCAACAATCAGGAATATTATAGTTACTGTTAGCCATGAGGAGAGGCCTATTCTGTGGAGGAATTCTTAGAAAAGTATGATGAATACAACCATGGAGGTAGGAAGTAAGGTGGCCTTTCTTACCTCCATGGTATACAACAGTGGGGGGGGGAGGGAATGTAAGCAAGGTCTTTTGAAAGAAAGGTATGTAAGTGTGTAGTTCTATTCATAATTTAGAAGTGATCAGCAGGGTTTCTGGGGACCTGCCCCTGGTTTATAATGGCTTTAAAAGCCTCCCATTTACTTCAATTTTCTACTGTATTTTAACATTTCGTTGTTATGGATATATAATACTGCTATATTTAATAATTATTTAAGTATGTTACATTCATTTGCATAAAGATGAACTGCAAGAAAATAACATTGTTGCGAGTGAAAAATATTCATAAGTGTGTCACTGGCTGCTATCCACGTAGGTACTTGTTGCACCAGCAATTATCACAATGGGCTTTGTTTTGTGCGCTTTTATCTAGTGGGCTTTTATCAGGAAACCTCTTTTAACTTGTGAAATGAGTGAAAAAAATTAATCTCATCAATTCTTTCAAGCAATTTATATTAATATAAAAACTAGATTTTCAAAAATGTAAATTAGGTACCTATATCTATTTTTCAGTAACATACTGGGAGTTTCTTGTGTGACTGGTTTCATAAAGGCTGGTACTTACAAAATATACAGATGACTGAGAAATTAGATATTAAAAAGCATATGGGCAAATAAGTTTTTTATGTAACAGGATAGATTTAATCTTAATTGCGCTATTGTTAAGGATCTAAATTTTGTGTAACATTAAAAGTGAAATTATAAATTTAATTTTCATTGCCTTTATGTAGCATAATTTTTTATGCTTTGAAACAATTTTTTGTTGAAATAATCTTTTTTTTTTTTTTTACTGTAAAGGTGTAGCTTTTTTTTTTTTAGTTGCTTGGTACTGACTGGACTGACTGGCAGGTTACTGCCGGCAATGCAGTCCTGTGAACTGCGTATCCGGCTCTATCAAACTAGTCCCAATGGCAACATCACGATAAGTCTATATATCAGTAAATAGGAGGTGACAAAAAGGGACCGGCATCATTCGGTCAGGAGAGCTAAGCATTATGGACAGACGTGGAGATGTTGTCATGTAATACAAACAAACTATTTTCATATATACACAAAATTATCAAGTGGGGAAGTTCGAGTTACAGACGTGGGGCGCGAATGGACGTATGTCTTTATCCTCCATTAATATGACATAGTTGAAAGTCAGAAAAATATTCATGTGATCACACTTAAGTGCCTTATCATAAAAGTGCCTGTTAAGTTTGCGTATGTGCTCCTCAAGTGTATCCAGACGCAAGTCATGGTGAAGAGTTAAGTTACTGACATACATATGAGCGTTAGTAATAGTACGAAGCCCTCTATTCTGTATTAGTTGCAGCCTTTTAATATCATTTTTACGTATCGTCGACCAAGCAGGCGATGCATATGTGATGACTGACCTAATAGTAGTGAGGTAAATTAAACGCTTTCTTCTCAGGTCAAGACTTGAAAACTTCCCTAGAAGGGGCTTTAAGCTATTAATAACATGGAACGCCTTTTTGAGAACATTTGTGATGTGGTCCTTCCAGGTAAGCTGTTCATTAAAGACTATACCAAGATAGGTGGCATTTCGAAATTTGGGACAGCTCCATTAAATAATGTAATATTCTCTTGCACAGGCGTCCTGGCGTCCTTGCACAGGCGTCGTTTTCGTCGCACTATGAGCAAGTTAGATTTTTGAGCGTTTATGGATATTCTCCAATTTGCGCACCAATTCTCAATACTAGGCATGATGTTCTGCAGCTTACGAATAGCAAAATTTGCATTTGCGGACTTAACGGCCAAGGCCGTGTCGTCCGCGTAACATCCCAGGAAGAAATTACTATTTAGCTGCGACCTAGGAAAATCTGCTACATACAAAAGATACAAAATGGGACCTAAAATGGATCCTTGAGGGACCCCTGCACTTATTGGCCTGACGCTGGAGTGATCTTTTCCAATAGCCACCGTAAAAGTTCTATCTTGGATGAAAGACGCAATTAGCTGAATTAGCTCTCTCTCTATATTATAATGGATTAATTTGAAGATAAGTCCCTCATGCCAGACGCGGTCGAAAGCTTTCGCCACGTCTAGCATGAGGATTGCCACATTCTGTTTCTTATGAAGTGCGTCTCCGCAAAACTCTGTAAGTCTTACTAACTGCTTGGATAACTTGCTGGATAACTTGCTTCGAATGGTGGATAACTTGCTTCGAAACCCGAACTGCTCCGGGGGAAGGACGTTCAGATAACGCTTTAATCTGTTAAATATAACTCTTTCGTAAATCTTTCCAAAGCCTGGAAGCAAACTGATAGGCCTGTATCCATCAGGTTTTGTTTTATCTTTGCCGGGCTTTGGAAGAAATATGCTTCCATTTAACGGGAAAGTAACTTAACTTTAAACTTGCATTTATGATGCAAGTAAATATCGTGATGCAATTGACAGGCAGATTTCTAATAGCCGTGTTAGTAATCATGTCATAGCCAGATGCCTTTCGTCTCTTTAATTTCTTAATAATATCCTGGATCTCAGAGGGCGATGAAAATTTTGGGAGATTTCTGACTGTTGGCGCGTTTAACCAGTCACGTAAATAATCGCAAACTTCGTAGGTAAAATCAATATTACGTGGGATGCGGTTTGGCATAAATTGCTGTTCAAGGTGCTCCGCCAGTACGTGTGCTTTTGCGTTGTTAGTAGTAGCAATATCGTTGTCAGTATAAATGGGCCTGTTGCAACATTTAAGGTTTTTAATAAACTTCCATAGCGAACCGTCCTCTGGGTTTAAATTCAGGATCCTTTCTTCCCAAACCTCATTTCTATGCTCAGCAATTTTCTTTTTAATGAGCCTGTTTAATTGATTTAACTCTCTCTTAACGAGAGGACTCCAAGTCAAATTCCATCTTTTCCTTAGTTGGTTTCTATCTTTAATTAAGTCCCTAATGCTCTTCGGCAGTCTACCGGCAAATTCCTCCTTATTAACCTGACGAGAGGCGTTATTGACTGCAGTGTTTATGCTGTCTGTCAAATTATCAATGGCTGCATCTATATCATTTCTGGTTCTTAGACTTCCAATATTCGGAGGGTTCACCTGCAAGATGTCTTTGAAAATGTTCCAATCAGTAAGATTAATTTTCTCGCAGCTTCTTTCTTTGGTCGTACCAAGTGTAACGAGGACCGGCAAATGATCAGAAGTCAGCTCATGTACAACTTCAGTGAACATCGGAATTGAGGTGTTAGTAAGTAGCAAGTCGAGGATATCTGCCTGATGAGTATTATCAGGACGATATGTAAATTCTGCAGGCGCTTCCAATGTAATTGGGTAATTGTTCAAAAAGTCATACAGGGTTTTCCCGTTTTTATTTGTAGAACGACAACCCCATTCTCTGTGCTTAGCATTGAGATCGCCTGCTAAGATAAACTAGTTCTGTTCAGGACAAATATTCTTAAGAATATCTTCGTTGAATTTCACTTGAGGAGGATTGTAGAAGGCACTAAAATAGATGGTACCCAGAAAGGGTAATAAAACCGAAACTGTAACTAACTCGTGAGAGTTGTTTCTATCCTCGGCAATTAAGCAAGACTGAAGGGAGTTTCGTGTTGCTTGGTGGTTAAATGATCTCTTATATGAATGGATACCTGAAGAGTATAAGAAGATATTAAGTCCCAATGGCAATTGTTTTTGTGATTGACTTTGCAATATGTTTCTAAAGCTTTCAGAAAATAATTGCTTTTAGGACATCTAAAAATATGTTCCCCTTATGGAAATTAAACATCTGATAAAGTTACATTTTCAAGGTAAGATTTGAATTTTTATTAGTTTTCAAAAAAACGGATGGTATATTTCACAGAAAATGGATATGTCTCATTTTTTTTTTTTTTTTTTTTTTTATGTCCAAGACTTCTGTTATCTTCTGTTAAGTATTGCGACTATATTCCTCAGATTTAAAAAATCTGATGCAATCAGCACATGACTTCCCGCTAGCTAACTCCAGGTTGAGATGTGGAATTGACAAAATAGTAATGAGCTTTAAGTGAACTATCACAACTAGATTGTCATTTATAAATAAAATCTAATTTTTTTGTTAACTTTATGGCTCAGTCTTAATTATAAACACCACTCGTTTTTTAGTATTCTGTTCTACTATCAAATGAAGAAAAATAATGATACATGAAGTATGCCTATTCTAGTCATATATGGTTGTAAGTTCACAAATCAGTATTTTAATCATAATTTTTTTTAAACTTTAGAATTCTCAGTATAGTGTTAACTATGTCCATCCATTTCTTTTTACTGTTGCTATTATAGCTTTAAAAATAATACACAACAATAACATTTTGTGGCAGCATTCTTTTATTGGAAAAGTAAAATGAATATGAAATTATGGATTAAGGACATTTAATTGCTTCATAATGAATTTATTCTCATAGCATTTAGCATAATTCCAAAGTACATTTAATGCTTTAATGCTTATAAATATAATATGTTCTGAATCACATACCTATTTTAAATACCAAATTTGAGAAATTTTACATTATCTCATATCTTTTTACGAAAGCCTGTTCCAAGTGTCAAAGTATCACTTCTAGTGTATTAATAAGGAAACTCTAGTTGTTTCCACTGACATAAAAGTCTTAAATGCCAAAATTGGAAAGTAAGAAGATGCAGATTTGATATAGCATGGAAAAAAATTGTGAAAAAATATGAATGGGTGCATTAAATACATAATGTTTGTTGCTTTAATAATAATTCATTCCAATACAGCTCGCAAAAGAATTTTTTCTATTATATGGAAAAAAAGAAAAAAATTAGACTGAATGTTGACCAAATTTAGGTGTGAAACTCTTGAAGTAGCTCTAATTGAAAGGTAAATATATAAGGAAAATGAACTATGTTAAAAAATTTCTCTAATTCAGAGCTTAAGCGTATTAAGCATGTTACCTATAAATCTTAGCATTCATTATTTATAAAGAAATTATAAGTATTTTTGAAGATTACATATACTATTTTTGTGTATCTAAAATTCAGTTTTTTAAAATTTTATTTCCATGTATAAATCAGAATCCAGAAACTTAAAGATAGGTGGTTTATTTATTCTAATTTCTTCTACGATTATTTGTGATTTAAGATATTTGCATCAATAATGTTTTAGAAAATTTTGATATTTCTGCTTTAGTAAAATAAAGATTTCTAATAAAATATGCATATAATCTTTAAGAAAAACGTGCTTAGTATTTTCGCGCATTAAGCTGCAGAAAAAATTATGCTTAAAGTCATAAAGTAAGAAATTTAGAACTAATATTTCACAAAGACCAAAAAATAGATATTCATAATTAATAAATTTCAAATAATTGCAACAAAGAATTTAAAAACGTTAAAACCAAAACACTTTAAACAAGTAAAACTCCATTTAAAAAATAAATGGAATTAAAAAAATGAAAATAGAAGAGGAATTCAATCAACTTCAATGCTACTTCATCAGGGCGGGAGGAACATTGAAATCAATTAAATTCTCTCTTCTACAAAAAAAAAAAAAAAAAAAAAAAATCTTGGCTTTTATGTATCTTGTTTCTGTTTTTTTTTTTTTTTTTCCAGCAGCTTTTTATATATTCACTTAAATCTTAATTCATTGGATTATCTGTTTAAAAGTAAGCATTTTGATTTAAAATTCTTCACTGAAGTATTTTGTTTTTCATTTTCGGTTTCAACTTTAATAAAACAGAACTCTTTTTGTTTTTTTTTTTTAAATAAAAGAGAAGTCTCTTTTTCTTTTTAAGGTTTTTCTAATTATTCTAATTAGAAATTATTTGGTTTTTTCCTTGCTTTGAGGAATGGCCAGAATTTTCGGTTGAACTATTGTAATTAAAATACATTGAAATGGTTCAGCGGCTAATTCTAACCAGTTAATAAAATTAACCAGTTCTGTTCTCTAAGCATAATAATCTGGGTACCTGTATAAAGGACTCTTTACAATATCGGAGGCAATCTGATGTTTTGAATGTAGCAGATGTCACTGATGCGTATTAATGATATTACTGATATGAGTAATGTACAGTACATTTGCATATCAAATATTTTGTGAAATAGCCTTACATACATAATTCAACATTTTTAATTTGTTGTTATTTAAAGAAAAAAGTATGTCACCTTTTTGAGTAGTTTGTTTTCATGGTTTCAATTTATTAAAAGATATCACTGCCTTGTAAGAGTGCAAGATAAAAATCCAAAGTTTGATTTTAGAAAAATGTGGTGTTACGTAGTTTACTGCCCTATGAAAGTCCCCCTCGCCCCGAGTTTCGTATAATCTTTGCTTTATTTTCTCATATAACAGCATTAGTCCTATGTATTAAAAATTGTTTATTGTGTGTATTGTATTTTTTATTGTATTTATTTCTTTCATGTTTAAAATCACACACATTGGGAAGGAATGGATCATAAGGAACACACTGAGATGGCATAAAATTAGTAAATGTGATTAACAACTGTATCTTTGATTTATATAGCCTACTATGGAACCTACTAGTGGGTAAGACTGCTGAATACTGATAGTTGGGCGAAATCCAAAATCTGGCAAACAATTTCGCTGCATGGATGTTTCCATGGTTTTCCCCATACATAACATGAACAGACCCAGTCTCAGAAAGACATCCGTCAAGGCATCGTTTCTCCTTCACAGCCAAACAGGTAAGACAGTTAAGCACTAATAGTTCAGTCCCAGTTCCATCCACAGCAAACAGACTGGCTGGCTGCATGCACATTTTGTTAGATTTCTGCCTTGCATAACATGAGTACAAGTAAGTTTTTCTCAGAAAGCTCTTCACGAATGCATCATTACATCAGGGAATATAGTATACTTTCCCGTAATTTAATAAATCCAGATCTGCTTAGGCAGATAATTTCTTTACCTAAATCTAAACTACAGATATTAAAAACTTTTCAATACATATATTTAAAAAATACCTCAGAAAACAGAATATTAATTTTTTAATGTTTCTTATGTATTAATAGGTATATATTTACAGACAGATAAAAATCGTTTGAATCAAAATTCTAATTTAAATTTATTTTGCCCTTTAACTCATCATTTTAATTTAGGTATTTTCCCTTTTTCTACAGGAAAAAAAAATGATAATTGCTTATAATAAATATCTCTAAACTGCATTATTTCAGTATTAATCCATGTCAGGTGATTTCTACATGATGCTGGTGACTTTTGTGATCTGTAACTTAACCAGCCAATAATAATTCCAATAACAGTTTTAAAGCGGTATTAAATAGCACCAAATGGCATCGAAATCGAAACGAATTCACTCTGAGTTAAGATTTCGTCCCGACCACATCGTACTTGCTTTCAGCTCCTGTTGCTTGCTATACGTATTAACTACTTCTATCTCCAAAAATATAAAAAATCATAAACAGGCTCGCTTGCGGCAATTTGATTTATCTTCATTTTTTATGAATATGTTCTTCAACCATAAAAAATTGTATTAGTTTGGCCATAACGTAACACCGTGATTTTAGGTATTTCTATAGTATACTTTAACACCTGCGCCATCAAGAACATTTCTAAATTATTACACATACACACACATATATATACATATATATTGCATATCTCAAAAACAAAGTCCAACATTAAGATAATAAGCGTAAATTTAAGAAAAAATTGCAGTATTAGTTTCGATAGTTTTTGAGCTACCTGCTTCAGCTGCTGTGCAAATGAACCAAATAAATGGTGAAGAAAGATAAGATAAGGATAGAGATAAGACAAGAAAGTTGGACAGAAGTTAACATACTGGCACCATCTATTTGTGAAACAAGAAAAATTAAAACAAAATTTCTTTAAAGGCTGAAGGTTTTCTTGGATGTGAAACGCTTCTAAAAAATCTAATTCACAGATGTAGGATGTTTTCTGAATAATTTTGAAGCAAAATGGAAAGAATGATTTAATTCTAACAATGCTAAGCAACAGCGGATTTCTGTGTTTCCGTTTTCCTAATACATGCCTCATGTTCTTTAACACAAAATTTTAAGGCTCGTTTTGTTTGACCAATGTAAATTAAACCACATTGGCAAAGAATCCTGTAAATAGCCCAGAAATTCATATCCGGAAGGGAGCACTTAAGCATGGAACTAGGAATTTTATTGATAGGAGAGAAAACAAGCCGTCCACAAGAAGAATAAGTAAAGTCCACGTAAGAATTTCCACAAAATACGTGCAATTTTATAGCTAATTGACGGAACGAAAGGAATGATAACAGAATTCTTATAAACACCTAAAACAGGATTGTACCTTTTGATATGTTGCGATGAGAATATTTTAACTGCACGGTTAATAATGTTGGGTGAAAAGCCCCTGTCAATAGCAAGTGCTTTTAAATAATTTAGTTCTTGATCAAGAGCTAATTTGGAGGAGCAAACTTGAAGTGCACGGAATGTCGAGGAACGGAAGAGAATTGGATGTCTCAAGTTCAAAAGTAAAATGAATATCAGGATGGTTTAACTTCGATAGGAACGCCACTTTAAAAGATAATGTTTTTTTGTAAAAAATGTGCTAGAAGCTGAAGAACAAACTCTAGTGAATTTTTCAGACGCTAGCACATTGAAATAGGACCAAAAAATTTAGTTTTAAGAATTGATTTACTTGATGATGTATATAAGCCAAAATATGCATGCGACTCATGCGTAATGCTAGCTTAGTGGTTAAACAAAATATGTGTAAATCTCTAATAAATCAGACTGGATCGCAGTTAAAGTAATAAACAGAGGAGCGTTCTTCCACACAACATTTATTCACGAACACCAAAGACGAACTGATACATATACAAAATTGACATCACAGTTTCTTTTTACAAACAAACACTACCGCCATCTATTGGCGATGTATGGATACACAATCCTAAACTTAACACTCCCCCCCCATGCATCCGTAACGGATGCATCAATTTTATTGAACTTCAAGATTATAAAGTCTTTCAATTGGTCTTCTAACAACACCCTTATCCAACTGAATCTCACAAGATCTAATTCTATCATCTCTTCCATGAAATAATTCCTTAATCCTACCTATCTTCCAGTTACAGCGTTTCACATTATCTTCTCGTACAACACATTAATTTTAAACACGGGAGAATTCTTTGGAGTTTTTGAAAACATGACTGATCTTAATTCTAACAAATATTCTTTATAAAACCTTTTCCAAAAATGCTCTAATATTAATTGCCTATGCTTCCATCTTTTAATCAACTAAGATCTTGTAGATTCAGGTGAAGGTAAAACAGTCAATATAGATCCAGTTATAAAATGAGATGGTGAAAGAGGATCAGGTTCATTTGGTTCATTGTATACATACGTTATAGGTCTAGAATTAATAACAGCTTCAACTTCAACTAAAACAGTATACAGTTCTTCATAATATACAGAAGCTTTACCTAAGATACGTTTTAAACAAGTTTTTACAGATCTTACCAAACGTTCCCAGAATCCGCCCCACCAAGGAGCACCTTCTACAATAAATTTCCATTCAAACGCATTTTTACCAAGGAAATTTAGAACCTTTTCATCTATACATAATTTATACAAATATTTCAATTCACGATCAGCAGTCTTAAAGGTTTTAGCATTATCAGAATATATAACTCTACAAATACCCCTACGTGCAAAAAATCTACGTAAGGCTTGAATGAAACACTCTGCACTTAAATTTGATAACAATTCTAAATGGACTCCTTGAGTCACTGCACAGATCAACAATGAAATATACACTTTTGTACCATCCTTTAAATACAAAGGACCAGCGAAATCTATGCCACTTACCTCAAATGGTTGAGCTTTCTCCACTCGGTCAGCTGGAAGAGGAACCGATATCTCGTGTCCAGCTTTAGCATTATATTTTTTACAAAATCTACAATCATGTAACACAGATTTTACAAAACGTCTAGCTTTTAAAATCCAAAATTTCCCTCCTACTTGCACTAAAGTTTCATTTACACCACTATGAAGTACCTTTTCATGACAATTCAAAATAATTAAACGAGAAAAATAATTATTTGGTAATATTATAGGCTGAATTTCATCGCCATCTAATGATGATTTCACTAATCTACTTCCAACTCTTAAACAACCCTTTTCATCCATTACTGGATTTAACCCAAACAATTTGGAATTATGAGACAATGGTTTTTTACATTTAACATCATTCAACTCTTCAAAAAAATACTCACCTTGTGATAAGATAATCCAATAACACATAGCATTACATACTTCATTTTTGGTCACAGGACCAATCACCCTATTCTGTGACTTTAAATTATTAATGAATCTAAATACATATGACGTGACTCTTAAAACTTTACCTAAGTCACTAAAGTTTTCTATTTTTAACACAGGTTGTAAAGGTTGAACACTGCTAATAACTTGAGTCACAACTCTTTCTTCAACACTATCTACTATGTTACAATGCTTGTTCACTTTAGGCCAATTTATTTCATCTTGATGAAGCCATGTAGGTCCATGCCACCACACTTGATCTACTACAAGATCACTCACTTTAACACCACGTGTAATTTTATCGGCTGGATTATCTGAGCCAGGACAATGATGCCACATACTCGGAGATGTTTTGTCTTGAATTTCGGACACTCGATTTTGTACGAATGTTTTCCATCGCCGTGGTGAGTTTTTTATCCAATGAAGCATAATAAGAGAATCTGTCCATAAATGAATCTTAGCTTGAGGAAAATGCACACGGACTGTAGTTACAAGTCTTGCACCTAACACTGCTGCCATAAGCTCGAGTCTTGGTAAAGATAATTTTTTCAGGGGAGCCACGCTGCTCTTGGCTGTCACTAAACTTGTTCCACAATATTTTAGGCTACGGAATTTCACGTACACTGCTGCTCCGTAAGCACTTTGAGATGAATCACAAAAACAATGTAGTTCTAGTGTTTCATCAACATCACGAAAATACCACCGAGGTATCTGGATATTAGGTAGGTCACATAGTTGTCTATACCATTTGTTCCACTTGTCTTGCAATTCTGGTGGGATAATTTCATCCCAATCAACACCTTTCAGCCATAAATCCTGAAACAGAACTTTTGCTTGAATAACATATGGAGCAAGAAACCCAATAGGATCGAAGATTTTTGAAGCAGCTTTTAAAACACAACGTTATGTTTGGTCATTTGACTGGATGAAATCAATAACGTCTTGTGCATTAAAACAGAAGATATCCTTAATTGTATCCCATTGAAGTCCAAGAATCTTTGAGGGGGAATCACAGCCAGGCAATTTAAAACTAACGAAGTTGTCACTTGATTTATACTGGTTTTTTACAGTATCCGAATTAGAATTCCATTTGGTCAAAGTCATTAATGCCTTTTTCATTATATCATTGGCTTCATGATATATCTGTATAGCTTCCTCCTCCGTATCTGATCCACAAATAAAATCGTCAACATACATGAAGTTTTCTAACATTTCTACAGTTCTGGGATGGATGTCTTCAAATTTCTTTATATGATGCTTAATGCAAGCGCTCAGCAAAATGGACTTGATTTTGCTCCAAAAATTACACGACACATCCGATAAACTTGAATTCTCGGATTGCTCAAACTTGAATTCTCATCAATCCACAAAAATCGCATTGAATCCCGATCTTCAGGTGCAACAGAAATTTGCAAAATCGCTTTCTCAATATCTGACGTAAATGCAATTCGATGAAGTCGAAAATTTATTAAAACTTTCAAAGGTTCAGGAAGAAGATTTGGTCCTTGTAGTAAATTATCATTTAGAGATTCATGATTTTTTTCCTTTGAAGGAGCATCATAAACAATGCGAAGTTTTGTAGAATTATGATCTTCACGGATGACAGCACGGTGAGGTATGTAGAAAGTTCGTCTCCCAGATGGAGTACCAAGATCGACCTTTTCTATGATTTCTTCCTTAAACTTATAGTCAATCACTTCTTTATATTGCGCATAAAAGTTCAAGTTTGATTTAAATTGTTCGATCAGCTTTGAAAATCGTCTTTCAGCATTCTTAAAATTGTCTCTTAAAGTCACATTCTGATCTTTCCATGGAAGTCTAACTTCGTATCTATCACCCTTTTGTGTAATTGAGTTGTTAAATATTTGCAACGCCATTTCATTTTGTTCTTCGTCAGAAATATTTTTAATTCTTATAGATTCAATATCCCAAAACGATTCGACGCTTTTTAGAAGTTTCTCTTCTACACTTACGTTTAAACACGCATCATGGATTTCAAAGTCTGATGAAGAAAATCTGCCTTGTATACACCACCCAAACAAGGTTTTCATCTCTACGGCATTTCTGTTTACCTTTTTTATTTCTTCTCTTGCTATTTTCCACATAATGTCCGCGCCGATTAAAACGGAAATATGATTCATTCCATCGGCGCCGCCGCAGTCTGTCGAATGCTTGGAGTTTGGATTTCATTTCTACATCTGGTACTCGTATATCGGCATTTGTTATGACTGATACTTCGATGACTTCGAGATTTATGTATTTTTCAGGGTCATTAATATTTTGGAGCTTAAGTTCAACTTTCTTTCGACGCCAATGTTTCCCGTTCTTTTCACAGAAGGTATGCAGATTTAAACAGTTTCTCCTTTCACTGGTAACTGTAATTTTCTTGATAAATCTTCTCGAATTGAAGAGATTTGGCTACCGCCGTCAAGAAGACATCTCACAATACAGTTCTTATTTCTGCCCTCAGCCACAGTATACACCGTTTGAAGCATAATATTAGATCCGGTTTTGGCAGAAGAATTTTGAACAATTTCCGCCGATGTTTCGGTTTCATTATTTTTTACACTGGAGACAGCTGATGTGGGATTTACACACACACTTTCATGATGTTTACCGCAGTACTTTTTGCAGGAAAACTGCTTATTCTTACAGTTGATAGCTAAATGTTTACATCGAAAACACAGAAAACATTTTCCTGTACGTTTCAAAATGTTGCGTTGTAAAGTTGCGCGCTTCCAACCTGCACGCAACAAAGTGGTGACTGCAGAAAACTGGAAATTAGACAGAGTCTTGAGAAGGGTTTAAGTCCCTTTTTATTCAACTTTAGAAGTTACAAATGCGTGCACTTGACGCTCGCAAACTACGCCGACCCGGCGGTAAAATAAAAATAAGGAACTAAAAAGATAATAACGAGTGACTAACTACGAGGCTCTCTAAACGTAACTAATCTCACCGCGTTCTAAAATACCGCTGATAATTCAGCAAACTCTGAATACCACGTTGAAAGATTAACAATTTGCCTAGGCAAGCACACAGGCCGAAACGCATGGTTCTTCAATTTCTGACTAACTACCTCCGCGCTCGTGAAGTAAGAAAAGCACACTTCGAACTCGTTTCCTTTCTATTTAACTCAAAATACTTCCGCTGATAATTTGAATCCTTGCGCGTTCTACTAAAATTTACATACTCTGGCATTGGCAGTTCCAGGGGAAAGTAAGGCTTGACAGGAAAGATAGTTTAAACTTAAATGTTAGTTAAAATAAATATAAACTTTACATTTGCCGCTGCCAGAATTTGGAAAAGTTGGAAGCAGGTCCTACAAACGACCTGTTGAAAGGTTTCTACAATTCTGAACTAACTTTTAAGAGCCTCGTTTACATAAAAAAAATCTTATCTCACAAAAGGATAATAAAATTTCTGAGTATACTTAATTAAATCTCTCTTCTTACAGCAACTTTTCCTGGACTTCAGCAATCAATCTTGTTCTTTTCCTTCCAGCATCTGGAAGGAATAAGTATCAGTATCTTTCTAAATACATTATAATTTACACTTTCTTGACACTGAATAAATTTTTGTTTTTTTTAAACTATTTATTTTCCTTAGTTACTGCTTAATTTACATTCATTCAAATATTCAAACATTAATTTAACTTTACCCTGGCTCTCCACCATGTGTGGTGTCAAACGGGAATATTCGTGTTTTAGTATTGCAACACTTCCCCTAACCTCCATGATTTGTTAGAATTCAACGACCAAATAGACGCACCTTACTCGACATTCTACAACTCGATGAGCTACTTTAACATTCTTAAAATTCAAGTGTAGGTGGAGAACCCTACAAAACACATTCATTCTAAATTCCCCCTCATTCATCTTTAGACATGCAGGCTTTCGCTCTAAAGCATGATTTTATCTACAGTTTAATACTTAAATTTGAATTCATTGCTTTTGAGCATTTACATTTGGCATCTAAAATTGTATGCTTCTAGACTAAATTCTACTTTTACATAACTTTCAAGTATTTACGTATATTTACAAAATTCTAATACAAATGATTTTTTACAATTTACCATAAAATGAATAAGAGAAAAATAAATTTTTACTTTACTCATTCTTCGCCAAGCTGGCGGCACTGAAACTAAAATTCTTATTAATACAAGAATACGAAGTTATTTTTATCTTCGGCCAAATTTTGGCTTTAACATAACAGAATTAGTCTTTCGACCAACAGAACTGCTTGTTCTTAGATTTTATACTGAAAGAAAATAATACTTTTGCCTTAGCTAAATAAGGTAAAACAAAACTAAGTCTCAACCGAGACACATTGACTTTCGTCAAAACATAGAACTTCGTATTTACGCATAACATTTTGGAACAAAAGAAAAAAAAATTTATAGAAGATTTTAACTTATCTTTGAGTTTTCGATGATTGGAACTCCGTCATTCTTTTCTGGCAGAACTGTTCCCACGTTATAGGTTTCATGGATGTCAATCTTCTCCTTACTGACCTCCGAGTGTCGTCCACGCTAATTTGTCTTTTTCGTCCTCTGCATGCTGGCCTCTTGGAGTAGTAGTCTTCGGGTTGCTGTCTTTTTCGTTTTTCCCCTGGACGGCTGGTCTTGGCGTCCTCCGGTCTGGATTCATTCTTGAATTTCTTCTGTTGTTGCTGGTCTTTTCGTTTCTCCTGCTGTCTTTTTATTTTCCGGAACGGCGGCCTTGTTTGCACCTGACTCTCTGGAACTGGGAGCGTTCTCCTTGATGTATAATTTCTACTGCGATACGTTGTAGGTAGTGTTTTCCTCTTTACCAATGTTTTTTTACGCGGTGGCTTTGCATTCTTGTTTTTCTTAAATGCTGGAGTCTGAAAGTTTTCGTTTTTTCTTCTCGGTACCGTCGCCTGGGTTGTAGAAGGGCTAGGTCTCTCTTCAGTTCTCTGCTTCTTGGGTGGTGGAACGGGTGACGTTATTTCTGGACCTTCTATTTCTTTTACGCTTGAAACTTTTAAGGATTTCAAAATCATTTTGATTATAGTATTTTTTCACCTGGTCTGGACTTGCTTTACAGATTTCCCATCTCTCGTTCTTAAGGTACAATACGACTCCTTTGATTTCCTGAATTACATAGGGGCCTTAAAATTTTGGAGCTAACTTTGCCGCAAAATTGTCTGGGGCACTTGATAAAGAAAATTTCCGCTTCAATACTTTATCCCCAACTTTAAAATCTGCTTCACGGCGTTTTCTATCATAGTATAACTTTTGTCTATTTCTTGCCGTATCGGAGCTTTTAACCGCTTGGTCAATAAGTGTTTGCACATCTTTCTGTTTAAATTCTTGCTCTCTTTGTTGCACAAAGAATAATTTATCTTAATTAACTTCCGTCCTAAAAATAATTCTGCTGGAGTTTTCCCCTTAGTATCATGATGTGCTGGTCTTAAAGCATAAGCTAACTCATTTATGTAGCCATCCCAGTGCTTGTGATGTGTGCTAACATAACTTCGAATTATTTTTACAATATTTTTATTAACTCGTTCTGCAATGTTTCCCTGTGGTCTATACGGAACCATTTTGATATGGCGTATGCCAAGTCCAGTGCATATGTTTTCAAATATTTGACTAATGAATTGTTTTCCGTTATCGCTAATGACTTTTATCGGTGCACCGTATTTTAAAATGTATCTGTGTAAGAATGCATCTGCGACTGTTTTGGCTGACGCGCGTTTAAGTGGAACAATTTCTATCCATTTTGAAAAATGATCTACTATTACTAAAAGAAAACGATTTTTATTTAACTCGCTCTGGGGGAAGGGACCAAGGAGATCTATGCCTAAAATTTCATTCGGAAATGTAGCGCGAATGCTATTTAAGTACCCGGCCGGGCTGTAATTAATATCATTTATTAACTGACATTGATTGCAGGACCTGACATACGCAGTTACTATTTTGTATAATTGCGGGAAATATACCGCCTCGCGTACCCTTTTTAAAGTCTTTCTGACCCCTAAATGACCCGCTGTTTTCGCGTCGTGTAATTCCTTCAAAATGCTTAATTGAAGCGAAGCTGGGATGACTGGTTTGTACTCGAGATTTTCGTTTGTTGTTTTCGTATAAAATAATAAATTATCTATTATTTCATAGTTTTCTGCTCTATTTCTTATCGCATCGATATCTGTATGTTCAAAGCTTTCGGGGTCTTTCAAATATGCATAGATACTTCCAAATTCAGGATCAGCTTTCAGTTCAGCTATAATTGTATCTCTAGAATCTAAAATTTTCGAAGTCAACACAGCGCATTTAAGTTCATTACCTTCATCGTCCAGTTTTATACGAGAAAGTGCGTCAGCTACATTGTTTTCCTTACCCGGTTTATATTTTATTCTGAGATTATATTCTTGGAGTTTTAAAGCCCATCTTATTAACCTGTGCGTTAGGTTTTTCCCCGAGTAAAGTCTACAAACAGCCGCATGATCCGAAAAGACTGTTACTGGCGCTTTGCCGAAATAAACTCGAAATTTGTGTACAGCCATTAATACGGCTAATGTTTTACTCTCTGTAGCTGTATAATTCGTTTGCGTAGAGTTTAAAGTTTTACTAAAAAATGCCAAAGGATGGCCATTCTGCATGAGAACCGCACCTACGTCATAGTCCGACGCATCTGCTGCAATTTCCAGGTTTTCGTCCCCTTCCGGGAATTTCAAAACAGGGGCATTGATGAGCGCTTCTTTTAATCTTTCAAATGCGGTATTTGCTTCCGCTGTCCACGTGAATTTACTTTTCTTTCTTTTAATTACTAACAGGCGTTCAACAATGTTACCTCTCCACATGAAATCCAAGAAATCATACGAAAACTAAAAAACAGGAAGGCTCCGGGCTATGATGCAATAACCAACCTAGCGATCAAGAATTTACCGAAAAATTGTATTGCAAGATATGCCAGTTTTTAAATGCTTGCTTAACTATCAGATACTTTCCGATTGCCTGGAAAAGAGCCAAAATGAGTGTCTTACCTAAAGCCGGCAAGGTTACCACTCGCCCAGAAAGATTTAGACTTATCAGTTTGCTTCCCGTTTTGGGGAAAATTTTTGAACGCATCATTTATCACAGAATCCATCCATACTTAGAGAAACTACCAGAAGAACAGTTTGGTTTCTGAAAAACGCTTTCCACCACGAAACAATTGGTCAGACTTTCTGAGTTCATCGGCAGTGCATTACATAACAGACAAAATGTGGCTTTACTCATGCTAGACGTGGCCAAAGCCTTTGACCACGTCTGGCACGAGGGTCTAATTTTCAAGCTCCGTTCCCTTGGCTTCACCAAAACGTTAACGGGTCTCTTCTATTCATTCCTGAAAGGCAGAAGTTTTCATGTTTCTATTGGAAATGAGATATCTGAAGTCAAAAGAATTCACACCGGCGTCCCGCAAGGGTCAATTTTAGGTCCGATCTTATATCTTTTCTTTGTGACTGACTTCCCTAAAACAGGCTTTAACTACAACTACTTCATTGGCTCTTATGCAGATGATACGGCGCTTGCTATAAAATCTATGTGTCCTAATCAAGCTGTCAGGAAACTTCAACAAATCATGCCGCAAATAGAATTTTGGTGTACCAAATGGCGTATTTCAATTAACGCAGATAAATCCAAGCTGCTCATTATCCGAAAGAAGAACTCTGCCACTGAAATCACGGAAAAGCTTAAACTATTTAATACAGAAGTTCCTAGAGTACGCAAGGCGAATTACCTTGGCGTTATTAATAATGATAAATTTTCCTGGAAGGATCACCTGACTCATGTCAGGGGAAAAACACTAGGAGTCATTCAAAGTCTCAACCCACTTATTAACGAGCACTCTAAACTGGACTTAAGAAGAAAACGGCACTTATACATCTCTGTTATACGGCCAATCTTCACGTATGCTTCCCCTGCGTGGGCATCAGTTAGAGACAGGGACATATCTAATTTACAAATTACACAGAACAAGTTGCTGCGCACCTTCACGAATGCGCATTATTTTGTATCTAATAGGACTTTACACAAAGATTTGAAAATTGAAACTGTTATAGAGCATCTTCATCACCTAAACTCCAGCTTTTTCCAGAAAGCAGTTACATGCCCTCACATGACAAAATTACATGTATTTGACTACATTCCACTACCGGAAGATAAAGAGTTACGACCGCTGGCAGCCCACCTAGCCAGAGATCTGAACTTTCCTACATAAAGTAGAACATTCCTGTATTTAGTTGTACATATTGCATATAACTTTTATGAATACTTTTCTTATTATTTCATCGAAACTTCTATTTGATTTCCGATCTTCCAAACTGCATTTTTGTCACTGTAACTCTATATTTGCAAATGTATGCCTTTGAGAGTTTGTATTCTTACAAACTCGTTCTGTCATGTATACTTTCACAGTACCTTATCTTAAAAACTCATTATTGCTTTACCTTGCACAGCTCCGTCTGCGGCGCGTTTTCATGTCTGGCCTAATTCCTAGGCTTGCGGCATCTTGTTCGCCCCCCTTCTGCCTCACCTCATTCTCTTAACTCCTACCACGTCAGACTTCCTACCGTCATGTGCCTACTGGCTCTCCTCATGAGCTGGAAACAGCGCGCTTCGCGCACTACTCCAGCCATACTTGTTCGGATCGGATCGGATTCAACAATATTAGCGAAATCTTTTATGAATGACCGATAGTGAGAACATAACCCAAGGAAAGAAGAAAGTTTCTTGGCGGTGTTGGGAGGTGGGAAATTCTTGATTGCTTTTATTTTTGAATCTTGAGTTTCTATACCCTTTTGCGAAATTTTATAACCGAGATATTTAAGTTCTTTAGTTGCGAACTTGCATTTTGAGGCGTTAATTGTAAGACCGGCCTCTTTTAATAATTTAAACACTTCTTCTAGATCTTTAATATGTTGTTCCAACGTACTACTCGTTATAATTATATCATCTAGATAGATTAAAGTCGATTTTACTAGGACAGGCTTTAGAACAATGTCCATAGCTCTCTGGAATGTTGATGGGGCCCCACATAACCCAAAGGGCATGCGTAAAAATGCATAAGTGCCCGATTTTGTTATAAACGCGGTTTTATGTATGTCTTCGGGTCTCATAGCTATTTGATAGTAGCCAGACGTTAAGTCCAAAGTAGACATATATCTTGTCGATTTGATCTGTCTAATGATCTCGTCTATAACCGGCAAAGGGTAAACTGGAAATTTAGTGATACTATTTAGTTTTCTATAATCGATAGCAAACCTCCAAGCCCTTTTATCCGAAGGAGGAAACTCGTTCTTTTTCCTACATAGTACGACTGGACTCGCGTACTCACTATTTATAGGCGTTATTATTTTGTTCTTTAACATTTCCTGAATATGTTCTTCGATGATTACGTCTTTTTGTTTATCATAGCGATACGGTTTAGTCCTACAAGGTTTGTCGGCAGTTAACTGTATCTGATGCGTAACTATTTGACAGCTACCAGGCCTTTCTGAAAACAAGTTCGAAAAAGTACTCACCACTTGCTGGATGGCTTGACTTTCATGGTCATTCAAATGGCTAAGTTCAACTTGCGGTTGTTCCACAGGTTCCACCACCCTCTGGTCCATCTCCAGCACAATAGAACTGTCCTGAAAATTCAATTTGGCCCTCGCGGCCCTTAAAAACTCCATACCTAAAATAAAAGGATTTTGCAAATGTTTTACTACAAAAATTAATACTTTGAGGCTTTCCTCTTTTACCTGTATGTTTAATGATAATTTCCCTATGCAGTGACAGGTTTTTCCTTGCGCCGCTATAATTTCTGTGTTTTTGTTTTAAATAATCGTAACCTATAAAAATTCTTTTTGAAGAATGTGTCGCTCATAAAATTAGCTTCTGCTCCTGTATCGATGAGGGCTTGTACTGGTACATCGCCAACCAGGACTTGTATAATTGGTAGATGTGAGTTCTTTACGATCACCGTATTTAAGTGTCATTTTGAGGTTTTTTTTTAAACTTCTGGGATCTAGACCGTCGCTTTCACAGGCCCCTCTACTCGCTTAAAGCTTTCCTTTCAACTTCTGCCTTCTGGGTACGCGGACGGTTGTTTTCAAACTTCCTTTTTGGCCTTGACCTTCGAGCTTCGATGAGTTAGCTTGATAGCTCTTTCCTCCATAAGAGCGATTTGTGTTTCTGGTCTGTTGATTTGAGGATTGCCTTCGGAGACTTTGAGAATACGATGCCCCCTCTAGCTTTTTCCGCTATTCTGCGATTTTGGAACTTGACCGCCAACTCGAAGAATTCCTGCAATGTGCTTGGGTTTCTAATTTCAAAGTAATCTTGAACAGCAGGTAGCAATCTTGGTAAGATTATTTCAATAATCTCCGTGTCGGGTTTCTTCCTATACAGCATATCCGTCAGCTTAATTTTTCGCAGAATGAAATCCGTTAATTCTTCTATATCCCGTTGATAGAAACTACATAGTTCGGCTTCTAGCCTTGCTTGATCTTTCACTATGGGGAAGGCCTTTAACTCTTTCGCATCGAAGTCGCCCCAAACGCCCGAGCATTCAGACATCGGCTGGACGCCCGAAACGCCTGAATAATTTCCTACCCAGTGCTTTTCCCCATCACGTTACTGCATTACTCATTGCTTTCAGGTGTTGTTAAATCACATGTCAATCATTCTTTTGAAGCTACTAAAAGTAGCTTCCTTGTTTCCTTTGTTTACTGTCAGTGTTTAGCTTTTGATGCCCGAAGTTGCAATTCCGTCCCAAGGGAGAGCTTCACACAGTGTCAAAGCATCGAAGAAAGAAGTTCTCGCTTTACTTAAGTAAGGCTATTGTTAGCGCTGTAGTATTCAACTTGTCATGGGGGAAGGAAAAGCATTCTAGGAGAAATTCTTAGATACGGGCGTTTTCGATGTTTGGGGAATTGAGATTTTGCCCTCTCTCGATGCGAAAGAGTTAATATAAAAGAGTTAAGCGCAGATGTGGCGATGGCAACTTTTTGTCTTTCAGGTACAGGGTAGAGCTGAAAGTGATTATCGAGGCTTTCCAGAAATATCGCCAATGAATTTTTTCCGCCGAAATTGACGTTTGGCTTGATTGACGCTCTCAACGTCTGGACCAGGTATCCAAATCCTTCCAATTGGCTTGCCATTTCTTGTCGTTGTCCCGCGGCTTCCATCCGATTTTCGGCCATTTCAGTTCGACAAGTGTTCGGGCGCCAATGTAAAGTTGCGCGCTTCCAACCTGCACGCAACAAAGTGGTGACTGCAGAAAACTGGAAATTAGACAGAGTCTTGAGAAGGGTTTAAGTCCCTTTTTATTCAACTTTAGAAGTTACAAATGCGTGCACTTGACGCTCGCAAACTACGCCGACCAGGCGGTAAAATAAAAATAAGAAACTAAAAAGATAATAACGAGTGACTAAATACGAGGCTCTCTAAACGTAACTAACCTCACCGCGTTCTAAAATACCGCTGATACTTCAGCAAACTCTGAATACCACGTTGAAAGATTAACATTTGCCTAGGCAAGCACACAGGCCGAAACGCGTGGTTCTTCAATTTCTGACTAACTACCTCCGCGCTCGTGAAGTAAGAAAAGCACACTTCGAACTCGTTTCCTTTCTATTTAACTCAGAATACTTCCGCTGATAATTTGAATCCTTGCGCGTTCTACTAAAATTTACATACTCTGGCATTGGCAGTTTCAGGGGAAAGTAAGGCTTGACAGGAAAGATAGTTTAAACTTATAATAAATGTTAGTTAAAATAAATATAAACTCTAAAGCGTTTCTCTTCAGAGTTCACCTCAGTACATTTATATTTCGTATGATCTTCTTTGTCACAAAATATACATTTGTATCCAATTGTTGATAAAGGTGAAGCAGTCGGAACTTTCGGTTTATAATTCGGATAAACTTTCGTGCGTTGTTCATTTTGACGAAAGTATGGTTTCTGATTCGTTTTCTCGACAGTTAACTTCCTTTTTTAAGAATTCTATAAGTTCCTTTATATCAAATCCTGCTTCCATATTTCGACTTCGATTAAATTCCAAATTTAATTCCTCTGGAAATTTCTGCAAAATGATAGGACAGAGAATATTTCCATAACTTCCAGAAGTAACGTTTAACGATTCTAAACTTCGAATGTTGACTTCGCATTCATCGTACAGCTTACGCAGTGCTTTAACATTTGAAATGTTTCCCACTGGTTCAAGGGATAATAATTTATTCATATGCGAAGTGATAACAACATCTTATCTTCCAAAACGTTCTTTCAATATTTCTACTGCGGAATCATAATTCTGGTCACTTAAAGCGGAACCGGAAATGGCAGCTAAAGCATTACCTCCAAGTAAGGATTTTAGGTACGCAAAGTTTTCAGTTTTTCTCAATCTACTATGATTATGAATTGTATTTTCGAACTGGTTCCAGAAGTCTAACCATTTACACGAATCTCCGTAATAAGTTCCGATTTGCAGACGTGGCAACTTTACTGTTTTCGCTTCAACTAGAAGTGCAACATTAGCCGTTTCGTTCTGATGAACTGTTCTAGAAGATTCCGAATTCTTCTTCAAAAATCGTTGCATTCTTCCTCTCCATATAACAGTTTTATCCTGGTATTCTTGACTTAAGGTAACTTCATTTTCAATCTCCTCCGAAGTTACTTTCGTTTCTATTTCTGAATCTAAACTTTTCAGTTCATTGATTTTCTCAATTAACTGTTCATATAAATCCTCGATTATCTCAATTTTCTCATTTAGCGGAATATTATTTGCTAAATTCGATTCGACTTTGGTTATCAGTTTCGTAGTTAATTGTCTAACAACCGATCGTTTCTTTTTCAAATGTTCAAGAACGCCCTCCATTTTCGAAATATTCAGTCTGTCGATTTTCTGCTTCGTAATAATCCCTGTCTGCAGGCACCATAAACAAAATATGTGTAAATCTCTAATAAATCAGACTGGATCGCAGTTAAAGTAATAAACAGAGGAGCGTTCTTCCACACAACATTTATTCACGAACACCAAAGACGAACTGATACATATACATAATTGACATCACAGTTTCTTCTTACAAACAAACACTACCGCCATCTATTGGCGATGTATGGATACACAATCCTAAACTTAACAGTGGTAATGCTGACGGTAACTATACATACCTTTTGGTGTCGTGAGTTCGAATCCCAAACGCTTTTTGCACCATGTCTGCAACTTTCTTAGCTTTTTGTTCCCAATTTGATGTATATTCGTGTAATTTATTTCTATTATTATATGCATTAAATATATTGTTTTATTTATGCTCTTATTTATTTAAATTTTCCCCGCAAAAAAGTTTGAAAATTATATAATACAAATTTAAAGCATACCCTGTACATATATATTTGAATTTAACAAACATTCTCTATTCGTAAAAAGCAAATTTAAAGTTAATTAAATTTAAATGAAATTTAATGCAAACAAATACATGATTAATTATTGCTGCGAACTAATCTACAATATCATTTAAATTCTGAGAGCATAAGTAAATCAAGTTCTGAGTAAAGGACGAAACACCTTCGTATTTATTTCTTAATTATTGTTCATTGAACGGGAGTTGGTTTGTTCCCCTTGAAAAGTCAACTAATTTCCGATCAATGACAATGATTACTTGCTTTTAATTTAATTACTTTTTACAGTTGAAATTTTGTTACGCATGATTTTTACATTCAAGTTACTTTAAAACAATTTTCGGAATTGAACTTACTAACTATGGATTCACTCTTTTAACATAATTCTACTAAAATTAATCCTAGGAGATAATATAATCAATATTTCTTTAGTAAATAATATATTTTCATCTATATTTAAGGCTTCTAGAAAGGCAAAGAAATTTTTTTAATTTACTTCAGTTTCTATGCAATTAGTGATGTTCATAATATGCATTATAAATTTACTTATCTAAAAATTGCTAGCGTACTTTACTTTCGCAGTTCATAAGCAAAAATAAAAATTTCCGATATCATGGAATTTAGTAAACAGTAATTTAGTAAACAAAACTTTTCTGCATCCTACGTCAGGATCCATAACAAATCCAAAACAAACAATACTCGCTTAAGCGGGAAAAATTCAGATGCTGAGCGTCGTAACTCGCGAACTGGTTGTTTGGAGCCAAAATACTACAGTGACACCTAGCGGCGGAAAAGGAAAATAATCTACGGATACACGGCGGTGGAAACGCTGGTACGTATGCTGTAGGCGTGTCTTCAATTGACGCAACGCGTTCGTACGCAGTAGTGGAAATTCCTAGTTAAATGAGAATTTGGCTGTTTTCCCCAACTCAAATTGGTGACATTATTTGGCGAGATTTTAGAGTTCCTTTTTTTCCGTTCCTTATTTTCCGTGTGACATTTTTTTCGTTCCTTATTTTCCGGGTGACATTTTTTCCGAACCTTATTTTCCGGGGAATTCTTTCCGTTTCCCTTTTTTCTTGGTGACATTTTTTTCTGCATACCTCAACAACTTGTCCCCGAAGTTTAATTGCAATTCCTTCTAAATGGGGTAGATGATGATATGCTGTTATGAATGTTGCAATGAAAGCAAGTGAAATGATTGAATTCAGCAGAACCATAGAGTTTCGCTTACATTGCGCACTCCATTGATTATACACATAAGCATCTGGTTTGGGTGAGGAACACAGCGTGCTTTAGGGCGGCTTCAAATATATTGTAAAAGCTTTGATAAAAATTATGGTACGCCTTATGCTGCATAGGCGTACCATCATCGTCTTTTTGTATTATATTTAAAATAATACAAAAAGACTTATATTTAAACTTAATCATTTAATAATATTACACAGAAGAGTAAATATATTTATAACAGCAAAAGAAATACTGAAAACTCTGTTTAAAACTTATCGTAAGATACATTCATTTCACAATTTTTATCCCAATATAAGTAATAATATTTTTAATTTATAACAATAACTTGAATTTAAATAAAAATGGATTTCAGGCAATGCTTTATCTGAAAGATAAGAGTTATTAAAGACTGCTAAGCTACAGAACGCGATTTTGGCTTTTAGTCAATATCCTGAGAGACGTACGATTTTTGTCTTAGCAATCTCCTTTAAGGTGGTCTACTACAGCAGCATTACAATACTAAAAATTTTTTTACACGCAGAATCGCTAATTAAGAAACTATGTTGCGTGCAATTTGGCAGAAATATAAAGCAATAGGTCAGTTTTCGAATCACAATGTTAGAATCAGGTTTGAAATGAAATTTACTTAAATATTATATTTTAAAAAAATTAGTTTGAAATACGTAATTTTAATGTGTAGTTTGGAAAGCCATCAATAGATGGCGCTACGGGTTAAAATTTAACATTGTAATCTTATTTCTGCAAAAATTCACGAAGTAATTGATTTTGATATCAGTTATAAATCATATTTTTTTCTAAATAATATTTAGAAGCGTTTCATATATTCCTTTATACACAGTTTTCACTAAACATTGTCAGCTGTCAGCAGAATGACGTTTACGGCAACCCTATTGCATTGCTATTCCGCACTCGTTTTGTTTACATTTATTTGTACTGTGGTCAGTTTGCAAAATATATGCGAAAATATCAAGGACGACCGAAAAAACATCCTGGTTTTAATAAAAGATCCAGAATTCAGCGTAAACGTCGAGCTCAAGAAAAAAATATGAAATTAAATTCCCGAGATGTGGAAGATTCCGAACAAGCGGATGTTTTCGAAAGGTGAGAAATAATTTATTCTTTATATCGACTACCCCGTGTTTATGATTTCGTAGTAAGTTAATTCCGAAGTAAAATATGCGTATTTTTTTTATTGAAGGTCAGAAATTATTGATACAACTGCATCTGTGTCAAAGGAGAATCATTGCCCGGATGATTTTTTTTACAAAGTAAGTTTTTTTTTTTTTTTTTTGTATATGTGTGTATGAGGGGATGCTAATAATTGTTCAATTCTGTTATAAGAATTTATTCCTCCATTCACACTAAATTGTTGGGAAATATTGAAAGGGTAAATTCCAATTCACAAGGAATTGCTTAAATAATTGAATCTTTTCAAAAGTATGAGCATGTTCTTGCGATCTAAATTGAATTCACCATCATTACATGTATTATTGGAAATTTTATAGTCATATGTTTGCTACGAAATGCTTTGTCAGTTACCTATGGTATATTTTAACAGGTGTATGCACATTTATTCATGTGCTCGCTGTTCAACTTGCTTTTTTTTATTATGTCATTTACTTGGATGTTAAAACTTTCTTTTAGCGTTGGAACATTTTATGATCATTTAGTAAAATTTATATATAAATATATATTATTGCTTGTTTATTTATGGTTCTGTGTATTTGTCATGTATGCATGTTGTGAAGTGTAGTTTTTGAAAAATATGTCACAAATGTTAAATTCCACCAAAAGCTGAATTGAATTGATATTGGGATGCAGGTAATTAGAAAATATCTGCTGTGTATTTTGAGCGTAAACCAAACTAGTGCCAAGAATGGGACCAATACGCTCAGGCTTGCTTAGCCTTTTTGCCATTGTCCAAATTGAATTATCTCCAGTATAAAGGGAGTGAATGCTTTCTCTGTATAACATTAAAATATCCGTCTGATCAAAAATCTACCAATAAGAAACTTTTCATATGTTATGTGACAGACTTTCTGCAAACAGAAGTCCTCAGCTCTGTTCTTGTACATGTTTTTTAATTGTGGTTCAGATGTGTACTTCTCAAAGGAATTCTTCTCATAGGAAGATTATCTGAACATTTAAAAACTATATTCTGCTTTTAGGGGCCTAATATTTTATGCCCCTAAAATTAATATTGAAATTTCTAAAATGTTGAAAAATATGTCATCTGGATTCTGTACAAAAAATATAATCCCCTTTTTCATTTCTGCATTTGCAATTCCTGCATTTTCTTTATTCCTACATTTTTTAATTGGAAGGAATTTTATTCGCAGAGCCCTCTAATTTATTCTTACAAATCATGTAGTAATGTACCATTTTAGATAGATATAAATAACACATTTTGTAATTTTTCTAAACTGTGGTTATACAGCATGATATAATAGCTACACAGGGTATGGCGAAACAGTATACAGCAATATCTGTCGCACTGTCTGAGATGGGTGGTAGTCATACATAGCTTAATGCTTAAATTTGTTATGTGTTATTTATTTATTCATGTTTTTTTTTTTTTTTTTTTTAATTATGTTATAGCAGTTTATTTCTTTCATTCTTAGGTCCGGAAGTGAAAAATTTGACTTTTCTACGCCAGAAGTTACAGCTAATGTTCCTAAGACAAACCAGGCTTTCCTGAGGTAAGTTGGTTTATTTTTAAAATAGATATTAGCTGTGCATGATATTACAGTTACTTAATTATGGTTAACTAATTATGTATTAATTTAGAAGTCAAGCAACCAAAATCAGCATTATATTTTCAAATAGTGAATATTTCAAAATATGATGCTGATTTTTGTTGCTTGACTCTCAAATTAATACTTGGTCGGTGTGTTATTGTATCTTAATTAAACTAATTATGGTTCTTTTCTTCTCAGTTCTGATCTGGATATTTCAGTTATTGACTCTGACGTAGAAGGTAGAAATACAAGCTCTCTTTTGGGGTAAATATGTATTTCTCTATGCCAAAATTAAAATGTCATCATTTATGTTTTTCTTTTATGGTGTTACATTATGTTGTTTACATACTGATAGCTATTAAAACTGTTAAATATAATATTGTAGCTATCAAAAAGAGGGGGATGAATTTGATTTGTACCAAATTTGGACGTTTTACATGAAAGAACTTGAAAATAAAAGATTTTTTTAAAAATATATTCATTGAAATCAGTGAAATTTTCAGTCGGGACACTGAAGCAAATGAAAAGATTTTGGGGTTTGATTCTTTTGATGGGAGCCTCATCAATAAGCCTACTATCTTTTTTAAATATTGCTTCTTTTTCATTGTTTTCATGATGTTTTATGTTCCCTTCATGAAAGAGATTTTTAATAATTTAAATTTTGTTAATAAAATATAACAAAATGAAATCTGTGATTATGTGGCTGTTATTTTTTCCATATATATTTATTTGAGGAAAACCACAAATTTTATTATTTTACAGAATTTTTAAGAAAAATATAAGGATAAAATTTTTTAAATAATTCTGATTACTACCTTTGCTTTCCTCTCATAATGTGCCTCAAATTAGAGCAATTAGACAACAAATTTAAGTCGTGATCTTTTTTTTCCAAGTTTTTTTTTTTAGGCTTAGGAGTATAAATTGCTTATCCCCACAAGACAGTGCATCTTCTTAGTATGCAATCCTAAGGCTCCGTTCACATGATGGTATAAATGTCATAGACGCATAATCATAAGGCACAAAATGTGGGAGTTCCATTCACACCTGCGAGAGAGGGTCTAAGCCATAGCCAATTAGAGAAGCTAAATTTGTGCATGCATGTATGTGTCTACAGCTTTCTCTCTCAATAGGTTTTATGTATATGCTCTGATTGGCCGACTCTTATATCAAGTCGGCACAAAGTTGAAAACTTCAAGCTTAATGCCCAAACTAGTTTTTGTGACATAGCAAGGTCTGACTACAAAGCGTTGTTAGTTGGGAATTATGACATTTATACAACGGCTTGAATAGAGCCTTAGAAAGCCATTTGGTAACTGAGTTATCCACCATGAAAGAGTTATTCTTGCCCCTCTGAATTCAGTGTTTACTGGAACACGAACATTTTATACTCAGGTGTAGAGGCCCTTCATGTGAAACCTCCGGCACACAAAGTAGTGACTAATATTGCACGAGCAAATGACACTGCGAGCATGGAAGCAGCAGTTGTGAAGATGACTCATCTTCTTGTAGTAATATACTGGTAATCCAGTGTATTATTATTGTTAATTTATTTGCTATCTGTTGCCTAAATTTCCTAAACCTAATTGCGAATGGGCTGCCTGCATGGGCGTTTTCATGGTTTTCCCCGTGTATATGAGCCATTTCCCTTAGAAAGTCCTCCATGAAAGCATTCCTCCTCTTAGGAAGATCAAGTGCTTTGCTGTCATCAAATAAGCCAAATTTAAACCTAATTTGTAATATTTATATATATTAATTATATATATGTATATATATTGTATATATATATATTTTAGCTTGGAGTCTGAGCCTCTTCAGGAGAACCTTAATGATGAATTTCTGTGTCCTGATTCACCTTTAATTATCGAAAGGGAAGATCGACGAAAGGCAAATCCATTACCATCTGGCAGAACAATTTGCAATATGTCTTTTGTAATAGTGCAGGCTAGGACATTAGAGCAACATTCCCTAAATTGTAAATTTGGAGGATCATTTATTTTTAACAAAGTGATTCGACGTGGTCTTGTCACTACATATAACTATGTATGTGATAAAATTTTATGTGGGGAAATGGCAACAATTTGTTCTGATATGGAGAAAAGCAGCCTAAATCAGCTTGCAGTATTAGGTGCGTTATCTACTGGCAGTGGATTTTCACAAGAGGAGGAAAAGTTTAGCATCATGGAAATTCCGTATATGAGCAACTCGACCTTTGCTTCTTGTGAGCGAACTACTGGCAAAATAATACAGGGATGTGCACAGGAAACTATGTGTGCTGCTATAGAAGAGGAGAAAAGGCAGGCAGAACTTCGCAATGATAAAGATAATGATGGTTATCACTGTATAACTGTCATTGTTGATGGAGGTTGGTGTAAAAGAAGCTATGGGCATGGTTACAATGCTTCAAGTGGCATATCTGTTATTATAGGCATGGTCACCCAGAAAATTTTGTTTGTTGGAATTCGCAACAAAGTGTGCCTTATATGCAGTGCTATTGAAGATGGCAAGATGCCAAATAAAGTGCACCTTTGTTGGCGAAATTGGAATGGGCCTTCTACAGGTATGGAAAGCAGTGCCATTGTGGAAGGTCTGAATTATCTCCAGTGTGTTCATAAAATACGTTGTACTCGACTTGTTGGAGATGGAGATGCTAACACAATGGCCAAAGTGAAAGAAAGCGTTTCATATGGAGGACGGGTGATCAAAGTAGAATGTGCTAACCATGCTGTTCGAAGATATCGCAGAGCTCTTGAGAAAAGAAAAGAAAGCAAAATACTGCGCGCTTCCCAGGGGCTAAAGGAATTGCTGCCCGTAAATTGCTGAAAATTAAAATGCCACTGTTAGTCAGAGGTGCTAGAGTAACTATAAAAGCTCATGCTTTACCTAGCCATTATCAGCACACACAAGAAGCTATTGATGCATTAGTATCTGACTTGAGAAATGGGCCACATCATATATTTGGCAAGCATGATGCTTGTAGTGCTTTTTGTGCAAAGAAAGGTGCAGAGTTGGACAGCACATACAATGAAATTTTTTCCTCGGGTATGTTGCAAGCTATTGAAGCAGAAGTGGGAAGAGTACTGATATCGTGTATGCCATATGGTTTTATTGAATTTTTTACTGATTTCTGCATTATTAATGAGCAATTTTTTCCAGTTTATTGTTTCTGAGATCACAAACTTGGAATATATATTCGAAAGTAGTGGTTCCTCTCACTGCTGCTGAAGAATGTGACCTTGATTTCTTCAAACACCTTAAAATGCTTGCTCATAACGATTTCCTGCAGAAGCAAAAATGAGCATCCAGAGATGAAAGTTTCCAAACTCTTCAAAGCAAGCGGATAGCATTGAACAGCAACCTGGGGATGATGAAAGTCATAAAATCTGGTGACCCGACAGGCAAGAAAATTTAAATGATGATAGCTGCTATAAGTCGATCGGCGGAAGTTCAGATTCCGGCAATGAGCCAAGAAGAAATAAAACTATTTGTCACCAGCCAGAAAGAGTAAGGAAAGTGTCTGCTAACATGAGAATGAAGGTTTTTGATGCTGCAAAAAAGCTGATGGAAATAGAAATGCCAGTACCCAGCCTGACTTCCCCCCCCCCCGGGGGTTGACGTAGAGAACTCTGCGAAGCTACTGGCTAGGATCTGTATCTAGGCAGTCTCGGATTCTGCTACACCAAACAAGTGGCTTGCATTAATCCTATCACAATTCAGGACTCCTGATTCAGCTGGAAGGACATCCATACAATGATATTTGAGAAGAAGACATACAAAATTGAGTATTGTGGAAAGATGATTGCTTATATCTTGAACGTGGATGATCCACTTGTCTACAAAACTCATAACCATTCTAAAAAATAAGGACATCAAATTTCAGTGCATCCTGCTCTCACAAGAGAGAAAGGTGATCATTAGAAGCCTTCCCAGCTCCACATGTTAATGCTGCCTCATGTTGCATAATATAATAATACACACACTGGCCAATCAATAAGAAACCTTTCAGATTTTCATCTGAATGCATGCTAGGGATGAAATATTCAAATTTTTTCTATGATGTGGATTATACTTGGTTAAAATGCCAGTATAAGTAAGGTGTAAGAGTGCTTTTCATGATGAATGAAGTAAAATGGGGAAAAAAGGCGGCAGATCGTTCACCATTTGAAAAAGGGGCTTATTGTTGGTGCACATTTAGTGGGGGCATCGATTTCGAATCCTTCTCTAAAAAATGTAACTGCAGTTCGAGCATAGTTTTCAAAGACAGTGATCGGCGGTATCTCCGATGAATTGTACGGCCGAACACGGATTCAACTATCACAAATCGTCAACCAAGGCTCTTCCCAACAAATTTCAGCTAGAACTATGCGCAGCGAATTGCAGAGGGATAGGAATGCATAGTTTTGGTGCCTGTAAGAAAATCACTCAGTTCTGCCGACATGCAAGACTTCATTTTCAGTGGTGTCGAGAAAAGACACTGGACATCTGAGGATTGGAAATGGGTAATGTGGTGGGATATTACATTATGTATTACATATTAAACATAAGTTATGGGTTACCTCATAACTACAGAAGGTTCCTGTTCGCTGCCAGAAAAGGTTGAAGTAATCTGCAATGTAAATTACCGACAATACATGAGCTTTGTTCATTTATGGGCATGATAAAATTTTATCGATGCTTTTTGAAAAATGCTGCAGAAACTCAAGGAGTCATACACGAAATGTTAAAGGGTGATAAAAAAAGATCATTGTAAAGTTCCATGCACAGATGAAGGTGTTTAGTGTATTTAATTATGGCAAAGCACACTAGGGCTATCTGCCTAAGAGAAGGGATGCCTTCGTGGAGGACTTTCTAAGGGAAACTGGCTCATATACACGTTACACATGGGGAAAACCACGAAAACGCCCATGCAGCCAGTACGTTCGCGGGATTTGAACCTCGGACCGAACTACCAGTGTTCAGCGATTTTACCGCTCTGCCGCTGGTAGGCCTGCACAGATGAAGGAATTCACCAGTTTGAGAAGTGCAAATCTGATTTAGTCAATGGTGCCCTTTTGTGTTTCCCAATGGATTACCCTTTGTGTGCAGATACATCAGACTTTCCTATAGGATCAGTATTGCAGCAATTGGAAGAACAAGAACAAGACTGAAAACCTATTGTGTTCTACTCTAAAACATTAAATAATGCACAGAAGGTTTATAGTACCTATGACAGAGAATTCTTAGGAATATATCTTTCTGTCAAGCATTTTAAACATGTATCGGAAGGACGCAAATTCATCATACTTACTGATCACAAGCCACTGTCATATGCATAGAAGCAAAAGAATGGGAAGGCATAACCCAGACAACAACACCAACTTCAGTATATATCGGAATTTTCAACTGATATTCAGCATATTGATGCCAAAGAAAATTTAGTTGCAGTTGAAGTAGTCTCAGTTACTGGCTATGAAGCAGTAGCAGATGCTCAAGAATATAATGAAGAATTGCAACATTTAATGACAGGTAGTGCTTCACTGAAATTTAAATCATCTACATTAGCATTTTGGAAAACATTAAGATGTGACAGCTCAACAACCAGTATCAGGCCTTTTATTTCAAAGCAATTTAGACAACAAATGTTTCATCAAATTCATAATTTTGCTCCTCTGGTATCAGGACAACTGTCAACGAGATGACTGAAAAATTTATCTTTCCAAATATAAAGAAAGAAATTCACGAATAGACTTAAAGTCCTGTTAATTGTCAAAGGAGCAAAGTCAACAGGCATACAAAATCTAAAATAGCTGAGTTCCAAGCACCTCATGCTAGATTAAGTATTGTGCAAGTTGACCTGATTGGGCCATTACCACCATCTGCTGGTAGGACGTATTATCTGACATTTATTGACCATTTTTCCTGTTAGGGAGAAGTAGTTTCTTTACCAGATATCACAAGAGAAATGGTTGTCAAAGCATTTTACAATCATTGGATTAGCAGATTTGTTGTGCCTAGTTCCATAATCTCAGATCAAGGAAGACAGTTTGAGTCGCAGCCTTTCAAGAGCCTTGCAAAAGTATGTGGTGCTAAAGTTTTACGTTCCACTCCATACCACCCACATTGCAGTGGGAAAATTGAGCAGTTTCTCAGAACTTAAAAAAATGCAATAAAGGCTCACAGCAACATCAGATGGACAGAAATCCTTCTAGGATTCAGAGTTGCAATATGTCCTGATACTAATCACTCTGTAGCTCAAATGGTATATTTTATGCAAATAAGGTTACCATGTGAGTTTTTCGACTACCTACCACTAAAACTAAACCTGAACCATTTGTAACAAATTTACTGTCTTTTATGGATCAGCACCAGTTTATCAACTGCTAACAAACATAAAATATTTATGCATAAAGACTTGAGATCATGTTCTCATGTGTTTGTGAGAACTGATCGTGTGAAAAAGGCACTTGAATTTGCTTATTGAGGGACCATTTTTTTGTGGTGAAAAAATATGATAAATATTTCCGAGTCTTAATTAAGGACAGACAAGTTAACATTTCATTGACAGACTGAAACCAGCTTATTTGTTACTTTCGAACAAATTACTAGAAACAGTGACTAAAAATAAAAAACCATTTCACATTTCATGTACCCAAAATTCTGATATTGTATCTAACGTCAAATCTATTATTCTAGGTGGTATGAAAATCAGAAAATGTGTTGGATTTAAGGACTAATGTTTTGTATATTTTGCTATACTTCATCATCTTCTAAATATTAGTAAATATATATCTGCATTAGTGATAATCAGCTGTGAGCACATAGTGCACCATCTGCAACTCATTTGGGTATAAACTATGCTAGTGATTATAATGTCCTTGCTTTTTCCCATATGCCATATGTTGCATGAAATTTTGTTATATGAATCTAGCTTCCTGTGAGGAATTTCTGTGATCTTTCTAGTATGTATGGTCAAGAATTAGGCTTGTGATATACTGTCATGATTTTGCCCACATGTTCCCTGAATATACTACCATTTCCTTAGGAAGACTTCCAAGAAGAATACTGTTGTGAGTTCTAAGCCTAACTATGGTTTGGAACTGTTTATAATGAATTATTGGGATTCTGCACATGTAATGTGGATGCAATTCTATTTCCATTTAGAAGATTTTCTGCAAAGGCAATGCTTTAGCTGTGAGATAATTCTGTTTTGGAAATAAAACTGATATTTATTTAGATTTGTGGTATTTATAAGGCAGTTTATCAATAGCAGGTAGCATCTTGCCTCTTTGCTTTGATCAGGGCCTGTGCAACCAGTGGTAGTCAAAATTTTATAATTTAGCAGAGGGCACTGAGCAGCAAAATTTAGAGGCAAAAAAATGTTCAGAACTTACGAAGACATCAGCCAGCAGAATTTAGGATATGCAGAGATTGCACTGAGTGGCAATAGTGCCATATGTTACATTTGCTATCTGCATTATTAATTTGTGAAACAATTTCAGCTGCTTGAAAATGCATTTTTCTGTTAGAAATTTGTATTTCTTGCAATTTCTTTTTTTTTGGGGGGGGGGTCGAGAATATGGTGTTAAAAATATTTTATCATTTTCTTTTTTTTTTTTCTTTTCAGGTGAAAATTTTGTGCATGATTTGGCTTTCATTGAGACGTCTTTGGGTCAGGAGTTACTAAGGAAGAGAAACTTACATGCAGGTTGAAGGATGCAGTGTCAAATGTATAAGGAATATAAAAGATGCTGTATATTAGTATAAGTTTGAATAACCATAATAAAAAAATTTCTTGAAAATTGTGTTTTTTCTGCGAGTTATTAAAATTGGAAATAATTAATTACAATATTTATGAAAATTTTCGAAAATAAAAATACAAGTAGTATTTAAAAAGTACTGCAAAACTCATTTTTAAGTAGAAAAATTATTCTCAGATGAAATTCTTTATGCAAAAGGATTCGATTATGCAAAAGGACTTTTTTAGTATTTGAAAGGTTCATTTGAATCCAACAACTGAAACTAACGTATCCCCAGTTTATTGATACCAACCATTTTGTTGGTATCAATGAACCCACTACTTTCTAAAAGCATTTCTGTCAATTACTAAGGGCTAATGAACAAGTGTTGAATTCTCAAGATGAATGTTGCCGAAACAGAATAAAGTGTACTTCAGAACATTCTGCAGTAGCTCAAACAAAGTCACGGACCTCATCTATACTGTAGTCAGAGAGAAATTATTCCCCTTCCTTTTCTTTCAAAAGCTGAGTTTCCAAACGCACAACGGGAGGCCGTTGCTAAAAGCTGTGGAACCAGTTTTATAGCTATTTTTAGCAACTTGTGAGCTGTTTTTCAGATAACACAGTAAATCTCGGGGAGGGGGAATTTGAAATCATGATCACTGCCGGTACGGCAGAATTTACGTACAGCAAAATTGTAAAATTCAGCGAAGCATCAAGCAATAAAATTTTAGAATTTTGTGGGAAGGGCACTTGACAACAGAATTTATTGCGTACAAAGTCAGCAAAATGCATAGCGCCGTACCTGATTCATGATACAGCAGTATTCATTACCAATAGCAAACTTGTTTGAGGATAAGTTCGAAAAAATGTTTTCTAGTTGTTACCTAAAATCGATAAACAATAATCTTTGAAAGATTATTCGATTATATCGTTACTAATATGGTAAAAATTTGAAAAGCAATCAGAAGCCGTATCTCTAGGGTCTTCAAGTCACGATTTGTTTTTATTTGTTCGAATATGATATTTATATCTCTCTTCCTACAAGTATGTATTTTCGTACGTATAAAGTATCAAAAATAATAAAAGTAATTAATAAATTTTCTCTAGTTGCCCTGAAAACTACATCTGAATATAAAGATAAGAAAGACATCAGTAAATTGCTGTTGTTATTTGCTGATCATAATGGTAATCAACCGAACATGATCACATATACCGTCTTCAAAACTTTGATTTTTATCAAGCTTCATATAAATACTAGGTTTTTGTTAGTCACGTAATTTGACATCCTAAATTTAAGATGACAGATGAAATAATGACTAGTTCTGAATTAGCTCACTCAGGAAGTAAAATTTTCTCCTTCCCGTCAATATAGCATATTTATAGCTCCCAATGATGGCGATCACTAACTAAATATGTTATGGATTAGAACCCTATTGCACTCCATAAGTTTTTCTTTATTCGCTTTATGTGCATGCATGCATGCTTGGTTGTGGAAGAAATTAAAAAGCCCCCCCCCTTTTTTTTTTTACTTAGGTTATTCGAATGTATACGCCAGACATTTATTTGTTGAACTGTAGTTATAATTTGGAACGTGGTGCTAGAGCCGTTGGAGCCGAACCGAACGTCAGTTTGTTTAGAATTATAGAGTTTGATTACGCCAAAGCAGGTGAATTTGGAAAAACCAAAATCGGTCATGCATCCAACTCGTTATCGAGGCTTGAACTCCGGATGAACTACCAGTGTTCGGCGGCTCGCTTGCTAGAACTGCGTTAGGCTCTTTGAATGTAGCAAAGCCACGAGGGTTACCTTCTTAAGATGGCAGGCCTTCGTGGAGTCATTTTCTGAAGGCTTAGATTAGGTTATTATGGCAAAGCACAGTAGGATGCCTTCATGTTGAACTTTCTTAGAGAAATTGACAACCCATACACGTTACACATACAGAAAATTATGAAAACGTCCATGCAGCCGGCCCGTTAGCCTTTATTCGAATCCAGGTCGAAACTACCAGTGTTCAGCGATTTAATTCCTCTACCGCGGGAGGGCCTAATTGCTGAAGGGAACTGGCTTGTATTCATGTTACACACGGTGAAAACAAACAATGCAACCAGCTGATTCGTCTGGCATCGAACCCAAACCAGTTCGAACCCAAACCAGTTCGAACGAAACCAGTTCCAGTATTCAGTAGTTTTAACCACTCGGCCACTGGTGGCGTGTGGTAGGAGCCACAGATAATGTACTGAGTAGCAAAAATCCCTAATAGTGGCCCTGGTTACTAGTAGGATTGTAAGTATATTGGTAATCATCCAATCTACAGCAAGGAAATTTCGGAGCTTAATTGTAAAGTCAAATGCGACACTCCGATAAACGTGGTATATGTAGAGATGGAAAAATTTATTATTTAAAATACTTGTATTTATTAGTAAACATTTTATAAAATTTATTCTTAATTTAGCGTTTAAGAATTCTAAGAGAGTTATCTGAGTATTTTTTCCTCCTTTGGTAATCCAATAAAATTGAGTAAATTTATGTTCTGTAATATCTTTGCGTGTTATATACATAGTTTTTTTTTTTTTTTTTTTCTTTCAAAGTTAGACAAGTTTACACAAACAATATAGGTCGAAAAGGGAGTTGGTCTGCGCCCGGTGAGCCTGTCGGCAGCGTCGCAAAGCGTAATTTGACTAACGAAAAGATCATGCTTTGGATCTGGTGATCTGGATAGTCACTTGTGTTGAAAAATAAATTTATTTCAACAACATAGGCCAAAAATTTAGTTGATCTGCGCCCGTGAGTCCGTCGGCAGCATCGTAAAGCGTAATTTGACTAACAAAAAGATCATTCTTTTGTATTTGGTGGGATTGCCGTGGTATTAATCACAAATAGTATATGGAAAAAGGTAAAACCCTTGACAGTAAAGGATACAACGAGATGCTAGTGCATGTTGACGCTGCTATCAAGGAAAAGAGTCGAATTGAGTTCCGGCGCAGAAAGGTAACGTTCCATCAAGATAATACCATACGTGTCTGCATTCACCGGCTAGCCTCTGTACGGACTCGAAAGGGATCTTTCACCACATCCACCATATAACCCCGACATCGCACGTTCGGACTTTCAGCTACATCTTGCTGGTCCTATTTTCACTTCTGCACAAGACGTCCGAAATGAGGTTGACCTGTGTTTGGACTCGGGCCACCAAGTTTCCGAGCCGAAGGTTTTGAAAAACTACCAAAAAATTGGCAGAAAAGCATAGATTTTTGGTAGTGATTACTATCCGCACTAAAGGTACTGACTGCTTTTTTTTCATAACTTTATGAAGAACGTTCGTGCTTAAAATTTTCGTTACAACCATTAAATTCTGTAATTTATGAATTCCTTCCCACTTCTCATGTATTTATCAACTGTTCTTTATGAACCTGATATTCCTACAATTATCAGCTGTACTTTATAAATCTGATATGTAGAAACGCAATTTGATTTTATGCATTTCAGTATCAAGTGAAATCTTTAAACTAATCGTTCATTATAACACTTTATGTTGTTTTCATTCAAAGCTGAACTCAGATAATGTGCCGAGGTTGAACTACCAGTAATAGGCGACTTTAGCGCTCGCCCGCTAGAATTTAGAGAGGAACTGAGTGCTAGAATTGGGTTAGGCTCTTTGAATATAGCAAACCCACGAGGTGGCAGATAGCAGATGCTTTCGTGGAGGAAGTTTCTGAAGGCTTAGTTTAGTTTATAGCAAAGCTCCCCATACACGTTACACACGGGGAAGATTATGAAAACGCCCATGTAGCCAGCCCGTTCGCCTTGATTCGAACCCAGGTCGGAACTACCAGTGTTCAGCGATTTAACCGCTCGGCCGCGGGTGAGCCTAATTGCTGAAGGAAACTGGGTCGTATTCATGTTGCACAACAGGAAAACAAACCATGCAGCCAGCTGGTTCGCCTGGGATCGAACCGAAACCAGGTCGAACTTCCAGTAATCAATATTCTTAATCACTCAGCCACTGGCGGCGCGTGGCAGAAGTAAGAGCCACAGATATTGTAGTGAGCAGCAAAAACCTCTAATACTGGCTCTGGTTACTAGTAGAATTATATATTGGTAATAATCCAATCTACAGCAATGAAATTTCGGAGCATAATTGTGAAGTTAAATACGACACTCCGATAAACGTGATAAAGATGAAAAATTTTTTAAAAAAGGAAACTTACTATGCAAATACATGTATTCATTAGTAAACATTTTATAAAATTTATTCTTAATTTAGCGTTTATGAATTCTCAGAGAATTATCTCATCGAATTATTTTTTTCTCCTCTGGTAATCCAATATAATTGATTAAATTTATGTGCTGTTAATATCTTTGCCTGTTATGTACATAGTTTTTTTTTTTTTTTTTTCCGTTCAAAGTTAGATAAAACTGAACGTACGTTACACTGAAATTACTTTGTCTAGAAAGTAAGCGCTTGAGTAGAAACAGATGTTGGGTTTTATTTTTAGAAGACAGGAGATCGCTTTCTGTAAAGTAATGTTATAAAATTTTGAATTTGAAATAATCGTACTTCGTTTTTAGTAGCGCAGAATGATAAAGATTTAATGAGAATATAGCAAAGCATCTTTTTAGAGACGCTGTTATAATTTTGCTATTTTATTTTTTTATGGTAGGTCAAGGAAAAAGGCAGGCTGCTAAATACGGTAACAGCACATTACTCTGTTTCATATATAGCGAATCCGCTCTGAAATGAGGCACGAAGCGGTAAAGTAGCTGAACACCAGTATTTCGGTCCGAGTTTCGAATCCCGCGAAGGGACTGGTTGCGCTTTCGTGGTTTTACCCTGTGTAACGTGTCTAGGAGCCAATTTCCCTTAGAAAGTCTTCCACGAAGGCATCCTTTCCCTTAGGCAGATAGATCGTACCGGTGTTTATTTTATCAACAGTACTGGTTATTTTTAAAAATGATCATCCTAGAAAGGTGATTGCCAAAAAGTATTCACTTCGCATATTTATACGTTATGCATGAATATACTCTTTTTAGTCAATCTAATATATATAAATTACTAATGCTTTAAAAAAATTCAATTTTCAATATTCTGTTTCCTATTTGTTCCTGTTCAATGAAACAGATTCATACACAGCAAATCCAAATGCATCGCTACAGGAAGATGATAAACCAGCACAGTACGTAATTACAGTTACATCCGGAAAAGAGTAGATATACATATAAATACATAATATATATATACGGTATACAACGATATACAATATATATATATATTATCGTTTTTTAGGATGTATCTATAATATGTATCATTTTACTTTATTAAAATATAATATTCAATTTTGTAATTTAGGAATTTCTTCTCCCTTATCATGTATTATCAGCTTGTACTTTATAAACCTGATACCCCTTCAATTATCAGCTGTATTTTATAAACCTGAAACATAGAAACGCAATTTGATTTTATGCATTTCAGTATCAAGTGAAATATTAAAACTGATTGTTCATTATAACACTTTATGTATTCATTCAAAGCGGATCTCAGATAATGTGCCGCAAATTATTTCCACACTAAGTTTTTTGTGCAAATAATACGTCCTGCTAGTGTTTTTGTAATAAAATGCATGTTATTAATTGATTTCGAATTTTCGTTGCATCTTGATATTGCTGCCAAAAGATATTCAATCAACAATAGTATCTTTTACTACGTTTATGTGTGTGGATACATAGACCATTTCTCCGTGTACTAGAAAAATTTGATAATGATTTATCCACTTTTGAAGTAAAAAAATAATAGTTAGGAGTGTTATACGATTTTATAATACAAGTAAAAAATATATATAAAGCTCTGGAAAGTGCTAACACATATTTATGGAATATTATGGATGGTAATTTATGAAATATTATGGATGGATGAGTAAATGGAATATTATGTGCGTGCTATATATGTATACACATATCATCAAGTATAAAATCATTTATATATAATTTTTATGTCGCGATGAAATTTGTTTTCTTCCGCAAAATAACGGCAAATTATGAAACATTACGCAACATTGAAAAGCGTGATGAACAAATTTTGCGAAAAGAAATAGCGACTGCTGCACGTATCTCACAGATATCTTTCATTCAACACAAAGGTGAAAAAGTTCTATTCCTGTTCAAAACATACCCTGCAGTCTGAGTCACAGACGGAAGAAATGACAGCAGGTCTTTTGTTCAACTGAGGGGATGTGTTTTATGGCTTACTCACTTTCCCGCCAAACAAGTACAGAGGAAGGAAGCGTCGTTGCCATAGTAACCAGGCTGTAGGTAGTCTTACAGATTTGAGTCTTTATCGCTCAACGTTCGTAGCGCCATCTGTTATTAAAAATCGACATGAGAAAGGGGTATTAAACGCTCTTAAACGATTTATTGCAATTTGCTATTGGAATATAAAATTTAATTATTTTATCTGCATTATTCAACTATTTTAACTTTGTGAAATTCGAATGCATTGAATACTGTCAGTCGTTTTTAAAACGGCAGTCTTTATTGTAGATAGTTTTGATCTGCTAAGTAAATAGTCGCCGTTTTCAAAAATACCGATCACTTTTACAGATGGACTTCTAAGGAAGATGGTCACCATAAGAAGATTCCTTGTATTTAATTTGTATTTAAAACAGAAAATGGAGCGTGTATTTCCGACTTGTTAAATAGTATTTGTATCTTGGATATATAGTTGAAAACAAAATTGATATCTTACAGAAAGAAATTATTGCCTTCTGTTATTTTTTATTAATTTACTTTTATGTCATTGGGATTATCATTTAAGTATAAAATTATTTTTAAATTTTTATTTTAATTCTGAGTTTATTAGTTTATGGATTAGAATTTTATGAAAACTTCAATAACCCTTTAGATAACTCCATCACATTTAAACATTTTCATAAGCAATAAATTACATTCAGAAGTCAAACAACAAAAATCAGCGTTATACCTACAAAATTTTCACAGGACTAGTTTCGAAGGTTTTACCGAACCATCATCTTCAGCTGCAAAACCGCAAATGAACAAGATAGGAAATAATGATTAGATAAGAAAAGAAAGCCTGAACAAGAATAAGCAAGTGGCACCATCTGTTGGCGAAACCAGAACTAAAACATAATTTCTCTAAAAGCCGAAGGCAAATTTGGATTGGAATTAGGATCGTTAACTAGAACAGAAAGATTTTTATGAATGTGAAATGCCTCTAGAAAATCCAGTTCTCCAATGGAAGATGTTTTTTGAATAATTTTGGCAGCAGAAAAATTGAAAGTGTGATTTTCGGACCAGCAATGTTGAGCAACAGAAGACTTCTGTGTTTCCTTTTTTCTAACATATGCCTCATGTTCTTTGACGCGAAATTTTAAGGCTCTCTTAGTTTGGCCAATGTAAATTAAACCACACTGGCAAGGAATCCTATAAATACCCCAGGAATTCATATCCGGAATGGGGTCCTTGAGTATAGAAGTTGGAATTTTATTGATGGGAGAATAAACAACCCGAAAGTTAAATTTCTGCAAAATATGTGCAACTTTATAGCTAATTGATGGAAAGAAGGGAATGACAGCAGAATTTTTATAATCTCCTAAAATAAGAGTGTGGCTTTTAGTGTGTTCAGATGAGAATTTTTTAACTGCTTGATTAATAATGTTGGGTGAAAAGCCCCTGTCAATAGCTATTGCTTTTAAATAATTTAGTTCTTCATCAAGGGCTAGTTTGGAGGAGCAAACTTGAAGAGCACGAAAAACATAGGAATAAAATGAAGCTAACTTTTGTTTAGTCGGATGACATGATTTAAAGTGTGGTGGAAAGCAAATTGATGAAGGTTTACGGTAAACTGTAGTACTGAAGTTGGATGTGTTACGTGTGACCAGAATGTCGAGAAACGGAAGAGAATTGCAAGTCTCAAGTTCAAAAGTGAACTGAATAGCAGGATCAATAGAATTCATTGTTGAAAGAACTTTATTTAAATCATCTTTATTACCTTCAAACAGGGTAAAAGTATTGTCTACGTAGCGGAACCATGCCGGGAAGTTTAAAGTTTCAAACAATTTTGATTCATAATAATGCATGTAGATATCAGCCAGGATGGGACTGAGGGGGCTTCCCATGGCTAATCCCTCAGTTTGCTTGTAATATTTATTTTGGAAAACAAAATGTGTTTGTTTCAAACAGAGTTGAGTGAGAGAAATTAGCTCCTCAATTTCGATGCAAGAGAAATGAAATTCGCGAAGTCTGGTTTCTAGACATCTTAATGCACCCTCCACTGGGACATTGGTGAATAATGATTTTACATCAAAAGAAACCATGAGTAAATTACTAGGCGAAATGTTTTTAACCTTTTTTACAAACTCTATTGAATTTTTTATGGTGTAAATGTTATTGTCTAATAGAGTGGAAAATCTAGAAACTAAATATTTAGCTAAAGGATACGAGGCAGTACCTAAATTTGATACAATAGGGCGGAAAGGAATACCACTTTTATGAATTTTGGGAAGAGCATATAATCTGGCACAATTCGCAACAGATGGGATAAGCGAATGTTTTAAGTTGCTTGAAATGATTTGCGAAGATTTGATCGCAGTTTTTATTTTGGATAAGTCCGAAGTTGAAGGATCTTTAGGGATCGGATTATATGGTCCTTCGTTTAAGAGTTTAGTGACACCATCGATGTAAGTGTTCTTATCCATGACGACTATCTGGCCACCTTTGTCGGCCTTTGAAATGATAATATCCGGGTTAGAATGAATTTCGCGCATTGTAGCTCTTTCTCTCGCAGTTAGATTTGGTTTCAAAGATTTATTATTGAATTTCACATTATGAGCGATAAGATGCCTAATCATTTCTTTCTGTGAATCTGAAACTTTACTGAACTTGAAAGCTTTTTCGATAGGAGCCAAAATCTTTGGAATCGAGGGTTTACAGGTTTGTGAGAAGTTAAAATTATATTTTAGAATTCTCTCTTGTTCTTCTGAAAGACTAACATTAGAAATATTAACTATTGGCTTGATGTTTACAATGGGAAGATTTTTTGAACTACTTGAACTGGAAGACTGTAAAAGAAGTTTTTCGAATTTAACTGCAAGGGTGCTTTTATGACGGTTAACTGCATTCTCCGTTCTAGACCAAGACTTTTGTTCAAGGGCAGTGAATTTTGGATATGATTTAGCGAGTTCCAGATGAAGCTTATAGAGTTCATGTTCAATTTTGGACAATTCTTGACGTGTATCCCTTATCACGGACCGAAGTAAGGCAAGCTTGCAATTTAACAGAATTATTGAAACGCGAATCGAAGGTTTTTGATTAGATTTGATTTGAATAAAATTGGGGATCAATTTTTTACATTTACATTTAAGTAAAAAGTCAAGATGATTCAGGAATTTTTGCCGTTTCAGGCGTAATTTAGTGAAACGATTAACGGATGAAGGCATGATAAACAATGCAGAAAATCAAGCTAAACTAACTGAGCAATAATAAAGTACACACAAAACAGTAGTGGTATTCCTTTCCGCCCTATTGTATCAAATTTAGGTACTGCCTCGTATCCTTTAGCTAAATATTTAGTTTCTAGATTTTCCACTCTATTAGACAATAACATTTACACCATAAAAAATTCAATAGAGTTTGTAAAAAAGGTTAAAAACATTTCGCCTAGTAATTTACTCATGGTTTCTTTTGATGTAAAATCATTATTCACCAATGTCCCAGTGGAGGGTGCATTAAGATGTCTAGAAACCAGACTTCGCGAATTTCATTTCTCTTGCATCGAAATTGAGGAGCTATTTTCTCTCACTCAACTCTGTTTGAAACAAACACATTTTGTTTTCCAAAATAAATATTACAAGCAAACTGAGGGATTAGCCATGGGAAGCCCCCTCAGTCCCATCCTGGCTGATATCTACATGCATTATTATGAATCAAAATTGTTTGAAACTTTAAACTTCCCGGCATGGTTCCGCTACGTAGACAATACTTTTACCCTGTTTGAAGGTAATAAAGATGATTTAAATAAAGTTCTTTCAACAATGAATTCTATTGATCCTGCTATTCAGTTCACTTTTGAACTTGAGACTTGCAATTCTCTTCCGTTTCTCGACATTCTGGTCACACGTAACACATTTATTATTTAAAAGCAATAGCTATTGACAGGGGCTTTTCACCCAACATTATTAATCAAGCAGTTAAAAAATTCTCATCTGAACACGCTAAAAGCCACACTCTTATTTTAGGAGATTATAAAAATTCTGTTGTCATTCCCTTCTTTCCATCAATTAGCTATAAAGTTGCACATATTTTGCAGAAATTTAACTTTCGGGTTGTTTATTCTCCCATCAATAAAATTCCAACTTCTATACTCAAGGACCCCATTCCGGATATGAATTCCTGGGGTATTTATAGGATTCCTTGCCAGTGTGGTTTAATTTACATTGGCCAAACTAAGAGAGCCTTAAAATTTCGCGTCAAAGAACATGAGGCATATGTTAGAAAAAAGGAAACACAGAAGTCTTCTGTTGCTCAACATTGCTGGTCCGAAAATCACACTTTCAATTTTTCTGCTGCCAAAATTATTCAAAAAACATCTTCCATTGGAAAACTGGATTTTCTAGAGGCATTTCACATTCATAAAAATCATTCTGTTCTAGTTAACGATCCTAATTCCAATCCAAATTTGCCTTCGGCTTTTAGAGAAATTATGTTTTAGTTCTGGTTTCGCCAACAGATGGCGCCACTTGCTTATTCTTGTTCAGGCTTTCTTATCTTATCTAATCATCATTTCCTATCTTGTTCATTTGCGGTTTTGCAGCTGAAGATGATGGTTCGGTAAAACCATCGAAACTAGTCCTGTGAAAATTTTGTAGGTATAACGCTGATTTTTGTTGTTTGACTTCTGAATTAGTATTTATTCGGCGTGTTATTGTGTCTTAATTATAGAAGCCCCAAACAGGCTTACATTTTGCTTTCTTTTTTGCACGTGGTATGGCCGCCATTTTGTGATTGTAGGAGTTTCGGTGACGACATTTTTGCAATTTTCAAGTTATGTTTATGTTTTGTACATTTGGATATTGTGCTTTGCTTGTCTGATTTCATGCATTTTGCTTACAAACGTTTTGTTTTCTATTCATTTCACTGAGGGATTTTTCTGCTGTTTTGTGTGTACTTTATTATTGCTCAGTTAATTTAGCTTGATTTTCTGCATTGTTTATCATGCCTTCATCCGTTAATCGTTTCACTAAATTACGCCTGAAACGGCAAAAATTCCTGATTCATCTTGACTTTTTACTTAAATGTAAATGTAAAAAATTGATCCCCAATTTTATTCAAATCAAATCTAATCAAAAACCTTCGATTCGCGTTTCAATAATTCTGTTAAATTGCAAGCTTGCCTTACTTCGGTCCGTGATAAGGGATACACGTCAAGAATTGTCCAAAATTGAACATGAACTCTATAAGCTTCATCTGGAACTCGCTAAATCATATCCAAAATTCACTGCCCTTGAACAAAAGTCTTGGTCTAGAACGGAGAATGCAGTTAACCGTCATAAAAGCACCCTTGCAGTTAAATTCGAAAAACTTCTTTTACAGTCTTCCAGTTCAAGTAGTTCAAAAAATCTTCCCATTGTAAACATCAAGCCAATAGTTAATATTTCTAATGTTAGTCTTTCAGAAGAACAAGAGAGAATTCTAAAATATAATTTTAACTTCTCACAAACCTGTAAACCCTCGATTCCAAAGATTTTGGCTCCTATCGAAAAAGCTTTCAAGTTCAGTAAAGTTTCAGATTCACAGAAAGAAGTGATTAGGCATCTTATCGCTCATAATGTGAAATTCAATAATAAACCTTTGAAACCAAATCTAACTGCGAGAGAAAGAGCTACAATGCGCGAAATTCATTCTAACCCGGATATTATCATTTCAAAGGCCGACAAAGGTGGCCAGATAGTCGTCATGGATAAGAACACTTACATCGATGGTGTCACTAAACTCTTAAACGAAGGACCATATAATCCGATCCCTAAAGATCCTTCAACTTCGGACTTATCCAAAATAAAAACTGCGATCAAATCTTCGCAAATCATTTCAAGCAACTTAAAACATTCGCTTATCCCATCTGTTGCGAATTGTGCCAGATTATATGCTCTTCCCAAAATTCATAAAAGTGGTATTCCTTTCCGCCCTATTGTATCTATGTTTTTCGTGCTCTTCAAGTTTGCTCCTCCAAACTAGCCCTTGATGAAGAACTAAATTATTTAAAAGCAATAGCTACTGACAGGGGCTTTTCACCCAACATTATTAATCAAGCAGTTAAAAAATTCTCATCTGAACACACTAAAAGCCACACTCTTATTTTAGGAGATTATAAAAATTCTGTTGTCATTCCCTTCTTTCCATCAATTAGCTATAAAGTTGCACATATTTTGCAGAAATTTAACTTTCGGGTTGTTTTTTCTCCCATCAATAAAATTCCAACTTCTATACTCAAGGACCCCATTCCGGATATGAATTCCTGGGGTATTTATAGGATTCCTTGCCAGTGTGGTTTAATTTACATTGGCCAAACTAAGAGAGCCTTAAAATTTCGCGTCAAAGAACATGAGGCATATGTTAGAAAAAAGGAAACACAGAAGTCTTCTGTTGCTCAACATTGCTGGTCCGAAAATCACACTTTCAATTTTTCTGCTGCCAAAATTATTCAAAAAACATCTTCCATTGGAGAACTGGATTTTCTAGAGGCATTTCACATTCATAAAAATCTTTCTGTTCTAGTTAACGATCCTAATTCCAATCCAAATTTGCCTTCGGCTTTTAGAGAAATTATGTTTTAGTTCTGGTTTCGCCAACAGATGGTGCCACTTGCTTATTCTTGTTCAGGCTTTCTTATCTTATCTAATCATCATTTCCTATCTTGTTCATTTGCGGTTTTGCAGCTGAAGATGATGGTTCGGTAAAACCATCGAAACTAGTCCTGTGAAAATTTTGTAGGTATAACGCTGATTTTTGTTGTTTGACTTCTGAATTAGTATTTATTCGGCGTGTTATTGTGTCTTAATTAATAAATTACATGTCAACTGGGTCTTTTAAAATGACAGAAGCAGCACTAGTTAACTTATTTACAGTTGATTCTTCATTGTAAAAAAGTTAGAAAGAGGGTTTTGTACTTTTTCTTCCGCCACTAAATCAATAATTCTCACATTTCTTAGAATTTTTAATTGAGCACAAAAGAGTAAACAATTCAATTCATGAATAAAGGAGCAAGGAAAACGTCACAGCAGACGGATAATTTGTAAAAGACATTTTCCTTTTACAGCTCTGTAAAATCAGTGAAGTTGAAACATTATTAGCAATTTTTAATCTGGTCATTCCTTTGTGATTAATGCTGCTCTTCGAAGAAAAACTTCAAATAAGAATTAAACATTTAAGAAATAATTTGCTTATAAAAATTATTTCCTCTAAGTGCGCAACTTCGAAGTATTAACTCTCTATATGATAATATCTCTGAATAGTATAGTTAAATAAAATTAAGATCACTGCAAATGAAACTAATGTTTCGAGTACAATTTATAACTGCAGGTAATTAATAATTGAACACTTTTACGACATACTAAAATTTGTAGTTTAGATAAATACATTTAAATACAGATACTACGTGAGTTTTGAATGGCATAAAAAATTATTTTATTAATTATAATTACATAATTGTATAATAGTCAGAATTTTCAAATGAGAGAGAAAAGTTGCTTTTCTTTCTTCCGACCGAAATGAGTTCACTTCGTTAGAAAATGTATAAGTTTTTGTAGAAAAGAAACTCACAATTTTTTTAGATTTTTTTCTAAATTATGCTTTTTTTTTAAGGCGTCCCATATTAAGTGATTTATGTTAACTCAACACAAGTCAAAGAATTATTGCTAGTAACACAACACACATCAAAATTTGTAGGAAAAACATTGCAACTTTCGAAGACGTTAGATTTGATCCATTATTTTTCACTTTCTCATGATCAAATTGGCCGGATCCCTCATAACAAAGGAATAGAGCAAAACGTGTGTGCCTGCGTTTTATGTTATTTTTAGATGTTTACTTTTTTTGCTTGAAAAGGAATAGAAGCTTTAAAACCGCAAAATTAAGTACAGTTTTAAGAATTTTTCAAAAATCGATGATGTACTTTATAGAGTTTAAAATTGGCGAATAACTATCAATTTAAAATTTTAGGCCATGAATCTAAACTATTATATGATGTAAATGAACCAGAAAAAAATGAACAATATTTTCACATTTCCGGCCGAGAACAAAGGTATAATTTTAATATTATTATTTATTTTTTTGTTGTTATTTTTCTGTTTTGCATTATGATCAAAACTTAAAATGCATTTGCTTTTGATAAATATTTTAGAACTATAGTGTAGACCAGCGTTTCTTAAACTGTTAAATTGTGGGTCGCCAAAACGTTTAGCAGTTTTGATAATGATAACTTTTTATAATAATTTTACAATTACCAAATATTTTTACACAATGTGTCTGAAAATAGATAAAGATAAGACAATACAGACAAAGAAAAAAGGAAAACGTTTCGACGTCTTTTTTTATAATTAGAAACGTCCATTTTACTTGTTTTGCACGTGACGCTGTCATTTCGTCTGATACTTATTTAAAATTTGCACACTGTTCTAGGTCTTAAAATTAGAAATGAAAGTTACTGACCTAAAACTGCAAAAGTGTATTACAGTACAAGGCAAAAAACTGACAATTTCACACACGCGTATGTCGGATCATATCGTCTTGGGGGTCGCGAAAGAATCTCAGTGATAAAAAGGGGTCGCAAATGAAAAATGTTTAAGAAACCCTGGTGTAGACCATCGATTTTTGAAAAATAAAGCCCATACCAATAAAATTCTTTCCATTGGAAAGGGATGTTGTTGATTCCTGGTTTCGGCTTGATGTCGACGATGTACATGATTTACAATTAAGTCCAATTTTTATCATTACTGTTGCGTGCGTACGGGTTCGTTATGAAATGAATGCACAAGTCCGATGAAAAATGAACAAAAATTTATTATTATCACAACAAAAATGCTTAAATTTTCTCAAATTATCATGCAGTATTACAATATCTCACAGTAGTTATCTTTTAACTACTCAAATGTACAATAGAACGTAATTCAAAACAGCTAAAGAACGCTAATCCGCGAATTCGCTATAATCAACAACGGCAGTTTTCTAAACAACAGCAAACTAAGCAACTCCTACAAACTGAGATGTTTTCCTCCTTTTATAAGATTTTAAAATCACGCGCTAGAATTTTCCAGTACTTTCTCGAAATCAAAAAGAGATATTTATTTATTTAATGCACGCGCTCTTGTATTTTCAATTTTCCGGCTTAGCTTTCTTTTAATATTCGTCACGCGCTGCACTGCGCGAGAAATAAAACCATTTAATTTATAATTGAACTAACATTAGCTTTTTAAATACCAAATTCGTAACACTACCCCCTTCCCAAGGACTGCACGTCCCGGGCAGTACAATCATTGGACAGGAAGCTAAACTTACAACTGTCGCATAAATGCAACTGAGGCATAAACATTACATTACAATATCAAACAACATGAACAATAAATGCAATAAATAAAACAAATCAAATGCTATCAAATACAAATCAAATACAAAATGCAAATCAAATACTAAATACAAATCAAATACAAAATGCAAATCAAATACACATTTAAAAACAAAAAGGTCCATTTTCTTATACTATTTACAATTATTTACATTACGTACTATGGCCATAGTAATGAGCTAACCTGTCGTAATGAACGACTTTAGGTTTAGAGTTCGAAGACTTACGGATCCGAACCACGACGTCATTCAGCCTGTTTAGGACCGTGTACGGACCATCCCAAGTTGACTGTAATTTCGGACAAAGTCCTTTCCGTCGAGTCGGATTCCACAACCACACCTTGTCTCCTTCGTTGAATTGATGTTCAGTAGCTCTTATATCGTATCGGGTCTTCATCTTCTCCGTCGCCAAGTTGACTCGCTCTCGTGCAAAGTTGTGCATCACTTCAAACCGCGCCTGGAGATCTTGAATATATTCCTCAGACGATGAAGGAGCATCCGGAGGGCGACCAAACAATAGATCACAAGGCAGACGAAGGTCACGACCGAAGAGCATCTGTGATGGGGAATAGCCGGTAGTCTCGTGAACAGCACTGCGGTAAGCCAGTAAAAAGAGTGGTAATTTCTTGTCCCAGTCCTGCTGGTTTCTGGAAACCATTAATGAGAGGTTATTAAGGATGGCTCGATTGAACCTCTCTACCATGCCGTCCGACTGGGGATGTAATGGCGTCGTTTGGGTTTTGTCAATGCCGAGTAGTTTGCATAGTTCTTTGATTACTACCGAGGTAAAATTCCTTCCCTGATCGGAATGTAACTGAAGAGGCACTCCGAACCTGGAAATCCAGTGCTGTATCATCACCTCAGCTACTGTAACAGCCTCTTGATCAGGAATAGGATACGCTTCAGGCCACTTGGTGAAGTAATCAATGACAACGAGTATGTATTTGTTACCATCAGCAGTTCGTGGCAGAGCTCCCAAGATGTCAAAGGCGATACGTTCAAACGGCGCACCTACGTTGTAACGTTGCAGCTTGCCTCGGGTGCGTTTCCTTGGTCCTTTCCGACCTGCACAGGCATCGCAAGATCGGCACCACTTTTGCACGTCATCCTTTGCATTATTCCAGTAAAAGCGCTCGCGAACTCTCTGTAAGGTCTTCATAATTCCAAAGTGACCTCCTGTAGGGCTGTTATGTAGTTCTTTGAGGACATCAGGAATCCGGGATCTCGGAAGTATAAGTTGCCATCGGAACGTCTTCCCATCATCCGATTCGAATTTCCGGTATAAGACGCCGTTTCGAATGTGAAGTGAATCCCAGAGTGCCCAATATTGTTTGGTTGTAGGACTACAGATAGAAATGTCCTGCCAGGTAGGTTTTCTGTTTGATGACTCCATTAAATCAATTATGGGTTTAATGTCGCGGTTTTCCAGCTGGTCTTTCCTGACTTCATCATCACTCCACGGTTCTCGATCAGCCGATGTTGATGTTGTAATTTGTCTTGCGACCGGAGTCAGCAGCTCGTATTTCGCTTCCACCCTGGAACAATATCGGCAGCTTTCTTGGCAAGGTCTTCTAGACAGGGCGTCGGCGTTTCCGTGTGATGATCCCTTACGATGACGGATAGTGATGTCATATTCTTGGAGTCTCTGTATCCACCTGGCTATTTGACCCTCAGGATTCTTGAAATTTAAAAGCCAGGTCAATGATGCATGATCGGTGCGGAGCAGGAATTTTCTGCCGTATAGATAGTGATGGAACTATTCTACAGCTTTGACTATGGCGAGCAACTCTTTCCTGGTGACACAATAATTCCTCTCCGGTTTAGACAGGCACTTGCTCCAGTACGCCACTACACGTTCTTGGCCGTCTATTTCTTGGGACAAAACAGCACCAACACTTTCATTGCTCGCGTCGGTGTCGAGAATAAATGGTCGGTCAAGCTGAGCATACTTCAGGATTGGAGCAGATGTTAAAGCCTCCTTTAAGTTGTTAAATGCATCCTCGCATTCTTTTGTCCACAAGAACTTTTGGTTGCTCTCTGTCAGCTTGTGTAGGGGTCTTGCGATGGAAGAAAAGTCCTTCACGAATTTCCTATAGTAGGTGCAAAGCCCTAGGAAGCTTCTCAGCTGATGGACATTTTCGGGATGTTTCCAGGATTTAACGGCTGATACCTTTTCAGGATCCGTGCGCACACCTTCTGCAGAGATGACATGTCCCAGGTAAGTCACTTCCTTTCGGAACAATTTGCATTTAGCGGGACTCAGCTTCAGATTGGCTTCTTTCAGTTTCTGAAGCACCTTCCTAAGATTTTCTAAATGTTCTTCAAAACTCTTTCCGACGATGATGATGTCTTTCAGGTATATGAGGCAGGCTTCGTAGGAAAGGCCTTTCAAAACAGTTTCCATAAGACGTTCGAATGTTGCCGGGGCATTACAAAGTCCAAACGGCATCACCTTGAATTGCCAAAGCACTTGCCCCGTAGTAAATGCCGTCTTTTCTCGGTCTTCAGGCTGTATTTCTACCTGCCAATACCCACTCTTTAAATCAAGTGTTGAGAACCACTTGCTTCCAGAAAGAGTGTCTAGAATGTCGTCAATTCTAGGAAGAGGGTAACTGTCTTTCTTCGTAACCTCATTCAACCGGCGATAGTCGACGCAAAATCTTGTTGAGCCATCTTTCTTTCTGACTAGGACGATGGGAGATGCCCATGGACTTACTGAAGGCTCGATGACATCGCTTTCTTCCATATCTTTTAACAGTGTTCGCACCTCTTCCTGTTTAGCAAACGGTAGACGTCTTGGATATTGCTTGATCGGGGATGATCGCCGGTATCTATTCTATGTTGTGTCAAACTAGTTCGACCCACGTCAGAAGACGAGCGGGAGAAAACAACTTGAAGATCTTTAATGACGCGATCGGCAGCATTCCTCTCTTTATCGTTTAATTGCGCATTCTGCAATAACTCCGATGTAATGCTCTCTGAGGGCACGGATTCTTGGATGTTACTCTTTCTTTCAACGGTGGTTACTGGAGTACATGCTGCAACCACTTCACCTTTCTTAATAATTCTCCCCTTCTCAGTTACATTGGCGACTCTCACCGGGATAACTGTTCTAGATAGGTCGACGAGTGTTGAGGCTACTAGTACTCCTTTTGGGCTATTACAGTTATTGGGATATTCTATGATGCCGTAGCGGAAATTTCTGTTTTCGGCTATGGATCCAGGAAGTAAAATTTCTGTTCTTGCCGGTATTGTGATATTGTCTTGTGCTATGATTTTATGGACAGATTTAACTTCATCATTGACTCCAAATAACGCTATGTCCTCAGATGTAGAATGCAATTCGTTATTTTTAAAGTCCAAGGAAAAATTGTATTTCCTTAGAAAGTCCAATCCGAGTATGCAAGAATCAGTGATCTCTGCTACATATGCCGTGTGATGGTAAGCGGCACTTCCAAACGTGATGTTAGTATTTACTTTTCCATCGATGTTGATCTTCTCACCGGACACAGTCTGTAGGGTAACGCAGGGCGGCGTCCAGATAAGTTTGCTTCCGAGTTGTTGAGCCAAATCTTTTCGGATGATAGTAACGTTGGGTCCTGTATCTATCGTCATATTGCAGGGAACTCCATTAATATGTCCTATTATGAAAAGTCCATTACTGCCGCCTCTCACTGCAGAAATCTAAAGCGCTTTAAACTGGGGCTTTTCATGATCTGGCAACCTCCGTCCCGCGAGATGGCCACTAATTAGTTTCCCTGTTGTTTGTTAGGAGCGGTCTTAGCATCCGTGCCCTGGGGTGTTCTGCAGTTTCGTCGTATGTGTCCTTCACCACCGCAGTTCCAGCACTTAACGGTCGGTTTCTTGTCACCAATATTCTGTCTCAAGGCGTTCAGTTGTCTAGTTAAATCGTCTAGACGAGCAGTGACTTGACTCCTGGACTTGAGCAGCTCTGACTGGATGGCGGTCTCGACGGGTGGCTTGCTGGGCTGCCTCAAATTTCATGGCATACACTAAAGCGCTTTTCAGATCTTTAACATCCGCCATTCGCAGTGCTTTCTGTATTTCAGGGTCCCGGATGCCATCGATGAAATATTGCAGGGACAGGATTTCCCTTGTTTCTGTCGGGCACTCCGAAAAGGCGTGATCTGACAGCCTTTCAACATCCGTGGCGAGCTCCTGAAGTGTTTCGGTGAGCTTTTGTTGACGAGATTTTAATTGGAGCCTGCTGTAGTCTTTTAAACATTTCTCGCCGAAGCGCAGCTCCAAAGCGCCGGATAGAGCTTCGAAATCTAGCCTTTGATTTTCGGGAAGCGTCTGCAGGATATCCGCTGTGTCTGCTCTCAGAGAAGCGGCGAGATGACAGGCCTTAGCTTGGGAATCCCATCCATTCGCATCCGCAACGATAGAAAATTGTGTCCTATACACCTGCCAGGAGGTCTTCCCATCATATGTAGATAGTTTCAGAACGGAACGAGCAAGCATCGATAAAAATTTGAAACCTTCAGAATTGTTTCCTACCGTCGCTATGCACTTCTTTAGGCTGTCAACTTCTTTGGCGACGGCAGCAGAAACCCTATCATCAATTTGTTGTTCGACGGCAGAAACTCTCTCTTCTATATGTTCTTTTACAGAAGAAATTCTTTCTTCTACTTGTTCTTTTACCGAAGAAACTCTTTCTTGTATTTGTCCAACTTTAGTTTCAACCGCGTCTATTCTGCCTTCCATAGCCTCAAATTTATTTTCTATTACGCAGGTAATTTCTCTTTTCATTTCGTCCTGACCTGCTTTCATCTCATCTTTAAGAGATTTCATCTCTACTTTAACGGATTCCTTTCCCAATTTCATTTCTTCCTTAAATGCAGCAAAAACTGATATAAGCTGTCTTAACTGCTCTTCCATCGCTCTTGTGATTGGCATTCAAACCCCACTCCTGACACCAAAAATTGTTGCATGCGTACGGGTTCGTTATGAAATGAATGCACAAGTCCGATGAAAAGTGAACAAAACTTTATTATTATCACAACAAAAATGCTTAAATTTTCTCAAATTATCATGCAGTATTACAATATCTCACAGTAGTTATCTTTTAACTACTCAAATGTACAATAGAACGTAATTCAAAACAGCTAAAGAACGCTAATCCGCGAATTCGCTATAATCAACAACGGCAGTTTTCTAAACAACAACAAACTAAGCAACTCCTACAAATTCAGAAGTCAAACAACAAAAATCAGCGTTATATTTACAAAATTTTCACAGGACTAGTTTCGATGGTTTTACCGAACCACCATCTTCAGCTGCAAAACCGCAAATGAACCAGATAGGAAATAATGATTAGATAAGATAAGAAAGCCTGGACAAGAATTCCTTATTCTTGTGTGTTGTATCAGCTTTACAGCAGCTCTTAACATGAGTATTTCTTAATTTCTGAATCTGTAAATGTAAAAGTTTGAAGTGTAATGTGAGGTTCCCCCAATTTATATTATTACGTTAACTGTATAATAAGTTCCTAAGTTTTCTCTTTGTAATGGATATCCATGAAAATTAATAATGTTCCATAATGAAACTGCATTAAGTATGTTTTGCATTAAATGTATTATACTGTTATTATTCATAAGGGTTCTATGAGTAACACTACAATTTTGAAGTTGAATCGGCATCTTGTGGGGTCATTTTTAACATTAAATTGTTAACTGAAATAAACAGGCTATGCATTTTGTACCGTGATGTAATTTTTTGTGGCAAACACCTTGAAAAACTAATTTATACATTCATTCGAAATAAAAATTTCCTAGTTACAATCTCATGTTTTAATTTATTATAACACCAAGTTTTTCTCGACAAATTTTTAAGGCAAAGCATATTTATTTCGTTTTTATTTGATTATATTTCTGATTTTGGCCATTACTTCCTATGTCACGTTATTAATATTATATCTTATTAAATCTTTTTTTATTTATACAAATTCAATATCTTTCACTTATGATGCATGAATGTACCAGATACAAAGGTGCATTTTTTCTTTCGAATGGTTTTCTTTTTTCAATAGCAATATTCGAAATACGATTTGGTTTAGAATCGGCAGATTTTTGGACGACAAAGTGAAATCATAATAATTAATAAATTTAAGTGAAATCATAATTTCAGTTAGTGTTCATCCCTCTTGTATTCTTCTGTTATCGGGGCTGGATTCAGAAAAATGTATGTATGTAGTAATGTATGGATATATGTGTTTGCGTATGAATGTATATATATATATATATATATGAGTCACTCATAACTATTATAAATTAAACATGCTAATTCACAGTTCCACTTTCAGTCGGATGACTTCCTAACTAAAATCGACCAGCACAATGCCAAATTAGCGAGAAACGTCGCCAGTCTGGAGTAATTCCAGTAGCAGGGGCAGACGGCGGTCATAATGCGCATGCTCGCCGCATCGTGACCTGCTGGCCGTCACCAAGGTCCGTAGAAAGTGTTCATACACTTATGATTTTCATTGAAATAGCGCTCTATCAATTAATTAAAAGTAAACTTTCTGAATGAGATTTTAATAGTAAGATCTATAATCTATTCGTAACAAAATTACATGAAATATTTTTTAAATATAGCGAAACTTTATTTTTAAGAAATTAATAATCAAAAATTGACAAACGTTTTATCTCACAAAAGTCTCCGTACACTTCAAAAAAATCTTGACATATTAGTAAATATTTTCATTTTTCATTAAATTAATATTAGTAGGATATCCTTTAGCATCCACAACAGCTTTTAAACGTCTGAGAATAGATTTGACTAGTTTTTTTTTTTTTTTTTTTTTTGTAATTTCTGTATCAATGTTCATCCATTCTTCCATCTTGGCTGGTTTGAGTTCGCTTTTGGTTTTGATGTCGTGTTTTAGTACCTTAGCCTCCAGCTCTTTCCAAATATGTTCTAAAGGGTTCAAATCTGGCGACTGAGGTGCTGTTTTCAAAACCAGTGGACAATTATAGAGACACACAGGCGAACGTTGAGAGTCGTATACTTAGGATCGCTATCATGATTAAAAATAAAGTTGTTTCCAATACCCAAATTCTGGGCTGATAATTTTAAATTGTCCCATAAAATATTTAAATAAAGCGAATGATTCATTATGCCATCAATAAATACCAAATTACCTAGTCCTGATGCTGTCATGTCCCCCCCCCCACAAGAACACCTCCACCGCCATGCTTAACTGTTCCTCATTTTTTCTTCTCCATACAGTTATTCGACCATAGGAACCAAAAATGTTAAATTTGCTTTCGTCAGCAAATGGGACATTATTTCAGTACGTTTCGGGTGTATTTATCATTGATTTTGCAAATGAAAGCCTAAGCTTTCTGTTTTTCTCACTAACAAACTTTTTTTTTACGGGCAGAACGCCCATGTAATCCAGCTTCTCTGAGAACTCGTCGTACAGTTTAAGGTGAAAATGAAGTGAAAACTTTGCATTAAATTCTGCAGAAAACTTTACAGCACTCAAACGTGGGTTTTTCACAAATTTTCTAATAATAAATCTCTCATGACGTTTAGTTAACTCTCTCGGTCGACCTTTTCTTACCTTGTTTTCAATCCGATTTTCTTCTTTAAAGCGTTTTATGACATACTGCAGTGTAGAATGGGATAAATTAACTAATTTAGCGATATTTTGTATTGATTTACCACTACTGTGGTGAAAAATTATCAATTTTCGATAAGTCAGTTGCTTGATATTACTGTATAATGTTAAACATTTTATCTCGACGTAAACTCTTCAAAATATAAGATTCATACTGATAATTAGCAAAAGAAGAGGAAATAAATAAAGAAAACTTGGAATACAACAATTGAGACATTAAATAAAATCAGAGGCGTAGCTAGGGTTTTCAGCACCCGGGGACAACTGAAGATCTTGCGCCTCTTTCTGTGTGCCAAGAATGAAAAAATTTCATTCTGAAATTTCTTAACATCAATTTGGCGCCCCTAGATGCTGTTCCAGAAGACAAATCGTTTCTTTAAATTTTATTTAATTTTTAACTTTTTTTTATCGGAAAGGACTATGCATAAAGTTTAGAAATTGAATATTGTAAAATGTAAGGTTGCTACCCTTGTTGGATATACGATTTTTGTCAGAAAATAATAAATTTATGAACTCATTACATTCTTTTTCTATTCATTTTTTGATATCTTTGCAAGGAGGTTCGGAAATTTTATCCTCCTCGGATCTCCATGCGTCAATATCATGTGATCTAGCGCAAGAGGAAACTTCTCGGTATTAGAAGTTATTGTACTTCTGAATGGCAATCTGATTATATTTATTTTGGTTTTTTCTAAGAAATGTCATGTTGTTTTCCGTAGTTTGATGGTAAGTTAAGGAAAATTGAATGTAATTGTGAAATGCAAAATGTCACTTTTTTTTCGTTAATATTTAAAACAAAACCTCTAAAAAGTGTTTGCATTTTTTTTAGCATTTGAAATACATTTAAATATTTTAATGAATTTATTTATAACATCTAACATTATTATGTTATGCATATTCAGTTCTGTCATTAATTTGGTCTATGAACTTTATCTTCATTTTCTGTTTAAATTTCATGTGTGTGAGATTCGGTGAATTCACTGGTATTCCTGTTAATCATTGCAAACGTATACTACTATTAGATAATTACTCTTAGATTTGCTGCCGGCTCTCGGTGTTTCCTTTAATGTATTGTAAGTACAAGCTATTTACCACTAGAAAGTATTTCACTTCACGAAGTAACTTTCATTAGTTACAGTAGAGCATGAAAATGTTCGGGCAGTTTACAAATTTCCCAATTTTAAACGCTTAGAATGCTAAATGCAGTAAAAATCAATCAATATACAATATATTACCGGAATTTCTCTATTTGTACTTAAATATCACGACAGCTGTAAACAAAAATAAGGGCTATACTAGCTACAAATTTTTTTTTTTTTTTAAAGTAATCTGTTGTATTACTATTTGCATATGATTGTTTTAAGTCTAAAAAACGTAAATTTCATTAGCATTTAAGTCAAATTTCTGCCACATATATTCATTCCATTCAGTTTGAAGGTGCAATTTCAATTTTTTTAATATTTTGTTGAAATTTATTTTACGATTTCTTCAGATGTGCCATAAATATGCTATGGGATTCAAATCTCATGGTAAGAGGGGGGAATTTCAAAATGCTAAAAAATATTTTGTAGGAGCCATAACTCTATATATAAGCAGAGCTGTGTGATTTGGATGATTTCCTGTTGGAAAGCAATTTGTAGGAGCCATAACTCTATATATAAGCAGAGCTGTGTGATTTGGATGATTTCCTGTTGGAAAGCAATTTGTAGGAGCCATAACTCTATATATAAGCAGAGCTGTGTGATTTGGATGATTTCCTGTTGGAAAGCAAAGTCCTTTAATTGTATTCTATTGGTGCTGTTGTTCAGATTCATTTCCACGATATCTTTATGTACATGTTGATCCATAATGTAAGGTGTTTATTATAAATTTTACAGTGAAAATTGTAAAACAATTTATTAACCTCTGTTTTTATTTTCTAAATATGAGAACTGGTTTGTTTTTCTGATATTTAGTTAAATAATTTCTATCATCTTCAACATTGTGTTTTGCTTTATTCTATGTTATGTGTTGTCATTTTTTTAGGAATACATTTTTTATTTGTTATAATTAATTTTTTTAGCTGTCTCTAAAAGAAGCACCATGTTTCATAGCTTTCTTGAGGGCTTCAGGCGAATTGCTCCTTCCAACAATGATCCAAACAGGGTTATAGAAGTCCATGCAGATGACTACATCTGTAACAGTGTGGTATGCCGGGATGACTGTTTGGTTTTGTATAAGACATCAGAGAATGATACAGCAAAGCTTGATATCGTGATGCAGATTGATATTAATCATACTTATAATAAAGCATACAGGTAATTGCATAGAAATTGTAAGCTTATTAAGCAAGTGTAATTTTATTATTGAGACTAGATTAAAAAAATACTGAGCACATTCAGATATATTGAGCGGCTTCAGAAAACATTTTAAATACTGAGCATTTTTAAAAAAATTTTGTGATTAAATTTTGTTTCTTTTTAATTGTAGTTGAATGCTAACTTTTGGTTGACGAAAGGGGGATATCTAGGAGAGGCACTTTTTAAATTTCATAGGTATGGAAAATATTCAGATTATTAAATTAAATGTCTAATTTCAAACATACAGAAGCATAGCAGATATTCCTGGAAAAAAAGATATTATTGTTAGATGACTTGACTTCCTCTTGATAATGTAAAGAGTCTGAATATAATACAGTTTTTTTCTACTTTTTTAATTTTATTGCAGTGTATTATTATTTTTTTTCAAGCAGTTCTTTTAACTCCAGATTCAATTTACAAAGCCATTATATTTAACTTGAAAAGTTTTTAATAAAACTGTAATGATTTTTTTTGTTTGTTGACATTGTTGTTATTTTCTTTTTCTTCTGTATTTTTTATATTTTTTATATATGAGTAAGATAAAAATATGAAAGCGAGCTTCTAAATTTAATTCACTATAACCTCTTTTATTTTCTATTTCATTTAGAACTTCATCTATCTGTCCTAAAAATAATGCTTAAATCTAAAGTGCATCATCCAAATTAATCATGTGATCTTACGTAAACCTTAATGCAGATGCTTCTTGGCCAATCATTAAATTTTAAATCAAAGCTAAAAAAAAAAAAACTTTTGACTCCCTCCCTTCTTTCTATGAACTGATGCATTACTTTTGCTTGTGCTTTCCTCTTGGCCAGACGCCTTTCTCCAATTACGTGTGTGCTGCTACTTTCGCTTCTTTGGCAATTATATCAAAAATTGTAAATGTTCTTTAATAGGCAGGAGTGGAGTGCCAACTGAATTGTGGCCACAAAATGAGAATTTAAGTAAAAAAAGAATTTAATCTAGCTCGACTCCTTCTTCTTTAAAAATGGATGGACGCTCTAAGCATCAAGTATCTATGCAATTAGTATTTCTACGTCTCAGCATTCGTATTTCAATGCTTCCAAAATTTGTGCTATCATTACATATATAGATATGCGATATATATTTTTTGATATATATCACATTTATATAGAATGTATATTTGAATATAACAAACATTCTCTATTCGTAACAAGCAAATAAAAGTTCATGAAATTTAATTGCAAACAAATAAATGATTAATTGTTGTTGCAAACTAAACTACAATATTTTAACTTTACTATTTATTCTTTAGAATATATATTTTAAAATATGCAAAAAATGTGTTAGTCCTACTGTATGTTAAAAGCATTGCAGATAATTAGAAACTATATACATATCATCATAAAAGAACCAAAATTTTCAAATCCTAATTTTTTTTTTTTTTTTTCCCCGATAAGTTCTAGCATTTAGTATTAGGTAGCAAAACCCTGAAAAGTGTTTGTAGACTAGAAATGTGAAAAATTTCTGTCAAGTTAGCTAAACCCAATAGTGCAAAAACTGAATAATATAATTCTGCTATGAAAGTGGCAGAAACTAGGGGAAAGCTAGGCAAAACTGAATAGCGGGAATCTTATTGAAGAATTACTTCAGAATTTGGATTAATCAGGTCTTGCCTTTAAAAAAATAGGTTAAATTGTTTATTGCAGAATGGTGGAATAATTAACATCATGAGCTATCAGAATGAAGTAAAATTTTTGCATGAAATTTTGCTTTTATTTATGTATTTGTTGGAAATAAACAGTGACAGCTGATGTCATAATATTTAGGAATTGTTTTCATCCTTAGCAGTGCTTAATTAAATTGTATATAATCTGAAATATATAAATATTGTTATATCATCCATTAAAAGTAAATTGCTAAATAATAAAAATGAATTAAATGTGTTGCTTTAAGTGTGTATTCCATTGATTCTTATCAAAATTCAAGAGGAATATAAATGAAAACATTGTTTTTTCTGTTTGATATTTGTGATCCTTGTTCACGGGAACTTCATCTTCAAGAACTGACATCATATTTATGGCTGAAATTTTTGGGCCTAAATTTCTCAGTTAAAAAAAAAAAAAAAAAAAAAAAAAAAAAAAAACAGTAATTTTCCCACATTCAGCACAAATCTGATGAGCAGCTTTTCCTTTTTAAATAAAAGCTTAACATCACGAAAATGAACTTGTTTCATATGCTTAGCACTGTACTGAAAAGAAAATCATGCCTCCAACACATGCTAGAAGTATGCAACAGGAGAAAAAATACTGTATTTAAACATCTATCTCTATCAAGGTCACTCCTTATCAGCAGTAAAGAACACATGCTTCGATTTTAAAAACCTCCAAACTTTTCGGATGACCTAATACCTAGAAAATCTGGCTATAATAATATAATCAAAACTCATTTTAAAATAATATCAAAACTCATTTTAAAGGAAAGTTAAAAAGTAAGGTGCCTCTTATATGTGCCCTCAGGTCGCCCAGTGTAGTGATATGTCTTCTGCGTTGGTTTTTGGCACGATTGCATGTTCTGCGATGGTTTGGGGGAGGATGTTGTTTGTATGGCAGCCCTTTTGACGTTGAAACTTACTTTTTCACTGCAGTGGTTTTTATTTGCTTGTTGTTTCATGTTGTACGAGTTTTGAAATGGAATGTTCAATGAAAGTCGTAGTAGAAAAATTTCAGTCTTGTATTTTAGATTGTGTGCAAAGTAAACTTAGTATAAAAAGGTACGATGTTGGAGTTGTTAAGGAGTCTTTCGTTCATGGGTGTGTTCATGCGTATCAAAGTGTATTTTTGGAATTTCTGTGGGAGTCAGGAATTTTGAAACGAAGTTTGGCGTGTCCAAAATGCGGAGCTGTTGTGAGAAGTCGTACGATGATAGACTTAGTGCAGGTTTGCAGGCAAATGGTTGCTGGTAAAGTATGTGGCTGCCAGCGGAGTTTAAGAGTTAGATCATGGTTTTCGTGTAGTAAGTTAACTTTGGAGAAAGTTTTTATCGTTACCTTCAGAATTTTGAATTGCAGAAAGACGTATGATATTGCAAAATCGTGGAAACTTTTGTTCACAGACATACGACTGCCGAAATTTTATTCTCAAATATATGCTGGATTTTGTATTCTCTTGATATTTCTGCTGTTTGAAGAAGCATTGATTATGGTAAGTGCTTTTTATTTTGTAGAATGTTATGTTCATTGTTTTTTAGTATGAATTTCTGTCATTGTTGTTGTTTTTTAAATTGTTTGTAATTTATTTTAGTTTATTTTGTTGATTAGTGTGCAATGCCTAGATTGTGCAATTCGTAGATTTTTTTAAAAAAGTTTAAACAGAACCCTGTGTACATGGTATTCTTTGAAATTTATTGTTGTTATGTTAATTTATTTAAGCGAGGTGTGCGTAGTTCATAGATTCCTTCGTTGCATAGATTGTGCAGTTCTGTGATGTTTTTTTAAGTTAAAACATATCGCTGGGTACATGGATTTTTGTCAAATATTTTTGGTTAGAAACTTTATGTTTTTGCTATCTAAATTTTTTGTTTCAGTGAATATATACTTAGTGAATATTTGTGCCACTGTGGAAATTTATGAACTGAACTGTTTTATTAGATGAATTATGTGTAATTTTTCAAAGAGAACTGTGAAGCACATAATTATATTTTTTTCATTTTTATATTTGTGCAGCATCTACCGAACAAATGATGAAATAGCTGGCCAGTTGCTATTCTGCAAATTTAGAGAGAAACTGCCATTACTTGTACAATGCGTGCCTGAAATTGGAACATCCAAATTCATTCTTCAGAATGTTTCTCAATTAATAAGAGAAAAGCCTACTTGGACTGCTGCTCATATAGCTGCTCATTTTGGGTATACTGAGTGCTTTAAGAATAAAACAATTCAGAGGTATGATATAGCTTGACTTACTGCTTGCTACCTGAATATTGTATTCTCCTTAGTATAAAAAATGCACTGTATCATTGAGCACTGTAAGATATTAATAATAATGGTGCAGAAGGTAATGCAATAATAAACAATCCTCTTAAGTAAAGTATCTTTGATGTTTTATTGTATACTAGTAGCTTTGCTGCCAGCCTTCGTCTGGCTTTTAAGTGTACCAGAGAAATGGCTGCACGGAACACCAAACGTTAATACGTATAAAAAAATTCCAATGAAATAGCTGGCCAGTTGCTATTCCCTTAATACAAATATTAGTTATCCTAATAAATAAATTAACCAACTTCCCTTTGTAAAATCTTAAGAACTCAAATGGTGTAAAGGAGTTTAAGAACTTTACTTTTCAATATCTTAAAAACAGTGAAATGAGCAATAAATAACATTAAAGAATACAAAAAAGAAAAAATTCTGAAAAGCAAAGTATAATAAATGATATTTTATCTTATATTTTCGAGAGAAAAAAATTACAATGAAATAAGCTATATCCCTTAATACAAATATTAAGTATCCTAATAAAAAAATTAACCAACTTTCTGTTGAAGAAAAAAAACATGCAAAACTTTTCAATATCATACACACAGTGAAATAAGCAAAAAATAACATGAATGCAAACAAATAACATAAAATTCTGCGCAGAATTTTACTTTGCAGAACAACTTTATCAAAAAAAAAAAAAAAAAAAAAATCAATAAAAATGTATTATCTATATATAAATGACAATGAAATATGCCAAACTCTTAAAAACAGTGACATAAGAAATATGATAAAAAATTGTTGCCATACCCATATTTCTAAAAACATGAAACTATTAAAAATGATGTGATTTCATCAAAAATCTATCAATAACAATAAAACATGAAAATTGTTGCCAAAATCACATTTTTATATATAAAAATGACAATGAAATATGCCAATCTCTTAAAAACAGTGACATAAGAAATACAATGAAAAATTGTTGCCAAACCCATATTTCTAAAAGAATGAAACTATTCAAAATGATGCAATTTCATTAAAAATCTATCAACAACAATAAGACAGGAAAATTGTTGCCAAAATCACATTTTTAAAGATGTGAGAAGTGTACTCGGAAGCTTCATTTAAAAAATTTTTTTAAAATACAAAGTATTATCATTTTTCCAAAATTCCTTTTATGAAAGCAGTCCCAAGGATGAAAGTTTAATGTTTCCAAAAATCAAAGAAAAATAACTGTACCTTTTTAAAAATTTTTTTAGAAAAAATCCTGTTGAAAAGGTGTTAAGCTCCCTTTGTTCAATAAATTCGTATTTAATCGATTTATTGAAACATGAAATTTATTTTTAGTTTGCATTGTCAAATACATGTATTTGATTGCGGCACACCTATATCCTACTCATGGCACACCGGTTGTGGAGCACTGGTCTAGATGCACCTATGTACCAAATTTCATAACCGTGGGTCTATTAGCTTACGCGCGGCGCGAACGAAAGATACACACACACACACACACAGACTCTTTCTTTTTTACTATATGTAGAGATTAATCTAGAGATACAAATGTCTTGAGCATTTACATGGAAACAATATCAGATGGAAATATGCTCAAAACGTTACATGTTATTTGTATTTTATATATGTAACATGCCACTCTTTGTCCTCTTTCTGATGTAGAATTCTATTTCTCTGATAAACAATCTGGTAAAGAGAAACTGTCCTGAAATAAAGTTGTCGAAACTTTTTGCAGATAAATATGTCTCTCTTTTTCTGCAAAGAAAAGTTGGGCTTTGTTCTAAAGCATGTTTTCTAAAACTGTTGTTACCAGATTTATGGTTTTCTTTTTCTTCAAAATAATATTATTAGTATTTTCTGAAAATATTTATATATTTCAACATACTCCTTTTTATAAATAGTCACCTTCACATAAGTATTTCTTTTTAGCCAAATAAATGATGTGTGTGAGGATACTTTGATGACACCTTTACATGTTGCTGTCAAGGCTCAGCAAATATTTTCAGTCATGTGTTTAGTAGATCTGGATGCAAGATTGGATATACTGGATGTAAATGAAGAAACAGTATTCCATTATGCTGCTACAACCACCAAAGACATAATTCAAGTTAGTGGATTTTATACGAATTCTTAGACATTATAATTGGTTTGGCTATCTTGAATCAATGTATTCAACATAGAAATCCTTTTCGGAAATTAGTTGCTGCTATATTTTTAATTTTTATTACAGCTGTAGTGATGGCTTCTTAGAGAGCAGCGAATTTTGGTCCATGCTTTCAGATATGTTTAACAAATTGTACATATGATGTATATTCCAGCAAAAAGGCAACTACCGTATATGCTCATGTAATGTCCACACATTTTTTTACTAAAATTACATCACTAAAATGCAAGTGTGGACATTACACAGGTCGTTCAAATGTTGCGCTTTTTCTCATCGGTAATTTTGGGTGTAAATTTCATTTTTAAATAGCCAAGTTAAGTTCTAAGTGGAGAAAATGGCATAAGTATTAAAAGCATCAAATTTAAAGTTGTTTAATAGCTACCTAAAATTTACAAACTTGCTTTCTCCAATCCACATATATAATATAAATCACCCAGGTTATGCTGCCTTCATTTATTATCGTGTCTGCTGAGTGGATTGCTGTCGCCGATGTTATGACTTGGCCCGTATTAGTTCGCACATCAACACAATATAGAGACACATATTAACCAACACTTGAAATTTTATTATTTACTTTTACACAAATTAAATAAATGTTGGTTCTTTTAATATCTTGCACACATTATTTAAAAAAAAATCTCTTCTGATGCATTGTATAAAAATTTTGGTTTTATATCTGCATGTGCGAATGTAAAATCTTCCTGCTTGCAAACAGTAGCATAAAAATACACAAGGTGGAAGTGAAGGCACTGTAGTGGCAGCCACATAGTGGAGAATTAGTGAGGGGTATTATTTCTAATTTCAAGCTACCATAAGAAAGAAAGAAAGAAAAAAAAAAAAAGCATTGTGAATAGTATATTCAGTATATAAGTGCAAATAAATTAATCAGTAAACATTTTTTTAGCTCACCTTTATTTCCTCCTTGCAAATCATTTCCAATTGCATCAGCACACACTAATTTTTTACACAAACACAATATATACACATTAAATATTAAAACATAACAGTTTCTGTTTGTTTTTCATATCCGCAGTTGCATATTGGTACAGATTTTGCACCCCATTCATTATCATTGTAATTGTCTGGAGCATCAAAATAAACTGGCGTCTGATCGACGTTCACAATTTGTGAGGCTAAATAATGATTCGCTTTGCGTTTTGCAATAATGAAGTGATGAAAGGACTTCAACTTATCTTCATAGTTACTGGCATTTTTTGACATATTGTCGTACCCCGGCGAAACGAAAATTCATTCATTAGCCGCAACCGGCCTTCATTCGTCTTGAATTGCAATGTAGGAATGTTTTCTCATGCTGCAGCAAGCACTTTTATTTGGCACATTTCCCTTGTTACTCCATACCCTTGCACACGCATATCATGAACATATGCAACTACCTTTTTTTCCAAATTCAGAAACTTACATTTAGAATAATGAAACACACATCTTGTTTTGTTCGTTGCCTCCAGTTGATCATGCTGTTTGCTTTAGTGGATTTAATTGCACTTCGTTCATATATACTCTTGCTGCTGCTCTTTTTCCATTTTCCTGTGTAAATTCTATGATTTCAGTTTAAAAGCCACTGTATAGCTGCTGTACTTTCCCATTTCAAGCACACTACTTGCTAACTACCATGAATTTGTAATGATACTATGAATGAAAAGAGAAAATTTGAAATATGCAAATGTTCCAAGGAGGAAGTAGGGGAAAGTAATTTCGTTACAAAACAGTATTTCCTGGAAGCCAGTGTGGTGAAAACCTGTTTGGACTTCCTTCATTTATTGTCGCGTCTACCGAGTGGATTGTTGGTGCCAATGTTATGACTGAATAACAGCTGTAGAATGCAAGGAAAGTATTTGCTTTCCATCCAAGCGCCAACCAAAGACAAAACAAACACATATTCTTTCTTTAAAGATGTCTATTGACGTATGTTATTGACTGAAGGGGAAAATGCGACATTAAAAAAACATATAAGTAAAGATCCCTTCCTTATTTCAATATAATGAATATTGAATCTTGTAGGAAGAATAAAGCTAATTTTTCAGAATAAACAAAATACTTTTATTTAAATTTTAAAACAGAACCAAAAAAATAAATACTGCAGCTCTTAACTATCAAAATTTTAAACTCTTAACTACTGCAGTTAAAACTCTTACAACTATTAAAATATTCAAAATCCTAAAACTCTCTAAAAAAATATATATATATATATGTATAAAAATCTTTCGAATCCTCTTCTTGTTGCCACACCGTAAAATGCAAGTTCTTGTCCTATTATTTATATTTCACATTCTCTTTAAGTCACGATCTTCACAAGTCATGATATTTACAAGTCACGATCTTGACAAGTCCCCCCACAAGAAGCACATTCGTCACCGTAGAGACAATGTTGCTTAGAGTTCATTGAGAGAGAAAGAGTTAACAGCTAACCTTGACAAAGCATCAGCATTCCCATGTGAACTTCCTTTGCGGTATGTCACAGTCATGTTATACCGTTGTAACGCTAAGGCCCAACGAGACAGTTTAGCACCATGAGGGGCGCTTTGGGTCAAGTAGGTGAGGGGATTGTGATCAGACACAATCTGCACTTTGGCACCGAAAATCCATGTGTCAAATTTTTTCAAGGCTTCGATGACACAAAATGCTTCTCGTTCGATGGTTCACCATCGTTGTTGACAGGGCGTTAATTTCTTGCTGAAAAATGCTATGGGCATTTCTTTGCCATGTTCGTCGTTTTGAGCTAAACACGCTCCAATTGCGAAAGCAGATGCATCCGTATAGAGTGAAAGGGCTTGCTGATGTCCGGAGTATGCAGAGATGGCATTTTAATCAACTCTCCTTTAAGTTTGTTGAAAGCTGCTTCTTTTTCAGAGTTTCATGGAATATTATTTGAACACTCTTCTTTGTAAGGTTTGTTAGAGGTAAAACTATCTCAGAAAAATTTGGGATATAATCCTTATAGTAGCTTGCTAGCCCTAAAAGACTCCTGACTTCTTTTTTAGTGGTAGGCTTAGACAGATTTCTGATGACTTCTACCTTCTCAGGATCTGGAGAGTGACCTATTACATGTCCTAGAAACTTCACGTGACTCTTTCCGAAATCACACTTTTCTAGATTTGCGGTTAGACCTGCGTTTCTCAGTGTCTGAAACACTTGGTCGATGTGATAGAGGTGGCCATCCCAAGTTTCAGAAAATATTGCCACATCATTAATATATGAACGGCAGTAGTTCTTATGGTTTGCAAGCACCTTATCCATCGATTTTTGGAAGGTACTTCCAGCATTTTTCAAACCGAAAGGGAGAACTTTCCATTGGTAATGTCCGGAATGAGTGATAAATGCTGTGTAGGGTTTAGCTTCTTCTTTCATAGGAATTTGCCAATATCCCTTGGTTAAATCGAGAACTGTTATGAATTTGGCTTTCCCTATTTCGAATAGTAAATCTTTAGCAATCTTCATCGGATAGGCGTCCGGAATTATGAAGCTATTTAAAAGCCTGAAGTCTATGCACAGTCTAACGCCGCCATTCTTTTTTGCAACACATACTATAGGATGTGCCCAGTTACTGTCACTGGGTTCTATAAGATCCCATTCTAACAGTTCTTTAACTTGACGATCGACTTCCTCTTGAAGTGAAACAGGAACACGGTAGGGCCTCAATCTTTTCAGATTACATCCTTCTGTAACCTTGATGTCATGACCATCAATACTGGCTTGACCAGGTTTGCTACTGAAAACATCTACATAAGATTTTAGTACTTTAAATAGTCCTTCCCGTTGGTAATATTTTAAGTCGCCTTTCAAATTTTGTAAATGGGTCCAGATATCATCAGCAGATTTATTCATAAGATCTGCTGGTGCATAGTGGATATCTCCAAACTCTTCATCTTGGTCAAAAATGATACCAACATGATCTGCACGAGCAATATATGGCCTTAACTTATTTATATGGAGTTCTCTAATACTTCCGTTTTCCATTTCGATTTTGGCAGAGTGTGGCCTGGTAAGTTTGATCACGGTAGCTGGTCCTTGCCACGTGTTGAGCAATTTATGTGATGATGATGGCATTAACACGAGAACTTTGTCCCCAACATTGAAAGTCTTTTCTTGAGAACGTAAATTGTATCTTGAAGTGTACTCTTCTTGAGATATTTTGGAATTTGCTGATGCAATGTCATGAGCTTTTCTTAATTTTTCTAAAAGATCCTGTAGATAATTTTCAATTGAACGGGAAGCTGTAACTGGAATGCTACGTTCACCTGTCCATATCTCTTTCAGGAAAGATAATGGTCCTGGTGGTATTCTTCCATATACCATCTGGAAGGGAGACAAACCAGTGGTGCTATGTGGCACTTCTCTGTAGGCAAACAGGAGATAGGGAAGATTCAAATCCCAGTTTCTCCCATGTTCTTGGATATTTTTGTTCATCATCTCTTTTAAGGTTCTATTCCAACGATCGATGGCACCCATACTCTCGGGGTGTCCTGGAGTGGAGAATCGTGGAGACACACCAAGTAAGTTCTCAAAGGCTCGGGTGAGTTTGGCTGTGAAATTAGTTCCCTGGTCGGAACAAATCACTTTTGGAAATCCAGTTTGAGTAAAAAACCTCATCAAAACGTTGCATGTTGTTTTCGCACTTATGTCTTTGACGGGTCTCTGCCTTATGTCTCTGCCCATCTGGTGCATAGGTCAACTGCACATATCACAAACCGATGACCCCTCCTGGATGGAGGTTGGCCCGATACAATCCACGCTCCATACTTCAAAGGGTGTTTCCGGTCTAACAATAGGTTGAATTGGAATTCGATCTTTGTACGTAACTGTTCTCCTCAATTGGCATTCTTTACAACTTTCACAGAATTTTTTAACATCTTGCTTAATAGTAGGCCAAAAGAATGAGTACTTGATTCGTTGAATTGTCTTTTTCTCACCGAGGTGGCCGGCAAGAGGGATTTCGTGTGCCATTCGTAGGACTTCCCTTCTTTTTTCTAAAGGTAACACAACTTGCTTAATGTTTTCACCACAGATATATTCGGAATGAAGTAATATGCCATCATCGAAAGTATATCAATTTTGATTTTTATTTGCCCATTCAAAGCATTTTTTCAGAGTTTCATCTTGTTCTTGATGTGTCTTGAATTCTAGTCTTACTCTATTCGTTGTTTTCCCAGACTCTATGTTTTCTTGGGAAAGCTGATTAACAACAGCCAAATTTGTAGTATTTTCTTCAACTGGTAACGGTTTATCATCTGTCTCTTTGTACTCTAAGGGGGATGCATCCCAATAACGATCACAGTTAAACAGTTCGATATTCCCACAGAGTGTTTCATAAGCTGAAGAACTCAATAGCAAATCGGTAACTAGCTTTTTTGAAACAGCACACGTAATGGACACTCTACCGTGAAAATCATCGTCAATTTTCATCTGGAAAATCTTTAGTGGAGTAATTTTGTTTTCACCAAAAGCAGAAGATATCTCTATTTTACTTTCTCCTTCGCAAGGTATGTTGTCAACCAATTTCTCATGGACTACTGAGATTTGTGCTCCCGTGTCTACGATTCCATTTAAAATAATATCTCCACATTTAACTTTGACAAGTTTTAATTCATCTATGTTTCTAGACACGTCCACTGATTTTGAGACAGGAATAGAGATCTTGGCAGTTAGCACTTCTGGTTTTTCTTTTTCTGTAAGGGGTGCTTGTGTTTGTATTAAGTTGTTTTGTGCTGTTGCAGAAGCACTTCTTGGTATCCGATTTTTGGTACATAACTTAGATGTATGACCCTCTTTTCCACAATTATAGCAAGTTAGTTTGAAACTAGGCTTTTGTGGTTCGTCACTCTTACGGGATAGGTACACTCTTGGCGTGTTTTCAGCGGACAGCGATTTATTTCTGAAAGCTCTTTCTGGAAGTGGAGAATGAGGTTGCCATTTTTTATTAGTTCTGTCTGCTGATGGATTACCACCAGTCCGTTTTGAGATATTACGAACACTGTCATATTCGTCAAGTTTATCAGCTAATTTGGTTGGAGAAACAAACTTCGCCCAGTCGTCAAGAAGATGGTCTCTTACTTCATAGGGTACTCTTTTCTTAATTTGGTCAGTAATAATCAAGTCTTTTAACGCGGCAAAATTTGTGATTTCAAGACCATTGATCCATTCTTCAAAATAACTTGTAATTTCGTAGCAAAAATCTCTCCATGATTTTTCAGCGCTCTTTTGGTGCATCACAAATTTTTTTCTAAAGCTTTCAGGATTTAATTTAAATCTCTTCAATAAAATGGCCTTAATGTACTCATTATCTTCAAAATTTTCTTCAGATTCCCTACCAATTAATTGAATGATTTCAGATGGCATTAAAGTCAATAAACATGAAACCCAATCTTTAGGGTCAATCTTTGTCCTTTTAGCTTGTCTTTCAAATAAGGATAAATAAATCACAATATCATCGTGTCTTAAATTGAATTTGGGAATAAGCTTAATTAAATCAAAATTATGATGTCCATTTTCATTTGTTGGTGGAGTTTGTGTTAGTCGAACACGAGATTCAATTTCGAGTTTCCTCAATTCAAACTCCATTTGCTCTCTTTTCTGTTGTGCTTCTAATTCTTCTTTCTCCTTTCTTCGCTGTTCCTCAATCTCTTCTTTTTCCTTTCTTCGCTGTTCCTCAATCTCTTCTTTCTCCTTTCTTCGCTGTTCCTCTTTTTTTTTTTTTTTTTCCTCTCTTCAATAATCGTTAAAAACACTTCTTTAGCAAATGCTTCATCATATGTATCACTTTGAATTATTTCATTTTTTATCGCCACGATTTTCATACTTGGATCTACTTGAATTTCTAATTCAGCAGCTAAAACTAGCAAATCCTCTTTTTTCCCACGTCCCATAAAAGCCATGTCTCGATTTTATTCAGCCAATAGACTCTTAGTTTAAAAAAAAAAAAAACAATTTTTTTTTCTCTCTTATTTTCTATTTAAATATAATTCACAATGAATTTAATTTTATTCGGCACGAAAATCAATCAGTGGAATCAATACTTAATGTGTTGTTCACTTACTCTGGCGAGTCAAACGAAATTACATTTGAACACTGGCGTATTCATTACTTTGACAAGTAAATAAACTAATATTCCATGACGGAAACAATAATTAACTTTTCATAATCTTAATTAATTATTTTACGTTAACAAGGTAAATTGAGCTCTCACCTGAGTTATTTTGGTTTGTAATTATATGCGGGGAAATCCCGATCCTGTCGACTGCGCCAGTAAAGATCCCTTCCTTATTTCGATATAATGAATATTGAATCTTGTAGGAAGAATAAAGCTAATTTTTCAGAATAAACAAAATACTTTTATTTAAATTTTAAAACAGAACCAAAAAAATAAATACTGCAGCTCTTAACTATCAAAATTTTAAACTCTTAACTACTGCAGTTAAAACTCTTACAACTATTAAAATATTCAAAATCCTAAAACTCTCTAAAAAATATATATATATATATAAAAATCTTTCGAATCCTCTTCTTGTTGCCACACCGTAAAATGCAAGTTCTTGTCCTATTAGTTATATTTCACGTTCTTCACAAGTCATGATCTTTACAATATATTTTAAAGTAAGAAGTTCTTTAGTTTTTGGGGTGTGGACATGGGTAATTTTTTTTTTTTTTTTTACATAAATTTTATCTGTAAAGTTGGGGTGCAGACATTACATAAGTGTATACGGTATACCAAATAAATCACAAGGAATTATTTGTATTTTCTTTTATAATTGACTACTCAAAGCTGTCTTCTTGTGATGTAAATTGGAAATGAATGTGAAACTGTTTGAAGCAGTCTTTAAAATCTTCTATTAGAATCTCAAAAATCTCCTTGTCACAATATATTGTTCATATTCAGGATATCCAATATATATTGGATATCCTGAATATGAACAATGATGTAGTCCTTCAATGATCAGCTTTACTTTCAAAAAAAAGGAAAGTCAGCAGGAGCTAATTATGTAGAATCTAGCAAATGGCTGAAGTGTTTTAATGCTTATTTACCTTCCCCCCCCTTGCCAAAAAATATCACTTACAGTCTTGTCATTATATGTCAATGCTTTATTGTGCAATAATAGTTGATAAAGGCTGTAAGTCAAGGATGTCAAGCTCATAGGTACACTTGGGACAAACAAACAAGGTTTAACTTTAGGCGGGCAAAAAAAAAAAAAAAAAATCAAAATTCATAGAAACGTAGATTTATTTCGAATAATACAATAATAAACACACATATATATATTTATATAGAAAAGAACAAGAAAAATTTAATGTTTACGTCCTGATACTTGACATCTCTTCTCTGCTATTATCTTTCCTATTTCGAGAGAAATTTTGTTTGCAGTGATAACTTTCAGCGCTGACCCAAGGTGAGCATCATTAATACGGTTTCTAATAGGAGACTTATTACCTTTCATGACTGAAAATAACTGCTTGCACCGATAAGTGCTACCAAGCATGGAAATAATTTCATATGCGAATTTTCGAGTATTTTCAAACCTGGCTGGTAAATATTTGTAAAATTCAGGCATGCCCACTTCAATGAATTTTGCTTTCAAATTTGAGCTGCATTGAATCTCGATCACCTCCATTTGCATATGGCTGGGTACTGAGTCAATACTTATTGAGAAAATCGAAGAAAACAAAAACAAAAAAAAAAAAAAAATTGTCTTTGAGGGAACTAAAATCATTAAACCTCGTTTCAAATTCAGTTGTTAAATTTGCAATTTTTTCTGCGTATTTTTGATACGAACAAGTATTATCTAAACTTGATTTGTTCATGCTGCACGTCGGGAAGTGCGTCAAATCTTCATTTTTAAGTTGTTTTTCCCAAAGAACTAGTTGACATTTGAATGCTTTAATTATGTCAAACATGTTTGTAATGATATGATCTTTTCCTTGTAACGATAAATTTAAATCGGTTAAGTGTTTGGTTATATCAACCAAGAAAGATAAATCTTGTATCCATATTGGATCGTAAAACAAACTTACGTCTTGATTTTTCGTTTTTAAAAACTGACATATTTCTTCTTTCAAATCCCAGAATTGTTTGAGAATCTTGGAGCAAGATAACCAATGTACCTCGGTATAGTAGGACAAACCCAAATATTCACTATCTAACTCACTTAAGAAAGCAGTGAATTGACGCTGATTTAAACCTCGAGATCTTATAAAATTTATAACTTTTTTTTTATATAAGACAAAACATTCTCCATATTTGTTACTTTCGTGCATAGAACTTCTTGATGTATAATACAATGCATATGATGAATGTTTGAACCGTTAATTTCACTAAGTTTTTTTCTTAGTAATTCTACGAAGCCCTTGTTTTTCCCGGTCATTGATGGAGCGCCAACTGTAGCTACGGAATTTAATTTTGCCAAAGGTAGATTGTATTTCTGCAGAAGTCCAAAAACACAAGTCAAAATGCTAAATCAAAATGCTGAAATATTTCTTCAAAAATATTCTAACAATACCACAAAATGTCAAACGTTTAGCAAAAATCAATTCAAAACTGAGAAACTAATTCTATCTCACAGCGAAATCGCTACAAATCAATCACAGCATTAAGTAAACAAACAGTTCACTAGAACTACAGCTACTACTGAGATGAGTTGTTTGTTCTTGGCTTTTATAAGCTTTATAATTAATTTCTGAAATATACTGGAAACATCTATAAATATCTGGATTTTTGTGGATGGCAACAGCAATTACGAGATATTTATTTAATAGGTATTAAATGCTCGAGCTGTTCTATTTTTAACCTTCCAACGCAGCTGTCTTTTCAAAAATCGTCTGCATTGCTAAGGCAACATGAAGCAAATCTAATTACAATTCTAAATAAAAAAAAAACTAAATAAATAAATAACTATGAAATCCGTAACAATATGAATTAAGTAATAATTAATAATAAAACAAAGTGCATGCACCAATATATTGTACAAAACTATGATTGGAAAACTGAGACCATGAGTTCGGCCACATTCGGCTATTGGGGGATGCGTACAAGTTCTGAGTGCATATGTCCCCCAAAAGCCGAAGGTAGCTGAATGCAAGCTACTCACACGCATTTGCAATTTAAGTAGTGTGTGTGTCAGCTCGCTGTGAGTAATCTAACAACACTGAATAAATTTTCGTTAATTACTTAGCAGTAAACATTTCATTTTTTTCTTCATCGATATGTTATTTTATTATTATATATTATTATTTGCCGATATATTGGCCGGGCCGCAAAAATATTTGTTGTGGGCCCCATGCGGCCCGCGGGCCACGAGTTTGACATCCTTGCTGTAAGTCGTGAGTTTTTTATGGTATTCATGTCGCAGAAAACACAGGGAAATCAAAGCCTCTAAACAATTGTTAGTGTTTATTGCTAATCATTCAAGACTCTATTCCTAGTAAATAATGCCTTTTAAGACAATGTTTTGATATTATTATTTTCTTTTTTAACTTGCAGCTAAATAAATAAATTCATACTAATTCAGAAGTCAAACAACAATAAATTGTCTTAAATAAATAATGTGTCTTAAATAAATTCATGTCGCAGAAATACCGTAGTAAATAAATAAATTCTACTTTCTGGCACTTGTTTGATCATTCAAAGAAAATACCGTAGTTCATCTCTTGTGATAGTGGTTGGCAAGAATTCTGGATATTTAAATAGTGGTTCCTTGTATGGTTCTGCACTGTTCTATTCTTACAGTTTCTTCATCAGTTGTCAATTACCAAAGCAGAAAGTCTTCTGCTTTTTAAGTCTTATGTTAAAGTATGATGGAAAGTGGTTTTAGGAATGCCACTGAGTCTTTCACTAAGTTTTACTGGCAGGTCATTTTCAGTGTCTTTTTTTTAAAAACTAACTAATCCATGTATTGTCTTAAGTGTTGCCCTTATGATCATGAACTTTTGCCATTTTGAAGCCTCAAATTGTAAAATATTTGAAAAGCACTTTTGCAACTTATCATCAATGACATAAACAGTTAAAATGAATAGAGATATTTCAGTCACAGTTTTGCTGAATTTTTGAACAAAATTTTATGTTAGCTTGTAGAAAGGTACAAATGGTACTATTATTTGTCATACCTTAATTTTTTTTTTTTTTTTCGTGATTAACTAAAATATTTTCTATATGTTGCTTCAGAGATAGTGCTGCAAGCCCTTGGAAAGGAAATTAGTTGCCTTTTTTCTGGAACACAATGTTTGTATTTATGCAACAACCTCTATCAGTTGTTGAGTGTTATCATTATAGTTTCTTGCGTTTTTGAATATCACTATTAAAATTGTATGAAACATAGTCGTCTATATGTTTTTTCTTTGAAATAAAAAATGAAATCTCAGATTTGAACTTAAATCCCTTTTTTTCCCCCACAGTGTTCTCCATGTATTAAACCTATATGCTGTAGTATTTATTACTGTTTCCTGCTTCTTTCTTTTGATGAACATCTAGATTGAAATTGATATGAAAATACATTATTCATATAGGAATAACTATATATATTATTTCTGGCTTTTTTTTTTTATAAAGAACGTTAGTGTGCACAAATGAGTTCAGTAATCATACTACTACTATTTTTATTTAAATTAAAAAAACTATCAAACGGAACTACTATTTTAGGCAAAGACTAATGTAAAATTATGACTTTTCTATCATATTGGTTGAGCTTTTGTAGTCCATATATCTTAAATTTTAGATGTTCTTCTTAAAATACCAAGTGGTAAATCAAAAATTTGTGTCAAGTGATGCATTAAGTGTTTTTAAACATTTTCATTTTAGGTATTGACAAGAAAACCTGTCCATTCAATTATAAATATTTTTAATAATAAAGGTTTTACTCCATTTCATTTGGCTTGTATGGCTGATAAAACTGAATGTGTTATGGAACTCCTTAAAGCAGGAGTTGATGTGAACTTACGTGTGGCATTAAAAGAGGAAAATTTGTCAACTAATTCTGATTCACCATCAAGGTAATAATAATGAATTAATATTATTCTTAATTTTTAATCTAATTATTTAGGAAATAGGTTGTATTAAATTTTTTGTTTGTGTTCTTTCTTTCTAAAAACAAAAGAATACATTGTCTGAGATTAATGAAATGGACAAATACCGATTTAAAAAATCATGAATTATGTTAAAATTTATTGTTTTAATTATATTGTTTTGCAATTTAGGTGCATGAAAGATGTGCTGGACACATACAGCAATCGATTTTTTAACAGTGATATAAAGCATGGTGGAACACCTCTTCATTGGTCTAAAACGCCTGAAGTAATTAATTCTATTTGTTTTTATATAGTTTAGGTAATTTTTTTGTAATAAATTTTCTAGTATTTCTGTAATAAACTTCAATTCAGAGTATTAGGCAGTTTTTAGTATTAGAATAAATATAAAGAAATTATAATTGGTCAATAGTTAAAGAGAGTCTCAACTTTTATTAATTTATTTGGCAACAATAAATGAAAAATTAAAGCAAAATGAAATGGGAAATGACAACAATGCAAAATTTTTATATTTGGAAGAAGTTTTTCTAAAGATTATCAAAACAAATATTTTTTCCCCTCTGAAAATATACTGTATTTTTCTAATAGAACTCCACTTGGCATGAAATGTTAATGTTGTCACAAAATCTAACTAGATTAAAGAAACCCTAATGAGACGTAAAGTTTTATGGGGGAAAAAAAAATAAATAAACTTGCTGTAACTGTAATGATCCCCTCGGGGGTTGACTCAGGAGAATTCCTGGGAAGTATTGGATAAGATCTGTACTTAAGACAGTCTCAACCATGAGGGTATAAAATCAGTCTTCACAGAATGTGCCTGAGTGTACTCGGGACAGTGTAAGGCTCAGCAGGGACCGTACTGGTACTACCTTGTCTGCCCCTGGGCCATGGGGTCAAAGCATTGTAGATAAAAAAAGTTGGTGGGACGGCACTTAATTCTGATTGGTAAATTCACCTTAGGACGGAAGTTGTCCCATCACAAGAGTTGTAACTGTAATGAATAAATACTATATAATATATATAATGTTTAGTGTGCTTGATGCTGAATTTGTGGAGTTATCTGAATTTTTATAATCAAAAACATATAATGCATGGGGAAAATATAAGAGAGTTACAGGAAGTCACATCCACAGCCTCACACATAACTTTAACATTCTGCACATCAAATCCTGTACATGTATTCATGACATGACATGCTATCACATTTGCTGCTTTCTTACATATTTGGCAGAAAATTAGCAGAAAATAACCAAATGTGCTTTGTTTAATATTTTGAGTAAACTCTGATTTGGTTAAAGTCTGTTCACTAATCCCTTTGCTTCATTGACTTACTTGCTCATTATCTCTAGAGAATATATATATGGCATAAAATTCTAACTTTAATCATTCTTTTTAAGTCTTCTTAATTAATAGACAAAAATAAAGCACAATAGACTTAATTCTTTAAGTTATTTCTTCTTTCTATCATCCCTCGGGACTCACTCTTGTAAGTACGGGTGTGGCAATCCCGAGGTACCCTAGCCCTTCAGGAGATCATCTTCTTGGTGAGATGGGTGTCACGATCTTGGGGCCCCAGTGATCTATCCTCTCTTCCGTCTCCTCTCCTCTGAGCTGAAACTTTTTTTCCTTCCATTCTTCCTTGAGGTTTTCCTCTTCGGAGATTGGGGCTCGTCACGAGAAACTGGAACAGTTCTTTTCTCTAGTTTTCGAGTGGTGAGAAAACTGTCCACATGTTTGCCGTATGTGGAGACCCGTGTTGCTGGAAAGGAGGGTCTTGGTAGTTGAGGGGCGAGGTACTGTCCCCAACACACTGCTTTGGCCTCTGCTTCAGCTAAAACAGGAGGACCTTAGTCACCCTCACGGGTGTCAATTGACTGGTCACTAGTTCTTGTGCCGGTGGCTTGTTGATAAGCTCTTGGGAGTACCTGCTTTCGGAAAAGCCGACTGTGGGGCTTCAGTTTGCGTATAGGTCTGGCTAGCCCTAACACAGGATTCTGTGTCCCCTTGTTTGGGCTCTGTAGTGGGCAGGGCCATGGGAACCAAATCATTCCTATTTTAATCATGGCTTCTATGTTTCTTCATAAATCAAATGAAAGCAACCAAAGTATTGAGGTTATTGATAAATCTCCAAATAAGAAAAGACGTACAGATGCAAATGCCAAGGAAACTACTGAGAATCTGCACTTCCTTGTTGTCTCTAGTCCTTCTGGCGAACTGCAAAAGATGTCCCCTTTTCTAGTAAGCAAATATATCCATTAATGCATAGGTGAGCCAAGGAACATAAAGCGTCTCCGATCAGGAGATCTGCTTATTGATACTGTATCGTCCGCCCAGTCTGCTTCCCTTTCATGACAAACCAAACTTGGACAAATATCTATAACTGTGTCAGCACACAAAACACTTAATTCCTGTAGAGGTGTGATCTCGGAGATCGACCTTCTGTGTGTCTCAGAAGAGTTTGTCTCCGAGTTAACTGACCAAAATGTCTGTGGTGCTAGGCAGATCAAGATGCGAAAGGAAGGCCAGTTGATTCACACGTGATCCTGACCTTCAACATGCTTGATCTACTAAGAATATTAAGGCCGGATATGTAAATTGTCCTGTAAGACCTTATATTCCAAACCCTATGCGAATATTAATTATTTATTATTTCCTGTTCTCTAATTAATTTGCGTTTATTGTGCTTTATTATCAAAAATGTTTCAGTGTTATATTAATGTATACAGATGATAAATTATTAAAATAGGCAAGTAAAATGTGGTAGGTAAATCGAGTAAATAAGAAAACATAATCCAAATTTATGTGTATTCTGTATTTATGTGTATTCTATATTTATTATTTATTCCATATTTATATGTATATTATCATATTTATATTTTTTATATAAACACATTCCATATACAGTACAAAGTCCATAATCCGGACTTGTTGGGATTTTGTCGATTCTAGATTAGGGGTTTTTCCAGATTATAGATCATTAATTTAAATCTGCTAAGATGGCATGCAGAAATTATACAATTAAAAATATGAAACCGTAATTTATGAAATAAAGAACAATTATGATTTAAAGGGTATCAAATTTTACAAAAGAAAGAAGCTTAATATTTATTTCTTTACTTTATTAAACATTTCTTTCAATGCGTGGGTGCGTAAAGCATACATTACACGCATGCATAAAGTTTGTGGCTTTGAGGTCCGGATTATAAATCATTCCGGATAATGGACGTCCAGATTACAGACTTTGTATTCTATATTATTCCATTTACAATTCCAAATTTATTTCTGTTTAGTCTTAGTAAATCCGTCTTTATTTTATGTAAAATGCATGCTGTTTTTGATTTATAATTATTTTTTTTAAAAGGTACCTGACAAAACTATCTTTTGTTTTAGCTAACTGAAGTTCTTATTGAGCATGGTTGTAATGTAAATGCTAAAAATTTTATGGGTGATACTGCACTGCATGTCATGGTGAAGCGCAGTCGGCTTTCTTGTGCTGTTGTATTGCTTAGTCATCACGCTGATGCAGACATCCAGAATAATGAGGGAAATACAGCACTTCATCTTGCTGTGAAAGTATATGCTCCAATAATTTTAAATTAGCATTTTCATGACATTTGGTAATTTTAACCAATTCAGTTTTAAACAAGAGTTTTTATGATATTTGATAAATACTGTTTATTTTGTTTATTTATTTAATTTTTTGTAATGATATTAAATGTAATAGAGGTAGTAAAATATATTAAATTAATTACAACCATAAAATGATTAAAATATTGTATTTATACTTTTTTTTGATATGCAAGATACTTGAAAAGAGTTTGTGAACTTTATCAATTGTCTCTATTTTCAGTTTCTTAGTTTTGTAAAATAAGCTGTAGAATTTTATGAAGGTAGTGATTATAGTTTAAGAGCAATTTCTGTTTTAAAAAAGTGTGAACTGAAAAGTTCAGATTACTGTTTAACACCACTGAAGAGTTTGCCACTGAAATTTTAAAAAGTTAAAAGGAATCATAAGATAAAAAAAAATACAATCTGATCTGAGAGTTTAGATTTTAGTTTGACACCAATTTTACAATAAGTAGCTAGGAAAGCCTACTAATTTAAGAATTTCCACAGAAATTAGAATATGAAAAGTAAAATCTTTCACTTAAAATGATCTTTTCAAAATGATAAACAATTAGGAAAATTTATTAGATTATTTCATTATTACTTAGTGCTTATTGGAGATTTCTGAATTGATTTAATTATTCAAGACATAGCTATGCATGTATTTCACCAGATCACTTACTCGTGAGATTTGCTAGAAATATATCCGAGTTCTTTTCTTTTCCTTTCTGTTTTGTCAGAACACAAAATCATGGACAGGAAACTATAAATGTATCGGAGAAGTTTCCTTAGAATAATTTTACATTTTACATAAAGTAAAAATTCCAATTAGTAAAGAATTCTTCAATTAATTAAAGCAGTTTTTTAGTTTTTAAAAATATGTGTAGATATTTGAGAGTTAAATTTACTTAGTTTATTTTCCAATATTACTGACTTTCTAAATTGATGAGCACAGATTTAGTGAGCATCTAAAAATGAGCTTCTTGTGATCATTACTTTCAGCTTGAATAAAATAGTATTGTGTTTTAAATTGGTAGCTGGCAATCTTATTTTGGAGTAAGGTCTCCGCAACTGTGTAAAACTTGTTTTTAATTAATTAAGGCATAATAAGCATTTTACTAATTGGAATTTTAGTTTTGTGCAGTCAGATATAAAGTAATATGTATTTTAAAAATCCTTTTCATCCATAATGTTGAGATTGCTTTTAAATGGTCCTGTATCTAAAAAAATTTTTTGAAAATATGGTTCTAGGATCAATATTTAAGAAATAAATTCTGTGATCTTGTTTGTTGAGTATTATGTATCTTGAACTTACTAATGTTGTGATTTTATAAATTATGCATGAGAATAATTATTTCCTAATTATTCATCTGCTGATAGATTATTCCAAGTTTGTTTTGTCATATGGAAATGTTCACAATTTTATTTGATAATTAAAATTAATTTCATTTAAGTTCTCACAGTGTGAGATCATTAAAAATGTATGTTATTTTATTATATTAGCTTTTTAATAACTAACATTTGTAGAAATGTAAAAGTTTAAATTTTATCATTAGTATATTTATAATTTCTATACTCTGCACCTTTGTGATGTACTATCATGCTAATATGCATGTAAACAAAAATAAAACAAAGTTTACAAATATGCATATATGTAATGGGAATTAAATGAATTTACCAGGAAATACTAAGCTAAATTATTTAGGATTTATATTATCAATGAAATACTGAGTGAGTGTATTTAAAGGTTATGTCAAGTCATATAGAAGACATGTTAAGAATAAAGACTCAAAATGAATTTCTTCAGTTAACTATACCTTCCTTTAAAGTTTAGTGCCACTAAAATTAAGTGCATTTTAGAATAAAAGATTTTTATGAATTGCTAATTTTAATAGGAATACTGCTGTTGTTAATAAATGCTGCTCTGATTGATATGATGATTAGCAATGTTGGCTAACATATCATGGTGCTTGGGTTTGAATCTCTCAGAGAAGATAGGGGTATTTGTTAGTGAATAGTATCTCTGCAGCATAAGAGCATTTAAAATACTGGCGAGCTCCTTTCAAGTAGTTTGATAACAAGGAAAGAAGGGTAAGAGACCTTGGGATCTGCCCCTACAGGATGTGCTATGTCAAAATTCTGAAAGAACTGTAGCGTTAGTGAGGTGGAATAATACCTGTGAGGCCACTAAAGCTCTGATGTCTGGCTTACTTCTTCCTGGCCTTTTGTTAATAAACTGAAAGTTAGTAATTAAGAAACAAAAATGTTTTCTATATGTATTTTAACATTTCATTTCATTGTTCCTCTTCATGGTATTGAAATCAAGGGATATATCTTATAGAAAATTATGTCTGAAGATTCAGGAAATATACATGAGAAATTCAGTGTCTTAGAAGTGAAGATTAGGAAATGTAAATAGAAAATTTAGATAGACTGCTGTTATTGAAATACAAATATTGAAATATTTTAGTATGGAAGCGTATTTCATCTCCTTTTCTCCTTCTCAAGTTTTTTATATTGAATTTAATGTTTGTTGATTCGAATTGAAAGAAAGTGTTGCAAATAATGAATCAGTAAAGATTATAAAAGTATATTGTTGTACTTCATAATGAAATATAAATATTAAAAGATTCAGCAATATATGTTTAATGCGTATATTTCATTATGAAGTTTATTTTTATTTATTTTCAACAATAATTAAGTAGCTTTAAAAATTAGAAAAATATTTGTTGATAAAAAATGAAATATATTTGTTTCATTGAATAAAAATGAAAAATATTTGTTTGATTTTAACATGTCTAATAATTTGATACCTTATTTTATATTGAAAGATACAATGATATATCTTGTAAGAGATTAGTTTTCCTGATATGTTTTATAAGAATTTGATATTTAATATTTTTTTCTTATAGAGTGGAGATTTATGCCTTGTACAGACTTTCATTACATTTGGTGCCAGTGTGAATGTGATTAACAATAAAGGCGAAACAGCTCGGCATTTAGCTGCAACTGAAAAGAAGTGTGCATTAGGAGAAATATTGTACGCTCTTCATATGATTGGAGCAGAGCGATGTTCAATTCCTATGCATTCATGTAATGAAGGCTGTAATAGTTATGGACAGTTTAATGGTATTCCTCCAGAAAATTGTGCTTTCTCAAAAAAAACTGAAACATGTAAGTTGTATATTAGTTAAAACTGTAATTGTGAAGTAGGAAAACATGTTTAAATATTTGGAATGTAAGGGGAGAGAAAGATTGTTTTATTTATAATTTAATGGGTTAAAATTAAACTGTTTTCTTGAGAAGTCAGAAAAATGAAATTTTATAACCCTTCAGGATAGCAGTCTTTAGATGTAAATAGTGCAATAAAAATATTTAAATTTTTAGGTTGGTAATTTCAGAATTTTTTGGACTCTATACAGATCACAATAGAAAAAATATGATCTCATATTTATTTTCTTAATTTAAGAATGCTAAATATTTTGTATGCTTATATTAAATTAGATATATGCTTATAAGAGTTTTTTACTTATTTGTATATTTTAATTTTGTTAGTAATGCACCTTTTTAATGCTTGTCCCCCTTGTTGCTTCTTAATGCTTGTTGATTTTTGTGGAAGAAATGTAGAACAGTTTACCCACCTTGACAAGTTTATAAAGATGTTTTTATAGTTGCTCAAATAGCACAACTTGATATATATTTTAAACTCATCTGAAGTCGCATTTGGGCATGAGCAAATTTATCTGTTACCAGTTCATGTATATCGTCTATTTTTCAGTATTATTTGCTTATAAATTTCGTTTATGTATATCTATTTTTAAACCTATTATATAATAGTCATAGGGCATTTTTATGTGATAAATTACTAGCCTAGTTGCATGCTCAAAATTTTCAGATCCTAACACAAAATTCATTGAATCTTACTTGTGTCCAGTATAAGAAAAAGTATAAGATTTATTAAATGCTGAACTGGCATTAATGAAAACAGTTATTTTATGTTTAAAGAAACTTCAGTTAAAAAATGATTTAACTGTCTCCATTCTCTTTCCTGTTTCTCAACATTAAGCATAATATCTGCATCTCGGCAGGAAATAAAATTGCTATCTTGAGTCAAAATGATTGCATTATTTTTTTTATACTTGAACAATATATTATATATGTATAATTTGAACAATATATATTTATTGTTTTTATCATAACATATATATTTGAACTATATGTATATATATATACACACACACACCAAAGAGCATTACATTTTTAACAGGATACACCACTGACTATATTAATTGAATAACTGCATCATTTTTTATATGAGCAGTTTGTCTTATTTTCTATTTGTATCAGCTAGTACAAACAAAAAATACTATACTATATTGCAAAGCATCTAGATGATCTTGTGTAACTTATAACATGAAATCAACATTCAACGAGTAGTGTTTTTTAGCCTACCATCAGTATATACACTGAAGGGCCATTACTTTATGCCCACCCTGTTAATAACATGTAGGACCACCTTTAGCCCGCAAAACTGCATGCACTTGGCGTGGCATTGACTCCACAAATCCTGATACGTAGTCTGAGGCATCTGGTACCAAGCGCTCACCAACTGATCCCGTAATTCCCGCACATTGCGAGGGGGTCGCGTGGCAGCATGAATTTGGTGGTCCAGGTGAGACCAGAAATGCTCCATTGGATTAATGACAGGTGAATTTGGAATCCAAGACATGACTTGAAAGTTATTGGAATGTTCCTTGAACCATCCCCTGTTGTTTCCACCCTTATGACATGGTGCTTTATCCTGTTGGTAAACACCATCCCCTGTCAGAAATACTGTTGTCATGAGTAAGTGAACCTGGTCTGAAACGATGTTCACGTAGCGCACAGACATCAGGGATTGATCCATGGGGATGGGTCCTAATGTGCTCCACAAAAACATTGTCCACACCATAATTACCCCATTACCGGCTTGTCTATATCCAATTGTGCATCCGAGAGCCAAGGTTTCATTTGAAAATTGGCATATTAGTACATGCCCATCTTTGTGGTGGACTAGAAACCATGATTTGTTGGACCATGCAACTTTCTTCCATTCTTCTAATGTCCAATTATGTTTCTTGGCCCATTCTAGATGCAGCTGGTGATGACTTGCCATTAATGCAGGGACATGCTACGGCCTCTGGCTGCGTAGGCTACGCACCAATGTACATTGCAAAGTATGTTGAGAAACACGGTCTGCATCGTCATTGTTTTAGCTGGTGGTGATTTCGGCTGTTGTAGCTCTTCAGTCATGGTGAACAATGCGTTGCAATCTCTGCTGTCCTCTGGAATCAATGTGCCATCGATGACACACTGTTGGCTGGCGACTTGTTGTTTCACCATCCATATACCACTTTCAGTATGTGCTCACAAGAACTGCACATGAACAGCCCACTAAATGCACCATTCCTGATATTGATGTTCCCAGCCATAACGATTTTACCTTTATCGAAGTCTGATAAATAAGCTGCTTTTCCCATTATGTTGCTAATTGCGCTAAGTTTAGAAAGACAATGCATAGCTGCTTTATATATGTCATCAACTGTGTTTGCGCAGTAGTTTTGTTCTTGGGCGAGCCCATTGTGATAGATAGAGGGTGGTCATAATGTAATGGCTCTTCGGTGTATATATAAGTGATTATATGGACAATAAGCTAAAATTTTGCATTAATGCAGCTAATATTAAAGCAATTTAATTAATAAAATTGTAGCTTATTAAACCCGGCTTATTTGTAAAAAGAAAAATTCTCCACGAAGAGAGTTCCAGTTTTGTTAACCAAACAATGCTTACATGTAAGAATTTAGTTGAAGATTTTTAGCTAAAAATGGCTGCTTTTAAAATCATTTCAAATCAAATCATACAAAATTATATAAAAATCATTTCAAATTTTCAAGCTGCTACTTTGCATAAAAAAAATGTTATTCAGAAATGGTCTTTTTTATGTTCTTGAGAACAATTAATTTTTTAAATAATAATTTTGAAAAGTGGAATTACTATAATAAATAAAAATTGAAATTTTTTATAGAGCTTATTTTTGTAATTATTTGTAACAATGACAGGCTTTTGATATAGATTTATAAATTGTATTTTACTTATTATTTATATTTCATTTCTAGTAATTTTTACTTAATGTACACATCTTTTAAATTTGGAAGACTGATTTGATGTATGAGTAACTTTTTGAGTTATTTGAGAATTAATTAGATATATAACATTTTAAATGTTCTTTCAAATGGTGTAGATAAGGCAGATACATTAATCAGTGTCCCATAATTTTGTGAAAGGTTTAATAAAAAAAAGTCTTATACCCACTGATGATGTCAGCCTTATTTCAATAAATAATAACCACCAATAATTTATTATTTTAGTTTATTCATTTTTATTTAATCCAGTTTGAACTTAATTTTTAGGGAAGAAATTGCCTTAATTAAATATTCCATGGATAATCTGGGTTTAATAACCTACAATTTTATTAATGTATAATTATAAAATTACAGTATGATTATTTATATTACAATTTTATTAATATATGATATATTACATATGTATAACAGGAGGGAGAGAAAATTATTTCTAACAATGCAGTTTTTTCTTTTGAAGAACCATTTCAGCTTAGGTATTTTCAGAGATATGAGGGATCTTTTAAAAATCCAAACTTTCATTGGTACTCTTAGTTTATTTTAAGAGAGAAACTGAGATTCTGATGAAGCTTAGGATGTTTATTTGAACATTTCTTCCCGCCATATATTTTTAAATCTAACTTTTTAGTACAATTTAAAAGTTTTAGATTTATGGTAGTAACATCTAATGCAAAAGCAAAAAGAATAATACTGAAGACAAAAATTGAAACTGGATTCTTTGAGCTTTAACCTTTTTTTCAAGCATTTTCATTATGGTGGTAAGCCTTGAACCTGTGATATCTTCAAGCTAGAATGTTTAGTAGAATCTGGAGACTTCAAGCACTTCACTAGTTGTTCTTCAAGTTAAAATCAGATTTTGAAAGTATTTTGGAATACTATATGGAACCACAAATAGCTAAAATTATCATTAAGTAAAAGTATTTTATTTTTTTTATTATCATTTGAATAATATTTAATTATTAAATATTTCTTTCAGTGTAAATTATTTAAGTTGCTCTGGTTTTTTTTTTTAATACTTTCTCTTTAATTTTATAGATAGACATAATTTCTTATTCAGTTATAAGAGTCTACTTTTTTTTTCCAATGGCAGATTGTGAACAATTACAAATGTAACCCTGTCCATTAATCTATACAAGGCCGGATGTGGTGGTCTCTTTATTATGGAGGCACCTAATAGGTGGCACCATTGCCTTTCCTGTGAAGGGACGGACAGTTACAGCCATGCCTTCTCCGGGTTTTGAACCCAGGCTCTTCAGCATCGCAGTTAGCTTCCCTGACCACTATACCGGCTGGGTGGCCAGTTATAAGAGTCTGTTCTTCAAATTCTTTAATTTATATTTGAATTTCTGCGATATTGTTAGGCAAAATTTTCTCACGCTTAACAGCCTCTGTGTCCCATTTTTCGCTGTTTGTAGTGATATTTTCTGAATTTAGAACCATATTACTGATTTCTCAGCAAGTTAGTTGATTGATTATTGAGGCATTGCCATGCATCTTTATTTCTTACCAGTTACACATTTCTTCACAAATTCCACTTATTGGAAAATTTCTCTTATTTTTTCTAATATCTGGAAAAGTTCAAATTCATGGCTATATTCATATAGCTTGCATCTGCTTTACACTGTTGGTGATGTATCATGAAATTGTCTATTTAAGACATGCTTTTCAGCCAAATTTTGTCTTGCTTCTATCAGATGTTTGGAAGTTAAGCCTGAATTATATTAGCTTAATTATTTACTGTACTAACATATATTTCTTGCATGTGCTCCAAGTCACAAATAAATAAATTCCCACATATACTTAAATCTCATTTGAATAACACATAAGTTATTCTTAATTCAAACAGCAGTAAATGTTATCTTTTGGCCAAGGAGTATCATTTACACAATCTATTTTTTGCTTATGGAAAGAAATTTGTATTAAATTTCTCCTTATGAATTCACTTGCAGTTGGGTGAAGTCTGTTACCATTGTGATAAAAATTTACTGCTGTATTTGGTATTCAGTTACTAATATTTTTTAAAAAAAGTGGTACTTCTTTGTTATGGTGGCCCTCAACTATATTTGGTGATTTTAGATTTGCGCCCAAGATCTCGGCTATAATTTCACCAAGCTTGTGAATCACAAATATAAAAATAAACAGCAGAAAGTATAATAATAACAATAATACTTGCATGTTGTTTCCTAAGAATATTTTTAGAATCCTTATTCTTATTATTTTATTGCATTGTAATTGTTCTAGTCAATTGCAGCATTTTCACACATATTAAGCTGTTTGTTATGCCATTTCATGAACGTGAACATCTCTGCCCAAGAATACATAAATCTAATAACAGTGATGAACGATGCTCTGGAACCACTTCACCAATTTTTAACACAGAGGCCTCTTTTTGCAGATTTTAATGTTGCACCTCCAAATGGTTTTTGTCATTAAATTTACGTTGTGGCCATTTTCACATACTCATTTTTCAGGTAAAAGACCTCTTGAAAAAATTATATGGCAACCATCTCATTACGTGGTATATTATTTTTAAATAAACATTGCCAGTTTGAAAAACTTATAATCTTCTTATGAAAAATGAATAATATAAGAAACATGCTGCAACAGCGAAAATGCAACACAGTGGTATTATATGATTATCTGGTGAGGTATAAGAATACACAGCTGTTGCTAATATATGAGCACATGGACATATATAAGAACACATAGCCAGATTTTGGTGCGATATCTCAGTTGATTGGCGATTCAGTCTTGGGGGGCCATTTTAAAAAGAAGTACCAAAATTGTTGTAGACATCGCTGCATGAGTCATTTCTCAAGCTGTTGTGAGCTGATATTTGTGGCGATGAAAGCAAAAAATGACAAAAAATATTTGCTAAGTCAGCATCAGAGTTCCAAGTTATTCAGTAGATGTAAAATAAGCACTGTTTTCATGTAGAATGTTTTCGTTTTAGATGTATACTGAGCAAAAAGGTGGCTATGGAACCAAATTTTTGATCATACACATTGATGCTAATAAATGATTTTGTTTCTTTAATATGTAGATCTTTTATTTAATGTTGAAGTGAAATTAAGACCCTGCACATATTTCATTATGAACAAATGACTACTCTGAATACATTAAGCATGCATTAAAGTTAGATGCTCTCCTCAGAATATAATATTATTTAAGTCTAAAATAATTAGTTAAGTCTAAAATTAGAGACGAAAAATTTTATAAAGATGTTTGTGCCTGTTAATATGTTTGATATTTTCTATGAATCAAATACATTCACTGTGTTTTAATTCTTAGTATTTGAGGAAGTGTTATTGTCAACTGGATATCATCCAAATCAGTACCAGAATCCTCCAAACACTGAATCTTTTCCAAGTTGTCGTGTTCTGTGTTTGGATGGAGGAGGAATAAGAGGAATGGTTCTTATTCAGATGCTTGATGAGCTTGAAAGAATTCTTGGGAAACCTGTTGTCCAGCATTTTGATTTAATAGCAGGAACAAGCACTGGTGGAATTTTAGCTTTAGTTTTAGCAACTGGTGAGTGCTCATTACAAAATATATTACAAAGCTATTTGGTTGTTTTGTAAGGATTATTCCATTTGATTAACATGTCGAGGAATTTTCTATATTTATAAAATATTTGGTAATTTTCTTTACTTGACTTAATTTAGAAAAAAATATGTTTAAATTTTGAATAAGGAAAAAAACTGGCTCCTATAATATTTTTCATTTTTCATGCTATATTATGAATTAATCCTTAAATTTTCATATGTTGAATTAGCTTAAAATTTTGTATTGCATTTTTTCATTATATGATGCAATGAAAATTATATGTTAGCTGAAAGTAACTTTTTCTGTAGTAACTTAATTCATATTTAGTTTATAGATATGCTGCTTTTTCTTATTAACTTGCTTGCTGCAGGTTTTAATAGTAGCTGTTCAAGTAAAACAGATGCATAGTACTATGGTACTTTAAAAGGAAATATTTAATTCCCCTCCCCCCAAAAAAATCAAATTTTCATAGTATACATTTTTATATACAAATGTTCGAGTATGTGCACGCATTATGTACCACATGAAGAAAGTAAAATATTTATGAATACTTGCCTATCATGGCAGTAGTTGGGAAACTATAGCCTGCAGGTCAAATCCAGCTTGCCACCTGTTTTAATACACCTTGTGGCTTCATATTGTTTTTTAAACAAAAAAAGTTTTGGTTAAATCAAATTACCTGCTCTAATGCAACTTCCAATAGTCGAGTGGTAAATAATGACTGCATATCATGCTATTGGGTTTCATATTCACATTTTGTTGTCTATGGTTACTATAGAATAAGCATTGCCAGTTCTGCCCATTTTGCTTATTTATTATTTGTTATGTGTATTTGCTGTCACCATGTATTAATGTTCTTTAACCATTTTATTTATTACCCACTGTTGCCATGTTGAATGTCATGCTTTTTTCTTTGTCTCAGAATTTAAGGACAAAATACTAACTTGAGTGAACTAAGATAAATCGAACCCAAAGCAAGTGAAGTCTCCCATGTACTGTTTGGTTTATCATATAATATCACCTTATGTTCTTTACTTACTTTGGGTTCAGTGTTACTTTGGCCACTCTGTATTATGTTTGTTAAGCAATGGTATAAAAGCTATGCAAAAAGAGCACAGTATATGCTGTCCTTACCAAAATAAGCACGTAGAAACTTCATGGACCACTTGGCGTTTGCAGATTACAGTTTTAGGAACATTGGTATGGTGAATAGTACACTTTATTGTTTCATTTAATACTGATAATATTTTTATCAGTTAAACTCTTTCGTATTTATGTAAGTAACATGAGTATCATATTATGTTTAGTATTCACTTTCATTCATAGCTTTATGCAACACTGTTAAATTTTGGAATTTAATTCTCTTGAATATAGAAGCACCATTGTATATGAGAAATGTAACTTTTTAGTTCTAGTTTTCAGACAGTTAAATGTTTCTTAAATTAAAAAACTGCCATTAGGTACTTTAACATCAGAAGGAAACTTAATTGGGTCCTTTTGGGAAAAGAAAAATATTCTTGACTTTGAGAATGACAAATTCTCAAAGGAATATTTTTATTGTAAATCTTATCAAAATTAAGTAGAAAACCTGTTAACTAAATATTTGACTAATTGTATCAAGGAAGTCCAATATAGAAACAATAAGACAAAAAGAATGAAATTAAAGAAAAGGTTTTTATATAACAAGCTTTTATTTAAAATGGATATGACAGTAATTCACTAAAAGGAGAAAGATAGTTTACCATATAGTTTATAAGGTTGTTATTTAAATTAACCAGCTATTTATAATTTCAGCCTTCACTATCACTTCTCTTTTTCATTTCCTTACCAGAATGCAAATTAGTTTGAGACCATTTTAAGTCAAGGGTTTGGGACTGTAAGACAACAGAATGTGTGTTTGCCTCTTGAGACCACATTACTAGATTTCTGCCTAACGCAGATAAGATTGTGTTATTCGCCTTTGCATTATAGCCGCCGTCTTTTAATTGTTGTGCCAGTTAGAAAGCTTCTTAGCCAGCTTTGTGTTAACCCTTTATAAAAAAAACAATATATAATGACTTCCTTGAGAGCTTTGATCATATTTAATACTAATAGAAGGCAACTTCAATGCGGTTTACAAAAATAATAATTTTATTTACAATAAGAAGCAGAAGCACATCGGTGGTTATAATCTACTCGTTGCAAATTGAGCTAACTAACATTCTTTTCTCAGAAGTAGAGCGCCCTTTAACGGCGATACAAAAATCATTTGTGGGATTTTTCAACACTCGCCACCTTGCAAAAATTATCGCTGTTTGAGCATGCAAAATAATTCAAATGTAAGAAAGCTACTTACATATCAATATAAATTACATTTACCTGATGTAAACATAAACAGAAAAAAAAAAAAAAAAAAAAAGAGGAATTCTATAAAATAAACAAATATAGTTAACAGCATAGAATTCAAATGTTACTAAATAAGTAAATATTAATTCGAATTATAAACAGTAAATTATTAGTAATAACTAAACTTAGTAACTAAAATTAATGTTAGTGAACATGAAATATAAGAAATAAAATAAAAAATTACAAAATTAGTTTATTTTTAGTCAGATAGTTCAAGGGAGTATATCAATTGCACAGGTCTCACTGAGTCCCCTTTTTTAGTTTTTATCGCACATGATTGTACAAGACGATCACGTCCTTTAAAAACTTGAATTATTCTACCTAAACCCCAGAGAAACTTAGATTTAGTTCCTTCAAGTAAAACTATATCACCAATTTTAAGATTTTTCTAGTTTCAGGTGTACTGAAGAAGTGAGCATTTCTTAAATCAAGAAGATACTGATTTTTCCAGTTTTTCTAGAACTGTTTTATAAGTGTTGTCTGATATTCTTTTCGTTTTATTAGACTCTCTCTTGTTGGAGAGCTATTCAAGATCTCAGCAAAGTTGTATGGATATTCATCTTTATGATTGATCAATAGAAAATCAGCCAGTGAAAGCGATTCAAGTACATATAAATCGTTATAAACGTAGGTCAAAGAATATCTGTTCACAATATTTGCGACTTCTGTCAGCACAGTCATAAATTCTTTGAAATTTAATTGAGCTCCGCCTAATATCTTTTTCAATGGTTCCTTAATACTTTTCATGAGGCATTCATAAAAAGCTCCCTACCATGGAGCAACCTCCATGATAAGTTTCCAAGTCAAACCTTCATTTGCTAGAAAATTTTGAAAGTCTGTTCCTTTAATTATGCTGTAAAAATATTGTAAATCTTTGGCAGCATATTTGAAAGTTTTCGTGTCGTCTGAATAAAAGCTGCGGCAATTTCTTCTTCTCGAAATGAAATGTCTAAGAGCCAAAATGAATTTGTTTGCAGACATATTGGAAATGAGTTATAGATGGAACGCTCGTGTAACAGCACATGTAAACAATACGATGTATGATTTCTGAATGTCATCTCAGACTTCATGTAAACTGGACCTGTGAAATCCACTCCTGTAACATAGAAAAGTGGAGTTTCAACAATTCTGTCTTTAGGTAACTGAGCTGTCATTTCTTTTGCTGGTTTTACTGCATATTTTTGACATATTAAACAGTTCCCTAAGACTTTCTTCACCAACTGGTGGCCTTTAGGAATCCAAACTTTCTGTCGTAGTTTGGTTAAAGTTACTGCAACTCCTGCGTGCAGAACATTATTATGTTCCCTTTTTACAATTAATTAAGTAAATTTGGAATCTTTAGGAAGAACTGGATGTGATCGTCAACTGTATATTCGATTTCTCTAATCATCCCTTAATTTGAAGAATTTTATTTTCATCAAGAAACGGTGCCAAACTGAATATATTAGAACTTGTGGAAATTGACTTGTTAGATTGAAGAGCTTTAATCTCAGGTGTGAAGAAATCCATCTGAACTTTACGAACACAAAATATTTCAGCATCTTGAATTTCAGAAGCACTTAATGTGCCACTATTAGCAGGCAGTTTTCTTGCCTTAGCAATGAAACGTTTAATCCATGCCACAATTCTGAGAAATTTCAGCACATTACTGAATTTTGTTATATGAAACAGTTGATCATCTCTTTTCACAACAATATCATAAACAGATATTTTACTATGGTGTTCTATAATTAAGACACAATAACACACCAAATAAATACTAATTCAGAAGTCAAACAACAAAAATCAGCATTATATTTTCAAAATTTCAAACATTCATTTGCAGTTTTGCAGCTGAAGATGGTGGTTCGGTAAAACCATCGAAACTAGTCCGAAAATTTTGAAAATATAACGCTGATTTTTGTTATTTGACTTCTGAATTAGTATGGTGTTCTAGTTGTTCTTCATTTTCCATGTCAAAATTTGGTTGAACTGGCCAGTTTTTATGTTGGTTTTGTAACCATTCTGGTCCAAACCACCAAAGTGAATGATTCTTCAGAGAATTTACACCCAAACTTCTGGTTAATAAATCAGCAGGATTTTTCTTACTGCTACAATGTTTCAGTTATTGGGATTTGTCAAGGCTTGAATTTCTGCAACCGTATTAGAGACAAAAGGTTTCCAGTTGCTAGAAGATCCTTTGATCCAGTGTAATACGATTTGCGAATTTGTCTGTAAATATATCTGTTGACAAACATGATTAAATAATTTAGTTAAATGTTTTGCAAGTTTAGCTGCCATGACTGCTCCCATCAATTCTAACCGGGGCAATGTTAAGCTTTTAACAGGAGCTACTCTGGTCCTTGTTAATATAAAACTTGTTTTGATTTCACCAAACTTATTCGTATATCTGAAATATGCCACACATCCATATGCGTTATTACTCGCATCACAGAATATGTGTAAGGAAATGTCACTATTTTGCTTGTCAACATTTTGAAAGTATTTTATATCTATTGATATTTCTTGTAAATGAATTATTATTTCTGCAAGCCACTTCTTAAATTCAGTTTCAATATCATTTGGAAGCTGTTCATCCCAATCAAGATCCTTTACTCATATCTGCTGTAGTAGGATTTTGATTCTGATCACAAATGGTGATATAAATCCAGTTGGATCATAAATTTTAGCAGTAACTTATAATACTGTTATTTTAGTATATAACACACAACTAGTTGAAGACAATTCTAAAACTTTTAAATCTAGTTTAATAGTATCACTTCCTGTATCCCAATCAAAACCGACATTTTAACTTGCGCAAAACAATCATTGGTATAAAAATTGGTATGACCTTTTCATTGCAAAAGCAGAGCCCGTGTGAGAATAAATTTATTTGTATTGGTTGCCTGTTTAAGACACAGGCACGACAAGTAAGGGATTAACAAATTGTTTTTCTAATTTTAATAAGCTAATAGGTTGTTGTGATCTTTGTGTGTTCGGCTAAAAAAGCCTTTGTGATTTCTATTTCGAAATAACTTTTTAACAATGTTTTCAAATTAACTTGATATCTTCATTTAATTAAATTTCTCTTCTGATTTTAATTACATAAAGAAGAGGAGTTGAAGTCATCAGTTCAATCAAAATGGGAGTAATTTGCAATATAAGATTCATTTCTTAACAAAAGGAGAATATTAAATCTTACCTTGAATCATCTATATTAATCTTACTTGGAACAAGATATCCAAAGATAGCAGCACATAATTTTAACAACACTTTATATTCTTTATTCGAAGCACAAAATAGTGTATTCGGCTTTCCCGGCCAGATCACCAAGATATAAAAAAACAATATATTATGACTTCCTTGAGAGCTTTGATCATACTTAATACTAATAGAAGTCAACTTCAACGCATTTTACAAAAATAATAATTTTATTTACAATAACAAGCAGAAGCACATCGCTGGTTATCATCTACTATGGACCAAACTGAGGTAACCAACATTCTTTTCTCAGAAGAAGAGCGCCTTCGAATGGCGATACAAAAATCATATGTGGGATTTTTCAACACCCTTTGAGAGGCACATTGAAAATTCTTCAGCCTTTAGTGAAATTAATTGATAACTAGTACCTTTGAGCTTCATGAATGTGACATGTATCAAAAAAAATTTTTGCACACCTTGGAAGGCAGGTGGGTGGTGGTTGAGGAGTGAAACGACTGCCCATGTAGCGCATGAAATCTGCAAACGTTTTGGGCATTGATTTTTACAGCAAAATAATACATATAAGCATAATTATTTATGGTTTTTGCAAATATTAATAAAAAGAAAATTTCTGAAAATTAACCCCATAATTTAAAAATATAGTACACATAATACTGTTTATTCTGATCTTATTTCAGGAGAAGATTTTATAAAATGTTATTCTAAATGTATAAATATGCTAAGTAAATGCTAAAAATGTAAAATTTATAACATTCCATCTTCGTATTTTCATCAAAAATAGTATGTAGAAGTTATCTAAAATATATGTTACTACTCACATATTCACACAGCTTTACAAATTATGAAACTTTTTGAAATCATCTGATGCCTTTCTGATAATTGTATAATGGTACAAAGTAAAAAGACACAGCTTTCTTTAGAAAAAGGAGGCTAAATGAAGTTCCTGCTCAATCTTTTATTTTTCTTCTTTGAAAGGGAAAGGGCAGTACCTTCTCCCCAAACACACTCCCCCTTCTGCCTAACATAGAGATCACATTACACCCTAGAAATTAAAAAAATACATAGGATCAATAGGAATCAGAGGGTCATATTACAGATCACATTACATCCTATCAATAAAAAAATACATAGGAATATTATAGCCCTAAGATTACATTACACTTAGCAAACAAAATACACATAGGAACGTTCTAGCTCTGAGAGGGCGCGTTCTAGCTCTAAGAGGGTGGTGGTTTCTGTAGAAAACCGCATGTTGAATTATAAAAGAAATGCAAAATTTATTACTGATTTCTCTCAATATTAATGTTTTATAAATAAAAGAGTATGTAAATAAAAAAATACATAAGTTAAACTTAAGTGACTAGATGCATTTTTTAAGGAGTTAACAAAGAAAGAGAAAAATTTTTAATTTTTCTCTTTCTTTGTTCAAAGTTTAAGCACATATAAATCGATGCAAAAAAAAGGCTTACTTTTGTGCTACCGTCTGTTGGTTCTTTTCAGAGTTAAAAACACAGTAAAACCACAGAAACACAGTAAATTAACACAGTAAAACCACAGAAAAACCACTGCACAACTGAGAAAAAAGTTTCTTAACATGTGGTTTCAAAGGTTGACTCTGTGACGCAAAGGGTTAAATCAGTTGTGTAGCCTATGGCTACTAGAATTGGCTTTAAATTTTAATTTATTCCTACTTTAAATTTCATCACCTGAAGTGGTGGTTGATTTGCAAGCATGAGGTGTGCATTTTATGTTTAAGTTTTAATTTAATAGAAAGGTTTGTTTTAAAGCCTTTTTAATACTCTATAGTTCTTTTCAGATAAAGCAATAGTTCGCTCTAACGCTGTTAGAGTTTGATACCCGTTTATGCTGCGAAAACAGATCAAACTCTGTAAGTTTAATAGGAATAAGCAATTAAATTTCATTGCTTAGATTAAGTTTCATCGCTAGAGATTGTTTCATAGTTTTCAGTACTATGTACAGAATTCATCTACAGATGTATATCATTAATATTAAAAGTGTGAGGGTGCCGTGATAAATTAAAAAAGATAATGGCTTATATATTTGACATCACAATTAAGTTAATAGATATCATTATTTAGGCACCTCATGCTTTTATTATTTATGATATAAAATTGTAGATGAATGAGATACATTCTGGTGACGTCGGAGGTCACGTGATGTCAGAACTGCTAATGTAAACAAACAAGCTTCTGCTGTGGTAGATGTGTTGAAAATTCGGAAACTTTATTTTTAATTAGTTATGAAATTTGCATTTCATCATTAATCATTATTTCATCCATTAATTAACTGTTCATTCATTTGGTTAGTATAATTTTCATAACTCTTATGTGTTATCTTCATGATACTCTTTTGTTCGCTGCTTTACCATGTTTTGATTGTTAATATTTATTTATGAATTCTTTCCTTGATCTGATAATTAATTCATTTATAAAAAAATGTAAAAATGAATACAGAAAAATCATGTTTACATACATTGCTCTTCTAAACTGAAAAGAAAGTTACTATAAATATTTTTAAGTCATAATTTTATCAGCTTAACGAGCAGAACAGTAAATATAAATAGTTGGTTTCTGAAAATCGTAGTAGTCAAATTTATGATTAAAATTACGGAGCACTGTAAATGCAGCTGGCCCTTAAATCATGTTAGGGTAATGATGCCAATTTTCTGAGCAGTTCAAATTTAATATATAATTTTATACAACTTAAAATTTAGATTTTAGCAACTGACTATTATCCTATTGATAGTATAAACTGCAAATTAACACAATTTGTATACTATAATATAAATGTCAATAAGAAAGGTATATAGATTTGTGCAATTGAGTTCACTGCGGTACTAGCTTTGAAACTAATAACTTTTCATAATATATTTTTCTTCATTTTATAATAATAAATAATAAAAAAGTACTACCTGTATACATTTTAAATATTCAAAAAATAAATTTGAAGTTATTTTTAATCTTGCAAGTTACATAATTTATGTGCAGAATTTTTTTATTTTAAAATCATGTAGCTCAAAAAAGTTTTCAAGTGTATTTATTGAAAAGATCTACCATAGTAAATAGACTAGTGTAATTCTATACCTAAGGCACATGTTATCTCAAACTATGGACTGACACAACCACTGGTTTTCAAGGACTAAATATACATGCTAATTTAATATTTAAACTAAAAACTCAGCAATCTCCCATGAAAATTTAGAATTTAGTATAAATTCTTTTAAAAGCATCCATTTATATTAAAATGTTTCAGTATTACTGATGCTTCTAATATTAAAGCTGTTGGTATCCTTAATATCTACAATGGAAGGTATTAAAAAAATTAACATTTCGATATTTATGTGTATTCTCTAAAAATCAATAACAACAGCTAAAATATTAAAACACATTTCAATGAAATTAATAAAATTTTAGCTGTATAAAATATTCTATGACACTAATTAATATTAATAAGAGAAAATTGGCTTTGCATTTATGTTCTTGCAGATAAACAGATCTTTCATAAGTTCGGCTATTTCAGTAATTTAGAACAACTATTCATGAACTATGAATATACTATTATTACACTTATATTTAAAAGTTTGGAAAACATTACTCAAGGTCCCGTGGATAGTTTTCAGTTAACTTATATGCACTTAATATTCTTAATAAAAACATTATTAATACTGGTAAACATCATGCATAAGAAAAAATTTATAAATCTTACCTCGTTTTCTGCAGAAATTTGCACAGATGTTTCATAATTAATTGATTTCATCATTTCGGCCTTTACACAGCTTGTTATAAGTACCGTGCTATCCGGCATTATTTTTAAACAAATATTGTTCACATGTTTTTTCTTGAATAACAAAATACCTTTCTTGTTGACATCAAGGAAAGAGAAATCATTTCCAAGCATATTTTTTAATTTTTCGCAATAGCCATAAATTTCTAAATTCGAAATATCTGCTATCGACTCCATTGTAAACATAGCACATGCGGATATTGTTGCTCTTAAAACACGTGACCACATTTTTCCTCTTCTTCTCTTGCGGAATGTATATCATTCTGTAAATAGAATTATTGAATCTATTATTTTTCTCCTTTTAGTGCATATCCATTTTATGTAAAAACATATTGCATAAAAACCTTTTTTTAATCGTACTTTATTTTTAGTTTTTTAGTCTCAATTACATGTTATCAATGCTGAAATTTGTAGTTATTATTAAGACATAAGCAATAAATTATAACAAAATTGTGAAATAAAGCAAATTAAACTGAACATCATTCAGAGAGTGAAGAAATCGCTTTGAGTATTCAGTTTCAGGAATTGTATGTAATAAAAATGTTGCTTGCAGCTAAAATAAGAAAATGAATAGAACTAATTCTTCATTAAGTGCACCAAATTGGCTGATTGAAAGCACTTTTTCCTCACGCCTGCTTCAGACTGCAACACATTTTTCTAAAAAAAAAATGTAGAAACTCTCTTAATTAATAATTTTTGGTGCTACTTTGGTAGACGGTTGCACGGATTTTTGGCGATTTACGTTGGTGCAATTGTTGGCGCAGTTTTTACAATCATCAGCCATCTTGAAAAACGCTGTTTTTACGCATAACAAAGTATTCGAAACTTTAAAAAAAAAATAAATGTCATTAAAAGTAACGGATTAATTTTTTGTTGAAAATGTTGTTTTTTAAGATGGCAGGCAAGTGTAAATAAATACATTTACTATGAGTATAAAATACTAAAGTAAGGTTATTATTACTTTCATATAGCAAAGAAAGAGAATAAAAACACCACTATAAAAACATTGTGCCAATTAAATAGATTAAAATATTACTTAAATTAAATATCGAATTAAAAACATTATACAGTCAAAAGTCGTTAATTCGGACACCCGTAATCCGGAATGATCTATAATCCGGACCTCAAAGCTACAAACTTTCTGCGCATGCGTCGCTTTCACGCATGCGCACAGGCGTTTACGAGAGCGCGTAAGACCCTTCCGGCTGCGAATATGTTTGTGCGCATGCGTGTTTAATGTGTAACGGAGTTATACGCTAAGCTAAAGTTATCTAATTCAGTTAATGTTTCAGATTGCGTTGTTCCTTAATCTTCGAATTGGATCCGGCTTATTATTTTTTGCAGACTGTTAGAGCAATTTTATAAAAGTAAGCTTGAACTTTCGATTATGTCAAATAGAATTTCCGATATATATTTACTACAAAGCGAAAGTATGTTTGAAATCCGAAATCTGTTTATCAATTTCACGCTGCTCTGCGGCAGAGGGAGGGCAGAAACGTCATTATTAGATTATGATAGATTAGAAAGATTATGTCAAATAGAATTTTCGATATATATTTAATAATATGTAATTTGTATCTACAAAGCGAAAGTATGTTTTGAAATCCGAAATCTGTTTATCAATTTCACGCGGCGGATTGGAAGTTAATCTGTCAGCACTATCCTTATCTTCAGGGCAGATGTTTTTATTTTATTTAGTTTATAATTCCGTACTAAGTGTAGTATTTCATTTCGATGTACTCCGTCTTTGATATGATTTAAATCAAGTTCCTCGTCATTATAATTCGCTTCCGATAGTGAAGAAAGTGACCCAGAGGTTATTGAAAACGAAAACATTTCGATTGACAAATTAGTCGGTATTCTCAACACAGCAATTATAGGACTGGAACAGCGGAACTTTGTAACTAAACAAGAAATTATGTCTGTTTAATAGAATTAAAGAGAAAGTATTATCACATGAAACGAAGCAACTTACATTGAAGGAAATGTTTAATAAAGTAAACAAATAAATATTAAGCTTTTTCTTTTTGTAAATTTTGATACCCTTTAGATCATAATTGTTATTTATTTCATAAATTACGGTTTCATATTTTTAATTTTGTAATTTCTGCATGCCATCTTACCAGATTTAAACTGATGATCTATAATCTGCAAAAATCGATAATCCGGAATCGCCAAAGTCCCGAGGAGTCCGGATTAACGACTTTTGACTGTACCAACATTTAAAATATTACAGTCAAAAGTCTTTAATCCGGACTCGTCAGGACCTCGGCGATTCCGGATTATCGATTTTTCCAGATTATAGATCATCTGGTAAGATGTTTAAATCTGGTAAGATGGCATGTAGAAATTATAAAATTAAAAATATGAAACCGTAATTTATAAAATAATGAGCAATTATGATCTAAAGGGTATCCAAATTTACCAAAAAAGAAGCCTAATATTTATTTGTTTACTTTATTAAACATTTCTCTTAACGCGCGGATGCGTAAAGCATACCTTACTCATAGCCGAAATTAGAAAATTGCAACCAGAAAACTATGTGATTTGTATTCGTGATATTTATAATGATGAGGAATTTGATTTAAATCATATCAAAGACGGAGTACATCGAAATTAAATACTACATTTAGTAAGGAATTATAAGCCGACTAAAATAAAAACATCTGCCCTGAAGATAACGATAGTGTTGACAGATCAACTTCCAGTTCATTGCGCGCCGCGACGTCCCCCCCCCCACGTGGAGAGCAGCGTGAAATTGATAAACAGATTTCGGAACGGTTAGATAAACAAAGGATATGCTTTTATCCATTTTTTGTAGCAATTCGTTTTTTGTTTGATGGACATCGAAACATACTTTCGTTTTCTAGATCCTTTGGGAGCTCCAGCATCGGAAATTCTATTTGACATAATCGAAAGTTCAAGCTTACTTTTAGAAAATTGCTCTTACAGTCTGCAAAAAATAGTAAGCCGGATCCAATTTGAAGATTAAGGAACAACGCAATTATCAACATTAACTGAAATAGATAATTAGATAATTTTAGCTTTTACCGCCCGTTATACATTAAACGCGCACACGAAAACGTATTCTGCACTTGCGCAGATGCATATGCGCAGTCGTAAATGTCTTGCGCGCACGAGTAAAACGCCTATGCGCATGCGTCAATGCGGCGCATGCGCAGAAAGATTTTAGCTTTGAGGTCCGGATTATAGATCATTCCGGATTACGGGTGTCCGAATTAACGACTTTTGACTGTACTTTAAAATACGTTATATAGAATATAATTAACATTAAAACATATGTGACAATAATTATCCCAGCAATTTTTGAAAATAGCGTATTGATTTTTTTAACAAAAATTGAAGTATACAATTATAAAATAAAAGAAAATATGTGCTTACATTTTTTTTAGTCATTTAACCTGTAGTTTATTGATAAAAACCACAAAAAAAAAAAAATCGGAATCATAATTTAGATATCAATGAAAAAAATTTGAAAAATGTAATATCAAGGGTAGGAATAAAAAATTTAAAAAAAATTATAAATAGATAAAGCAATTTAGAGCCTAATTTTGATAATGAAGATTAAAAATAACAAAAAATTAAAAAAAAAAACTCCAATAATATGTATTGCTTTTAAGATATCGAAGATCCTTTAACTGCCCCTCCCTGAAGTACAAAGGACAATTTTTTTTCCGATACCAATAATTCTTGGTACTTACCAATAACAACATTCATCTTTGAAGGAATTCGGAGATATGAATTTTAAAATGGCGCGGTATTACACAAATTTTCAGTAACCAATGAGGGAGCTGATTACCGCTCGTTAATGCACAAATATTCTACAACCAATCAGAGAGCAGATTACATCACACCTAGAATTAAAATTATTTAAATAATCATACATAATAAAATCATTTTTCAAAAAAAAAAATGCAAAATTAAATTGCATTTTAATATTTAACAGCCATAAATAATGTTTAAAACATTAGATTAAATTTATAGGTATTAAAACTAATTACTTTTAAAGTAAGGTGACATCATTGATTACATCATCCACAACATAAAATTTTATAAAATATCATAAACAATAAAATTTTTATTTCAAATAAAAATGCAAAATTAAATTGATTTTTAATATTTAGAAGCCATAAATAATATTTAAAACACGGAATTTATGCATAATAAAACGCATTATTTTTTAAATAAAATGACAGCAAAGTATCGGTTACCATAAATAACTTATCCAGCAATGGGCTTACCATAAGTCATATTACTCACCAAAAGAAAAATCGCCAAAATCCGTGCAACCGTCTACCAAAGTAGCACCTAATTTTTTATCGTTATCGTGTTTAAAGAGAGTGAAAAGTTGTTTTCATAATCTCTGAAAATTTCAAAACTTTATATCTGATACATTTTTAGATGTTGAAATTTTAGTCATAAATGCCAAGTAAAGTATAGAAAAAAAAATAAAGTGATTTTTCAAAAATTTTACAGATATGCAGAATTTTAGTAACAATTTTTATGCAAGTTTTATTGAAAAACTTTTTTGTCGCTGTTAGGCAAACAGTAAAATTTAAATTTGTTTAGTTTGTTCATTAAACAAAGATATGTGCAAAAAAATCTTTTAAACATTAAATAAAAAAGAATCTAAATCAAATTTTGGAAAAAATCTGTTTAATACATTGTCATCAACAAACAGTGTATGTACAAAATTTTAACTTAAAAGCTTATCAAGAAGTAGGTTAGAAATCTGAGACAAAATTCCACTCACAATGAAGCATCATGACTGAAAGAATGCAACTTGGGTGAACTATGGAAAGGTTATGAAATCTAGTACAAATCAGGAATGGGTGGTTTATAATAAAAGATTTTTCCCAAATTCTTTTTGTAAAAGCAGTCGCAAGGATGAAAGTTTAACATGTCCAAAAATCAAAGAAAAATAAACTGTACATTTTTAAAAATAAAATTTTTTCAGAAAATATCGTGTTGAAAATGTGTTAATCTCCCTTTGTTAAATAAATTCATATTAAATCAATTTATTGAAACATGAAATTTATTTTAAGTTCGTAAAATAGCTAAGTGCCTATGTTTCATGATGATGTGAAAATGGAGTGTGTAGAGTAAAATCTCGCTTTCCTATAGCCCATTATGTCTCAAAATGATGCAATTTTGTCACAAAACATAAAATTAAAAATATATATATAATTCAAATTTCCAAAAAATCGCTTCGAGGTGCACTGGCTCTTGTCTAGATGCACCTATGTACCAAATTTCGTAGCCGTGGGTCTATTAGCTTACGCGCAGTGTGAACGAAAGACACACACACACACAGACAGACTCTTTCTTTTATTATATGTAGAGATAATAATGAAGCAGCATATCTGACAAAGTTCTGTCATAAATCTAAATGCCAGCATCTAAATTTCTACATGTGTGGTTCACTGGTATTTTTGTATAAATCAGCATTCAACACAGTTTTAAAGGAAATTATTAGAATATGAAATAAATTAATCTAATATAGAAGCTATTTAATATCTCATCAGCTGCATTTGAGCTGCGCCAAACAAATTGAAAATCAAGTTCCAAAGTTGACACTATTGCCACTTAGCAATCTCTAAATCAATGCACTTTTTCTTCCATGTTGCCATCCAGAGGCAGAGAAAAAAAATATTTATTCAAACCGGAACAGGCTAAATATTTTTTTTTTAAATAAGGAACATGAATTCATTTAATAACAATATTTTTTAATCTAAAAATAATATGGGCTTTCATTAACAATTTTATGACTCCTGTGCAGTTTTTTCATGATGATTTGACCCACTTGTCAACTTAAAGATAAAGATTGGATTAGAATAGGAATTTCCCTTATATATTTTAAATCTCATGGGGTTAAATTTTATATTGATTATGTTTTTGTGGTAAAGTTTAATGATGTGCAGATTTTATACTGTTCTCTGGCAAACACTGAAATTAGGAAACTTTATATAAAAGAAAAAATTAGTTTATGTGACAATAAATTAATTATTCATTTATTTTTCATTAATTATAATAATTGTTTTTTCATTATTTAGCATTATCAATAATTGTTCACTTATTTGTTATCAAATATGAATTTTTTTTTATTAATCCATTTTTAAAAATTGAATTTAGAAAATTTTCTAAATGATGCTTATTATGTAATACAATTTACATTCCTTATAACAAGGGTTCTCAAGAGGCTGGGGGGAGGAGTTTCATAGTTTTAGTGGGAGGAAGATGGTCATCCTGATTACAGCTATTCCTTGATGCAGTTCAAATGAAGTAAAAAAAAAAAGAGAGAGAGAAGGTAGAATCTTGTTCATTTCGCCCTCTAATATGTGAGCTTGTTATGTCTTTGTTTGTTCTTTCAAATTGAAACTCGCAGTTGTGGAAAATTATTTTTATCTGCTGATACATTTACCTTGTAAACTTTATAGTTGTAAATAGTAGAACAAAATGAATGTCAGAACAGGAACATATGATGATTCATATATTCAGTATGGTTTTATGTCGTTGTTAATGGAGGAAAAAGACCTTAATGTTCTATGCTGCAAAGTTTTTTCAAATGATTCCTTGAAATCAGCTAAGCTAAAACAACATTTACATATTATTCATCTTCAGCATAAAAATAAGGACAAAAGTTTGTTTGAGAAACCTGGGAACACTCTTGAAAAGACTAAATTAGAGTCGACAGGGCATTACAAGGGGGGAGGGGGAAACACGATGTTATTGAAGCTTCCTATGTGGGTTGTACTAGAGATAGCAAAGCAGAAGAAAACACATGCACCTGGGGACACTTTGATCAACTATCAGACAGTACCGTGCAAAGACAAATCAGTGATATGGCAATTGATTTTAAGGATCAATTTGTGTGAGAAATTAAGTCTGCAGCATTTGGCCTACTTTCACTTGATGAATCACGTGATGTGGCATCATGTTGTCCATTGCTACTTGAAAGATATGTTCATTTAAGTTCATTTAAAGAGAAGTTTCTTTTTGATTCTCTTTTAAAAGCAACCAATACAGCCTCAGATATTAAAAAAAAAAAAAAAAAAATTCATCTTCCTTTACATTAGAAAATCTCCTTATGGGATAATGTATGTGTGAGTGTTGCACAGATGGAGCACCATCTATGTTGGGGACAAAATCTGGAATTCAGGTTAAAGTGAAATTTCTGTCTCCAAAAGTGAAAAGCATTCACTGTATGATCCATTGACAAGCACTAGCTTCAAAAACTCCTCCAACTCCATTAGAGATGGTTTTGGATCAAACAATTTAAATTGTGAATTTTATCAAGGGATGAGCTCTTGGTGCATGACTTTTCAAACAGTTATGCATTGACTTGGATGCAGACGACCATTTGCTTCTTTTTCACACAAATGCTCAATGGCTGTCAAAAGGAATTGTAATTGTCTGAGTATTTGAGCTCAGAACAAAGCTTAAATCATTTTTCAAAATTAGGAAAAAGTGGAATATATTGCCTAGATGCATGATGAGAAATGAATCATGCCTTGCTTATTTGGTTGATATTTTTGAGTAGCTGAATAAATTGAATCTTCAGATGTTAGGAAGAAATACAAATATCATAAAATTCATTGATTCTTTAAAAGCTTTTATGAATAAACTATTAGTAGATAACTGGAAGCAGAAAATTAATATGAAAAACTGTCATCATTTGTCATGTTGCTGGTACTAACGGTCAAGTATTTCCAGAATTAGCATAATAATTCTGCAGCATTTGAAAACAAATTTAGGAATATTTTCCTGAACTTTCTGATGAGAAGTTGGACTTAGTGCAAAATCCATTTAAATTGTTAGTTGACAAACTTCTAATACTTTTCGAGATGAATTTCTCGAGCTGAAGACTGATTCTCAAGCAAAAGACATATTTGAAGAGAAATCAGTCACAGAACTTTGGCTGTTGATTTGTGACTATCACCCAAGATTGGCAGAGAGAGCTGTTCATGCTTTGCTTCCATTTATGTCAACATAACTGAATCTGAATTTTCAGCTCTAGTTCAAATAAAAGTGCCATAATGAAGTAGATTGGAAGTTGAAAGTGATCTGCACTGTGCCTTTTAAAGCACTTCTCTGCGTATCCAAGAAGTAGTTAAGAAAAAACTGTTGCGGTTTTCTCATTAACAGTTAGACAAGCTATTGAACATTGTATTAATTGAAGTATGCTTTATTTTATTTTACTTTGTGTATGTAAAAGAACTATTTAATTTAAGTTTTGGTATTTATTAACATTTCCTCTATTTTTTGCTGTTTAATTTATAAAACACATAAAAAAGGTTCTAAATTTGAATAAATGTAGTATCTTTTTGGTTTTGGAAGGGGAATGACCTTCTAGTAATGTGGTAAGGGGTGCATGGACCAAAAAGGTTGAGAATTACTTTTAATGACTCTTCAATACAACCGTAAAGAGTGCAAGAAATCACTATAATGAAATGAGAATTATGTACCTTCACCAACTGAGGTCATTACAATAGAATAAATAGGCACTGTAAGTCTTATAAGCATTTACTGTACAGATGTGTGTGATTTGATGTTAATTTTATTTATAAATTTTATTCTAAATTTGACTTTTGTTCAAATATTGTTTTAAAGGTAAATCAATGAAAGAATGTCGATGTCTTTATTTCCGTTTGAAAGACAAAGTGTTTGTTGGCGCTCGTCCTTATGATGCTGATTTGTTGGAGTCCTTTCTGAAGAAAGAACTAGGCGAATCAACAGTTATGGGGGATATTGAGAAGCCAAAGTTAGTAAAGTTTCTTTTAATTGCAGTACATGTTCAGTTATAAATAAATAAATATTTTAAAATATTCAGTAATGTTGTAAAAGAGTGTATATATTTAAAGCTTCTAAAAGTGCTCTTAAAATGACGTTTGCAATGTTAAATAATCATACGTGAAGGTTTTTTTTATTTATTTACTTTTTTATTTTGCCAGATGTGTCACAGGTTTCTAAAAACATGGATTTATGTTGTTTTATGAAGAAATTCCTTTATGGATATTGCAAACTAGCTATTGACATAAGTTCTGAATGAATATATATATATATGCGTATGTCAGAAAGATAAATTTTAAATAGATATAAGGTAAATTTTAAAAAAGGAAAAAATGGTCAAGAACAGAATATTTTCCAAACTTTTTTTTAATCATGTTGTTTTAATGTTTTTCTTTTGCAACCCAAACCTGTTTATACCTTATTACCTTTGGTGCGAAAAAGGGAAAAACTCATGGTAGCACAATAGCAAGACAGCTCGATTATGGACCCAGTGAATCTGAATCTAATAGTTCTGTTTCTATTTATTAATTGTGAAAGGATTTCTTACCCATGCTTTGTTGCTATCAGCTGGGGGAAAAGATTCAGATTTGTCTGCTAACCTATCAGATGTTCTTTGACAGCAACTGAAATTTCATCAGACATGGAACTAATATTGTATTCTCTTTGCATTTCAATTAGCTTCCTAAAAGTATTATAATTTCTTGCTTGACTGTTTCAAGCGACCCACAACCATTTCAATATTAATATGCTGTATAATAATATGTTTCCATGATTCTGCACCTCAGTGTATAACTGGAAAGAGACAGCCAATTTATCTGCTGTTGTTGTTTTATATCACATATACAAGATATCAACATTTCCATTTCAGGAAATATCAACTTTTCTGCAACTGTATACAGATATCGAATTTTAGCAATTAATTGGGATATTTCATGAGAAACTACAGCTAGATTTTCAGGCAAACCTCCTGAAAAAAATTTGAAGACATAGTCTGTTTGATAGATATTAATTCTGTCTTCTTATTTATAAAGAACTCTATTAGCTTGTTATTGTAGTTTAGAAGTATTAATTCAAAGTGCCATTTCAATTTTTAAGGTCTGAGGGACCCATTTGATAAGACTGCATAGCAAATAATACAGAATGGTTTTTCATCAGCATCTTTCATAAAAGCAAATTTTATATAATCATCAGAATAGTCGAGTCCAGGATTTTTTTTTTGGGGGGGGGTATGTGTAATAGACAATACCTCATGTGATATTTTCTAGTGCCATTCTTAGAATTCATACTTAGTTGAACGCTACTTATGTTTGTCATCAACAAAAAGTTTTCCCGTCTGGATATCACTTGATTTTTTTTATCGGTTATAACCATCACATTTCTTTATTGTTATTTTTTTTATTAACCTTTTATCCATTGATAATTGTGGCGGTGCTCTGCTATGTGTGGCTTTCACAGGCAAGTATTATGGCTGTTGTGCATATAAAATATATGTATGAAATATGGTAAAACTATTCAATGCCCAAAAGAAAGTAAATATTAATTCTTGCAAAGTTATTAGTAAACTTGAACTGGTCAGTGTCCAAACATAATTATTTTATTTCATTTCTTGTTAGTTAAAAATTTTAATATTCTCCAAAAACATAAAAAATACTATCAGACAGTTTTGCAAAGAAAACCTTTAAAAGTTAGATTTGTTTTTGGATGCTTTACAGGGAGGTGTCTATTGAATTTCTGAATCATTAGTAGGAGTAGAAACTAAACTGGGGTGATCTGCAAGCAGAAACAGAAAATGAATGTAATGCATGAGAAACATTCACTATCATAATTTGATACCAGTAAAAAATAATTTAATAGTTGATTCAATGTCCAAATTAATGAGAAATTTATGGCACTTGAAAGCTTTGGGAATTTCTTATAAATCTGATGGTAGTTACAACTTAGAAGACAATGTTATCTTTAGATGGTTTTGGCACTACAGATATGTAGCTTGCTTGCCTGGGACAAGCATACAGAGAAATTATGGGATAATTTTGAGGTAGCAGAAAACGAGTCAAGTCCTCTGGCAAAAATCTAAGACCAGTCTAGAGTTTCATGAGCAGCTATGATAGATTAACATTTACAATCAGAGTATTTAAAAACTAAAAAAAAGGTACTTTTTATCACATTATGCAGTAATTAGGGAAAACCTAGCATCAAAAAACAAAACTCTGCATTGTTTTTGACACATCATCACATGCTGAAGGCAAACTGTCATTGAGTGATTGTTTCTTTCCATCTGAAACCTGTTCCACTACTTTTTTAAAATGATGTAAGTATGGACTTGTGGCTTTTGGAAAATCTCATTGTGTCTCTCAAACATTCCTGAATTCCAACATGTAGTTCTTATTGACAGGAAATTTGGCCACCCCTGCCATATAATATTATGATTATTAGTAAATAAGTACAAAAATGTATGCAGTATCTGAATTAATAACTATCAGAAAATTACTGAAATTATGAATAAAGCTTTGTCACTACCAAAAATTGATTGGGATAAAGCAGTAGACCCTAGACATTTTTTAGTTCTCTAATCTAGACTCGATGTTGTCACTTTCATATGAAAGCTTTGCTTGAGTCTGCTGGCATACTCCAATCAAGCTTAAAAAACTTTTGGTGATGCTGCAAATAACATTAAGATAGGAACTAAAGCAAGAAATAAAACTAATAAGTTTCAGTATCATATGCCAGCTATGAAGACATTAACTTACTAAATCTTGTCATTAAGGTCACAACCAGGCATTTGGGAAAAACTTGTTCTAGAAAGTCTTTTATGAATTTAGAGAGAATTTCTTGAAGCACTCATAAAACACGAAAAAATGTTTGTATGGTATAAATGTGTTTTTGTTTAGCCTTTCCTTGATGACATAGATGCTTGAAGCATTTTAATACATTACATATTTTATCTATAATTTCTAGCCAAATTTAGCCTAAGGCTTACATTTTCAGAAACCTTTTTACCAAATTATGTATATATATCAAGAGGTAGTAATTAAATCAGTAAACGAGGTTAACAGTCTAACAGGAAGTGCATGCATCAAAATTAAAACAAAAACAGTTTAGTAAAATAACATGATAAAATTAATGTACTTAATAACATAATAAAATTAATATAGCAGATTGTTAAAAATCCCTTTGTCTTTTTGTAAGAACAACTGACGAATTTTCAGCAGAGCAACATTCCTGAGTTATATCTGGATGATTAGAAATTTTTGAAACAATTCAGTGGAAAGTACCAAATAAAAAATTAATATAATTAAAATCATTAATTAAAGATATATTAAAAGTGCAATAAATAAAGTTTTTTTAAATATTAATCATCAAAACATAATCTGCTTTGATATTACTCCGAAACAAAAAATAAAGTGTATTAAAAGAATTCTTGTAGTAAAGAAACCTGGGGGAAAAAAAATGGGTAAATTAAAAGCAAAGCAATGTTATATTAAAAAAGTAAAAAAAAAAAAAAAAACTTTGTAAATCAGAAATAAAAACATATTGCCAATTTTAGTTTTAGTTTTTCTTTTTTTCCATTCTAGGCTGAAACTTTTTTTTTCCCCCCTGCAGTTTGGAATTTGTTCTGCATTAAAAAAAAAAAAAAAAAAAAAAAAAAAAAAACTTCTTATTAATTTTATGTTTAGTAAATTTGCTCAAAAATTTTGACTTGAAATATATTTACTGTTGATTTACAAAGTTTTTTATAGCAATTTTGTCTTTTCTTCGGTTTGAAATTAGGTTTCTTACTTCAATAATTCTTTTTATGTTTATTTTTGTAGTATATTTTATTTTAGGGTTATGTTGCAGCAGATTATATCTTAATAATTAATTAAATTATTTTTTTATTTTGCACTTTCTTTTGAATCATTTCAAGATTTCACAGTTATCCAGATATTATTTAGAAACATGGCCCTATTGAAAATTCTTCAGCTGCTCCTTAAAAAAAGACCAAAAATTTTTTCAACAATTAATTATATTAATTTTATTAAATTATTTTTGTTTCAATGTATGTACTTTATGTTAGTGTTAACCTCCTTTCTAAATTTAATTATTCTCATGATTATTTAAGTAATTTCTCAGCATACTGTACAACTTTAATAATTTATTATCTTAATATGAAATTTCTATAACTTTTGTTATTCCTATAGACTTTTGTTTGCATGTATATTTGTGTTTTAGTGTATCAAATAAGCACTAGTGAAACTAATTCCTGAAAATTTGAAAAAATAAAAGATGATCTATTTTACCTCATAAAACATTTGAAATTGTATTTATGTGTAATCATCACTTTATCAGTTCTGTTCATGATCATATATGTGACTTTGATCATAATACTAAACCACTATAATTTTTTTCAAGCTTGTCATGTGCATTTTTATCAGTATATTGACTGTTAGTTACAAGTTAAGTCATATTTGAAGGTTTTTTGTTGGATTGATTTGTGAGTAAGCTCATAAACCGGAATCATCCTTTGGTGACAAATCTGAGTAGTATTTAACAAAACAAATGTAATTACTGGATAATGGGCATCAAGAATTAAAATGTAAAATGAACATCATGTATCAAAGCAGCCCATTTATTTTTTAAAGGGAACCAGAATAACTTACGATGTATGAGTCATGGTAATAATTAATGGGTTTAAAACATTCTTGTGTACAAAGCTGGCATTTGCTCTTATGCTGAGAAAACATAACATGCTCATGGAGAATTTTTTTTATTACTTTGCTTGTGGTGGTGGTAGTGGGAATAAATTGTGAGTTTATTATAAGTGAATCTGAAAAATAATATACTGGATAAGACTGGTATAAACCAAACTAATCAAGGGTAATTTCTTTCAATTGTTCTATGGCAGTCATTGTAAGGCTCTCTTAGATTTTATTTAATTTAAATAATGAATATTATTAATGAAATACAATAAAGTTTAAGATACTTGTACATTTACAATATCTAAAACTGGTGAATATGTTCGTGTGACCCAGCAAAATGTTCAGAAAAATATAATCTAGGTCGTGGGAAGATGAAAGATGAGCAGAATTAATCACGTTCATTTCAGTTTATAATAGTGATAGTTGAAGAGTAGTCAATAGACTGTGTGCTCTGGTTGGCTAAAAGTGGCAGGGATGCAAAACATTAACTAAAACACATTTACATTATATACAACTCTGTAGGAGAAAATATAAAAATATTTTTGTATATATTTAAATAGATGTTATTGTATTTCTAACATCATATGAAAAATTTATTGAGTCTTTAATTAATTTGCACTTATTATTTTCTTTCTTTTTATAGGATTATGATAACTGCTACAAGAGGTGATAGAAAACCTGCAGATCTACACATTTTTCGGAATTATAAATCGCCAATGGAAATTCTGAATCATATTGAAAAAGATATTCTTACTAATGAGCCTCTTCCTAATCCTAGAGGTAAGTTCAGTAGGTTATTTATTATAGCTAAACCTCTTAAGGGCTGTCTGCCTTAAATAGAATGGCTTTATGAAGACCATCTTCAGAAACTTAGTTTGTGTTTATATTACACGTGAGAAAAATCTTAAAAATCCCCTATTATAGTTATCCTTTCAAATATCAACTGGATAATTAAAGCAGGCCTTTTTAGTGGACATTTTAACATAAAGTAGCCTAATATTTATGTATTGGGGGGGGGGAGATTTATATAGTCAATGTATTCTGTCAATGCTGAACTAGTACTTAATTAATGCACAGATTCTTTTTGCTGTGAATATTTTTTAATAGTCTTGGGGTTCTTTAAAAATTTACCCCGAACTTGTGAATAACATTTGAAGGCAATGCAGAATTAAGCTGCAGAAAATTTATTGGAAAACAGTGTAGTTCTTGCCAACATTGCTTTTTTAGACTATGAAAAACTGCTAATTTTGTAAACTGTTTGCGTGCTGCCATAGTAAAAGTTTATCGTGCATGGCAGAATGGCACAATCCAAAATCAGCAACATGTCAAATATGGTGCACCATAAGCCATAGATGACAGAGGTGAACAACGGCTGTGGAGATGAGTTTGGGCAAGTAGATGTGGAACCGCTGAGCAACTGACCCCTCAGATGTACCAAGGGTTTACCAGCAGAGTCTCCTCGATGATGGTTCAGTGAACATTGCTGCGTATGGGCTTTCACAGCAGATGCCTGGTTAAAGCACCTATGTTGATTGCAGTTCATCGGTAATAAAGGCTGGAATCTGCATGCCAGTACCACAACTGGATGTCCACTGAGTGACAACAGGTGGCTTTTTCCAATGAATAATGCTTTATGTTCCATATGACATATGAATGTTGGCATATACAGCATGAAACATTGGAAAGCAAACACCATGCAACAATAGCCGGAAGGGTCCAAGCTAGGAGGGAGACTTATAATCTGGGGAATGTTTTCATGGCTTTTTCTGGGTGCACTCATCATTGTGAAAGGCATGATAGATCAATAGAAATACACATCTATTCTTGTGGACCATGTCCACCCCTGCATGTGAATTCTTTTTCTTTAGAATGATGGCATCTACCAGCAGGACAAAGCGAAGTGTCATACAGTTTGCAGTGCACACACATGGTTCAAAGAACACTAGGATGAGTTTACCGTACTCTCCTGTGGCCAGCAAACTCCCCAGACTTAAACCCAATCGAGAATCTGTGGAACCACCTCAAGCAGGTTGTTTGTGCCATGGATCCTCAGCCACGTAACCTAGTGCAGCTGGAGTTGGCATAATTCAACATCCTAATAAACACCTTCAAGAACCTAATTGACTCTCTTCCTGCACATCTGGCAGAGTCCGCTCTGTGAAACGTGGTTATTCTGGCTTTTGACAAGTGGTCACATTACTGGACTGTGGATAAGTTGACTGTTTGATATGAAAAATATTAAATCTTGTTTTGGGCCTTCTTAAATCACTATCTGACAAGAAAAAAATTTTGGAAGCATGCATGATTATCTAGAATTACAAACATTTGTATACATTAGTGCACTTAAAGCATTTGCTTTGATTATAGTTGAAGTTGCAAAATGCAATTGTTCTTGTTAAATAAAATACCAGGGTATTATGACCTAAATCATCACAGACACACCACCATGCCTTATGGTAGGAAGAAGTTTACTTTACTAAAATGCTTCTTTGGTTAATTTTGACACTTAAAAAGAGTACATAGTGGAGAAAGTATGAAACTGGATTTACGAAAATAATATGGCCTTTGGGCCAGTCAACTTTCTTTTAGGTATGGGATCCATACATAATTTTATCCCATTAAAAGAATATTGTTGTATCATCTGCTAAGGACAAAAATAATAGCAGTTTGCATTTCATCTACAGACTGTGGATTTAAGCAATTCACAGCCTGTACTTTTTTCTAGAAATAAAATTAATTGGATGATTATTATTTATGCTATCTTATTTGCTGTTATAATTCTATGAAAATGGGTTACATTTCTTGGAACTGCTTGTTGATTTCAGTTACTGAGTTTCAGATTCTGCTAATTATCCCATCGGTTCTTATTATTTTATTAAACTCTGTATAGGTTCACATGAATTTTGGAATAAAAGTCTTCAGGAACCAGGTTTCCAATTTTAATCTGTAGTATCCCAGTTGGATACAATGTTTTGCCATCTCTAAAAATTGGGGAAGTGAACCATTCTTACATTTTACAGTCATGTTTTTACATGCTATATGAATTTATTATGATGCAACAGACTCCATACAGTGTGTTAAATAAAACAGAAATGTTTTCTGCAGTAAATTTAATATTTGATTAATTCTGACTTCATGACTAATGTTAGTTTCAGAAGTATTTGGATTAGGTCCAACTACTATATATTCATGAATATGCAGGAATTTTCCAAATAATTCCAGACAATTTTGCATTGTAATTAAGAGCATTTATTAAAGTAATTTTGCAAAAATTACTTGAAATATTTTTATTTTTAGAGCAGCTTATATGGCAAGCCGCAAGAGCTACAGGAGCTGCACCAACTTATTTTCGTGCCTCAGGGCCTTATATCGATGGAGGCCTCATATCAAATAACCCCACCTTAGATGCAATAACAGAAATCCATCAGTGTAATCAGTCATTAACTGCAGTGGTTAGTATTTCTTTTGTTTTACATTTTTTAAATGTATTAAAAGCTGTGTTGTGTTATGATTTGAATTATTTATATTATTAATGACATATTTGAACTGCATTATAAATTTGCCTTATCACATCTTATGATGTGAATGATTTATATTGTTAATGACGTATTTGAACTGCATTATCAATTTGCCTTATCTTAGATATGAAAGCATAAGGCAAATTTATTATATTGTGAAAAATTTTTCTTCTTTTAAATAGAACTATCTCTTTTTAGATTTTCAAAATGCTAATTTTGTGATGTATGTTTTTTGTATCAGTAAATTAATTCACAAATTGAAAATGAATACGCAGATCAGTTTTTATTGTAGTAAAACACTTTAATCCAGATGAATTTGAGTATTAGAGATTAAGTGAACTCGCACAGTTTAGCAATTTTTTATATGCTATAAGTGTTATGAGCTGGTAGCTTAAAATCATTTGTATTATTATTGTTTGCTCATAATAGCCATGATTTTTTTTATATCTTTATTTAGTATAACTTTGAATATTTGTATCTTATTTTAAATTAATTACAACTTTGTTAGGAGGGGGTTAGGTTCTCAATATGCACATATATTTTTGGAATGCATTATATGTTTCTTTTCTCCAATAATATCTTATGCATTTTCAAAGTCATGCTATGTGAGTCTCTATTAGGATCAGTTTGATTCACAATTTTTTATTTGATTTGTTTTTATTTCTTGCTCTTTTTTTTTTTTTTTTTAATTAGGGCAAGGAAAATCAAGTATGCAAAATCAAAGTTGTTGTATCTATGGGCACTGGAAGGCCTCCTCTTGTGCCTGTGGATACAATTGATGTTTTCCGTCCAGATTCTTTATGGGGTGCTTGTAGAATGGCTCTGGGAGTTACAAATTTAGGCCAACTTTTGGTTGATCAAGTATGTTTATAAACAAACTTTTATTATATTTAATTTATTGTAATATTGCATAGTTGAAATGAAGTATTTGCATGTTTGGTTATTTAAATATAATTCTAAAATGTCACTGTCACATAAAGATAGCATATATTCAAGAACTAAATGAGTGATACATACTGTTTTTAAAGTATATTCCTCATTTAAAGATGCCATCATGTAAGATATATGTGATCATTCAAAGTGATGTAGGCTTTTTTACTTAAAATAGTATTAGAATCTTTTGTTTAATCTACTGAGTGCTGTACATTTTTCATGACATGCATGTTTCCATTTTCTATGCATTATTTTCTTCTTTAAAGTATTGAGTAGTGGTTCTCAACCTTTTTTGCCCAATCACACCTTTTACCATTGCTATAGATCATCCCTCCTCTCTTTGCAAACCTCAAAAAGTACATGTAAATTTATTTTAGATTTAGACAATTTTTTAATGGCATAGGAGGAAGTAGGTGGAGTCAGGCTGACTGCATCCCCCCCCCCCCCCCCGGGTATACAAGCATAGTGCCAGTTCTCCCAGATTTAATGGAAGATCCCTGGTTTTGAAATTCTAGTCTTTATTAAAGAAAATTATAAGAGATTTTTTTAGCAATAAATGAAATTTATTGAATTAACAGAGTTTAAACTATGCAAATTCCATCCTTCCATTCATGGTGATTTTCAACATAATCTTTTTTTATTGAATTACATTTGTACAACTTTTAATGAAGATTCAACACATATTTAATTAATTAACATTTACAGAGGGTGTTCACACATTTTTGTAAGGATTTTGCAAGGATTTATATATAAAATAACCTTAGAGTTTTATTTTCTAATATGTTCAATCTGATAGCCCTTTTGTTGAACTATCATATTACATCTTGATTTCCAAGATAAAAGTCATTTTCTTAAAATATCAAGGTTGATTATATTCCACTCCTCCTTCACAATCTTCCAGAGTCCATCCAATGTTTTGGGATGTCGCTTATAAAGAGTTTGTTTTAAAAGTCCATATGAACCGTAATCCATAGGAGACATGTCAGGAGACTTGGGTGGGATGCATTTAAATGGAATAGCTTCAATTTCGGTTTCATTTCTTGAAAAAACAGAGCGGTAGATTTAGAGGTATGCAGAGTTGCCAACTCTCCCGATTTAGGCAGGAGACTCCCGATTTTCGACCGCTCTCCCGCCAACCCGATTTACAATATATTTCTCCCGACTTTTTCTTATTCTTAATATTTCTCACAATTTTTATGCAACTTGGCTTAATACTTTGTTATATGAATAAAAAAAGTGCTTTTGGACGTCTGAAACCAATTGAATTTTCTCTACATTATATCTAAAACAAAACCTTGCGAATCAGATAGCTTCTGCTTTGTGAGTGAGAGCATTATACGTATCCAGAAACGTCATTCTCCAGTTCTCCAATAGGCTTCGAGCTCCATTGCGTGTCAGCTGGCATATATTAGCCAATGAGGACAAAGCAAGTTGTTATTTGGACGTTCTTTTTAGTTATTTCGTTCATTTTGTCCTGAGTTGTGTGAGTACACGTGGCTTAGGGAAATAGTTTTAGAAATTATCATCTTTTGTTACGTCTGTGAGAAAGATGAAATACTCGTGTACGTTTCAAAAATCGTACACAGTTGACTTTCCTTCCATTATTTCCTCAAGGAAATGTAATAAATTTGCGATGTGTACCGCCTGTCATTGCGATTTTTCGATTTCATATGTTGGAAGGGCGGATGTTCTCAAACATGTGCGTACACAAAAACACAAGGATAACATGAGTTATTTTGAAAAAAACGAAAAATTAAAATTTTCTTCGGAAACAAAGGACCAAAAAGTTATTAATGCAGAATGTCTGTTCTCTGCCTTTTTACTGGAGCACAACCTGCTACTGAATGCATCGGATCACGCTGCAGCTTTATTTAAAAAAATGTTTCCCGATAGTGAAATCGCCAAGAAATACTCAAGGTGCAAGAATCAAAACAGGTGCAATTGTTAAAGAAATGGGTTTGAAAAATAAATCTTCAGTTATTGATTGCATTAAAACAGCTCCGGTCTGCCTCTCTACTGATGGAAGCAATAATACCGATTCAAAACTGTATCCAATTGTTGTTTCTTTTTTTGATCCAGAGTCTTCAAAAATTGAGTGCAGTTTACTTTATGTTCCCACTTTATAAGGACATTTGACAGGCTTTAATATAGCACAGCTAATTATTAAAACTTTAAAAGAAAACTGCAGGCACTCTGGATAATTGCTTAGCACTTGGTGCCGATAATGCACCAGTATTGGTAGGCTTGGAAGGCTGGTGTTGCAGGCATCTTAAGAAAGGAAAATTCAGATTATGAGGTGCACCTGTCACCTCTTAAATTTAGCAGCTGAAAAAGGGGCAACTTCTTTACCAATAAATGTGGATGAACACATTGTTGATATTTATTATTATCTTGAAAGGAGTTCTAAAAGGAAGGAAAAATTAAAACAGTTCCAACAGCTGCATAACAGCAGTTTACAATTAGAAAACTTGGATGAAGTTATAAAATCAGCTACGATTGACACCCAGTGGAGTTTAATTGCAAAACTGAAAGGTGCTGATGGAATTTTAAAATATAGTGAACTGTCTAGAATTGTGTTGGTCATCTTGACAGTTCCCTATAGTAATGCAGAGGGTGAGAGGATCCTCAGTGTTGTTGCGAAAACGAGGACTAAATTTAGATCTAATATTAGAGATGGCAAATTAGAAAAACTTTTATAAGCGAAAGCAGGCCTACGTGGCAATTGCTGTGAACACAATGATAAAGTTTCTTTCTTAAAGAAAGCAAAATCTGCCACTGTTTATAACATTTGTACGAAAACTGATTAAAGAGTCTTTTTTTTTTTTCTTAAACGATGCGTGTAGTAAAAATTTTTTTATGTGTAAGGTATTTTGTGTTGCTTGCATTTAAGAATTAGTTACTACTTAAAGTTCATTCATTATTAAAAACTATATTTTTATCATTTAAAAAGTCTTTTTAACATTGTGAAAAATCTCCTAATTTCTTAAAAAAATCTCCTGATTTTTGAGTGTCATAGGTTGGCAAGTATGGGTATGGCTTGGAGTTTTATCCTGATTCAACTTAACATTAAGAAGATTGTTTAGATAAAGAGATGGAATTTATTCTTTAAAAATAGGTGTTAAAACATATTTCTGATAAAAATCCAAATTAATTTTGACATTTTTTTCTACTCTCCTTATTTTTAGTTTTCCATTGTAAGAGAAACCAGTAATAACCATAAAACCATAAGAAAAACTTTCCACCTTTTCTCTGAACCAACATATTAAGTCTTTTTCAGTAAAAAATAGGTATTTTTCTATTCCAATCAGATAAGACTATTCAAGTCTCATCAATTGTAACTATATATTTCCATTTTCTGCATGTCAAATAATTTTCTTACGGCAATCTGCACATAGTCTTACGCTTAGAAGCATGTTTCGGCGTTGGGCAATGAACATTGTTTTTTGTTTTGATTATCTTTAATCAGATTTTATAATTTTGTTCATAGTTCCTACAGAGATATTTAAAGATTTTGTAATAGCTCTTTGGGGGGGGGGCTGGATTTTCCTTTAAAGCATGAGATGTAACTTTAGATATAATAAGAGCTGTATGTACCTTTATTGAGTATGCATTTTTCCCAGTCAGATGTAAACTTTGACGTTTCTTTCCTTTCATATTAATTATGTCACTTATTTTATATGTAGAAATATTAAAACTATGTTTTTCACATTTTCTTTTTTCTAATAATTGAGATAAAGAGTATTTCTCTTCAAGACAGTGTAAAAATTTAGCTTTCGATATATTGTTTAATTCTTCAGCAACATTTTAAAGAAAAGAATATTTTAAATGCTGCAGACAATAATTAATCCTTATTCCAATTTGATGCCATTAACGTTTGTATTTTAAAATTAATATTTAAATACAATTATTAAAAATCAAAATCATTACAAAAGTGTGTGAACACCCTTTATAGATTTGATTTTGCTGTGCATCAATAAATGGTGTATTGCTAGATTTATCCTTAGAATGGTGTATACATTAATTGAATTAAAACTTTGCTTCCCAACCCAGGAACTTCTCAGTAGAAAAGTACGAGAAAATTATGAAATGAAATGAAATATTATAAATTTCATATTTTTTAGCTAAGTATCAATATGTTTTACATAAGAATCATGTTATAAACAGGTCAGTAATGTGAATTATGCATTATAATTTAAATTATATTTATTATTTAAGTTTGGAATTCCTTTAAAATCATGTCCTTTTGTTAGCATACAATTTCTTGGAATCTCCTAGGTTTTCATAATACAAGGTTGGCAGTTATGATAGAAAGAAATGGTGATATGTAAAATTTCAAACGTTCTTCACATAATTTTAAGGAATTAGACTGCTGAAAATAATGAAAACAGAGTTTACTGCTTTTATTTATTTTTTAGATGGTGGCACTAAAATTTAATTGTTGTTTAATCATTTCTTTTTCTTGCCATTTTATCACAATCAGATTTACAAATAGTGTTTTAGTGGTGCCATCTAAGGGAAAAAACTTAACTAAAAGCAGTGCATAGCAAACTACATGATTACAGACTAAGGTTTATGCAAGTTCATTCAATATCAAATTTGCATTTCTTTTAACTTTTTTGCCTTTACAGTTACAGCAATATTAAATTTTGAATTATTTTGTAAATAGTTTCTTATGTGTTACATTTTACTCAAAAATCTACAGTTGATTGGACAGATAAAATCAAAGTATTTTTCAGTTATAGTTCATTAGAATTTGTTTTACAATAATCAGTTTTTGAAAAAAATTTTAAAAATCTATATACAACTAATACAGATTTTCATAAGTTTTACATGTGATCTATAATATATAATATGGTTTCAACACATTTACTGTGAAAGATGGTAGTTTTACATTTTATTGTGATTTATTTAAACACTGAATTAAGTAAATTTCATATCCATACACCTAATTAATGTGTCAGCTTTTTGCACTGTTTTATTGATACATTTGAAATGTAATATTGTCTTATAGTCTTTTTACATTCAATTAAATATGCTGTAGGATTCCAATTATTTAGAGTAACTGGGATCACAATCTAGCTGTATAACCTAATAGGAATGAAAATCTTTTCTCTGTAGATTATGTACATATTTTCTGCTAGGCAAGTAAGAGAATTTTATTTTTTCAGTTTAGCATATTTTAATTAAACGGAGACTATGAAATGGGGAAAAAAAGTTTTATAACAAATTTAAACAATGAAATAAATTCTTACTTATGTAAGTCTTAAAACTAAACACACAGTGTATATATATTATTACTGAACCTAAATTAAAAGTTAGCATTTTTTGGGGTATGGAATAATTAAATTAACAATGAAATGCTAAATTTTGTTCTTTTTGTTATAACATGTAATTTTAATGGAGAAAGCTGAAAAGGGTTGCTTGTTTTGTTGCAGAAGTGCATTTTTTAACAGCCAAGTCACAGTTATATAATTTAAAGCAGATAAAACATGCCACATTCATCTTGAAATCATGCCTCAAAGTAAAATCTGTTTTCTTTCCTGAATGATCTTTCATGTAATAAGATTGCAGTACATTTCTTACAGGCTACACAAACTGATGGTCGAGTTACAGCCCGGGCTCTTGCATTGTGTGACATGTTGAATATTCCTTACTTTCGTCTGAACCCTCAACTGACAGAAAATGTTGCATTAGATGAGACCAATACCAAAACACTTGTAAAAATGTTATGGGAGACAACTGCATACATGCGTTGTATGAAGGATGAACTAGAAGAGTTGAAGAAGTTACTGACTACATGACTTAGTTGATCTTAGTTGGTTACATTTAGTATTTATCTTGGACTTTGAAAATACCATTTGGAAATTCCACATTTTGGTTTAAGGCAAAGAAATAATTCTGTGTGCAATAATAAAAATTGCAGTTGATTTTTAATTGGAAAAGTATGTTTATACCTTCTCCCTTTTGTTATTATTGATATTAAAGGATTAACACTTGAAATGCATTATGGTTATTAGTAATCCAGACTTTTTTCTTGTAACTGTTAAAAGCATGCTTGAATAATATGACCAGTTATTCAGACAAGAAAATTCTTAAAATAAAGGCCAATTATTGTTTAAATATATTTAATAATTTATGAGAGTAGTGTACTTATATAATATAATATAAACTAATTGCGGACAATCACTTAACATACTGAAAATTGCAACAATATTTTGTTATTCAGGGGAAAAAAGGTGTTAGACTTGCATCTCAGTTTTAAATTGTTCAATAAGTAGTAAACCTTTCCTTTCAGTCAAATAAATTTAAAATACAGAAGTTTTATGTAATTCGAACTTATTTTACTTTATCATGTATGTATTTGATTACATCGCAGAATCTTTAGTATAGAAATAAACTTTAATTTTAATTAAAAAAAACTTTTGGAAATTTTTGATAAGTGGTACAAGTTACCAAGTTCTGAGCCAAGAAAGAATTGCAAAAAATATGAGATTATTTGGTATATTATGTTATTAATCTTTTTTTTATTATTTACTTTATTTAAGTGTCCTGTACAAATTGTACTAAAACTTTCGCTGACAACGAATTTATTAAGAATTTCCCAATGAACTTCAATTTCTTAAAAGTGCAATATTATCAAACTAAAGCATATACATGATATATTTGAAACAGGTTTTTATGCTATTTAAGAAGTAATATCACAGTCCTTGAAGATATATTCTAAGAAATAAAATTAAGTATTATTTGTTAAGCAAAATATAATTAGAGTTGCATGTCATTTTTATAATGAGGTATAAGGCCTTTATTTGGATTAAAATGATAACAATTATTAATCTGAAAAATTATGCTGAAAGTGGACAGATCTTTTAAATTTAATTTGATTCCAGATTATGCATCCAAAATCCAAGTTCAATATGCAGTTTTTAACAAATATATTCAACAGTAGCTAATTAAGAATATAAAGTAGTATTCAAAATTATAAAATGTGGACTAGACTATTGAATAGTTCTGTTTAGATGTGGTGCAGTCACTCTTTTTGATATCATAATTTTGCATGGAATGAGGTAGTTTTATGACGAATAGCTTTACATTTAACTATTTATAAAAGATACAGTATTTTCTAGCATATTTCAAACTATGCAGTATTTTTTCACCTTCTTGAACTTGGTAATTAAAAAAATAGTAACTTAAATGTGTAGTTCTTGATCCTTAAACGTGTGTTATTTAGCAGCACATACTGCTACAATACGATTTTTAGAATTTTTAATTTGAGTGTATATGCTGTAGATACTTTATATATATAACTTTATAGAAAAGAGATTTTCCTTTGTGAACTAGTCCTGACAAAATGACTTAAAAATAATTTTTTTATATATTTATTATCTTCTAACCAAAATGTTTTTTGCTGTGTGAAAAATTGATGATTTATGTTAATTTTAATGAAATGAATATGTATAAAAAATCTATATAAATATGCTGTTTTAGTATTTCTTCCTATTTTGAATTGATTACAATATATTGTAAACTATGTTTGTATAGTAAAATTAGTTTTGTTGTTTATTCCCCCCTTTTTCAATAAATATACAAATATTTTTCCTTTCTACCAGAGGCATACTGTGAAATGAAGCTCTGGTGATTATTGGTATAATTTTCAAGTAAATCTTTGTTTTATAATGTTGTTTTGGAAATACTGATTTTTATAATTGTTACTAAAAATACTTGCTTTACACGTATTTCATAACAATAGCAATTGTTAAAAAAACTTTAAAAACTTCAAAAATAAATGTTTTATCAATTAGTTGAGTGGCATTTTGTTATTTAAAGTAATCAAGGAGAAAAGGCATATAAGTACATTCCTTTTCTGGATTTTATGTATTGATATTTCAGTTTCATACTTGAAAACAAAATGACTATGAAATTCTCATATATTTATCTTTTATAATTAAAATACAAAGGGAAGAATTCTCTAACTCTTTCTGAAATGTATATTCTTATTTATGTCAAAATTCCTTTCCCCTCCTTGAAAATAAAGTTCATTTTAGCATATTTAAGGGAAAAAAAAAAAAAAAAAAAGACTTTTGATTTATTATTTCGAAGAAACATTTCTATATAAATGGTGTTAGAGGATTAAACTATTTACTAACAACAATTAAAAAAGCAATGTGATATTCAGAATGAGAGTTATGTTAGTGAAACCATCCGTAAATATTATAATTATGCTTTAAAAGTATACCTCCAATGTTGAAAAATTAATACTCATTTATAATTTAAAGTATTATTTCTTCAGTTTTAAATATTTTTTATTTAACCCTTTGTATCAGATATTGGAAACTGCTCTTCTGATTGCTCAAGTATTTATATAAAATTATTTTTAACACAATATAATAGCTGAATTTTTATCTAAACAAAACAAAACAAAACTTGTTTTGCGGCTGTATTATTAAGTAGAATTTGTGGAAGCTAATGTAGCTATGTTAATTTAAACAAAGACCAACATTGTATTTTTATGCCTTATTTAGAAATTGGTTTGCATTTCTTGTATTTAAGTCTATATTCAGCATTATTAAATACCACTGTTTCTTAGTAGTGAAATATTTTACCTAGAAATCTTTTTGAAAATACCTGCTTTTTAAAACCTTGATAGAATATCAAGTGTTTTTGCCATTATATGATGTAAACATATATCCTTACCTGAACTTCCATTCATTTCATATAATTTTATAGTACTCACAAAGTTTTCAATAATAAATTTGAAGTTTTCAAAATAATATTATATACAAGTTTCAAAGTATATATTCAAAGTTTAATACATTTTCAAAATATTATATATAAAGTGCATTCATATATCAGTATATTAAAAGTGGCAAAGAAATATTTTTATTTCTCACTTCCTTCCATTTAAGAATGTTTGTTTACTTCTGAAAACATTGGTAACTCATTTCAAATTAAAATGCTCAATGCAGTGTTCAACAAAAAAGTTTGAAGCATTCATCAGGAAGCCAGAAATAAAAATAAGAAAATTATACCAAGCTTAAAGGGGGAAAAAACTTATTCATGTATTAATACTTTTTTTGTTTGTTTTTTCTTGTTTTGTAAATCTGTCCTGTTTGAGCAATGTTATACTTGATGTTTCATTATCATATCTTTATAATTTTTTTAGCAGTTACACTGAAAGACAAAAAAAAAAGTCTTTTTCTGAAACAACTTTTATGACGAGTGATGGAATTTCAGTTTTAATGTCAGTATATTTTCAGTTAGCTGATACATTGTAATTTAAAGCAAACAATAATTCAAAATTAACTTCTAAAATATATGAGGGAAGGAAATGAAACAAATTAATTCATATTATTATACCCCATAATTATTCATTTGAATTCAGTCATATTTAAAATTATGACTATTAGAAATTGTATTTTACTAGATACAATGTATATTACTGGATGATTTTGTGAACTTAAAATATACATAAAATAAAATTCACATTACATTTATTTGTAACGTATATGTATATGAAAAAAAAAATGTATATGGTGTTAAATGAAAACAGATACTAGCTTTTATTCCTTCTAGACATACACTTTCAATTACTGGGCTGTTCAAGTAAAGGTGGGAATCTTAGGAAAACTACTCACCACTTTGGATATGAGGGTTTTGCAAAAAAAAAAAAAAAAAAAAAAAAAACTTTTTATATGGTTTCCACAAAACAATAATCGCAATCTGTAAAATACCAAAATTTTGTATCTTTACATGTTAAATTCACACATCTCTTCAAATAGCAAATTGACTGGTTGGCACATATTACTTTTCAATGCATGTTGTCAAATGAAATTCAGAATTTTTTGTCCAAATATACAGCAGCTAAAACAATTTTTCATTTTATCGATTTTTTTATAAGTCAATAAAATGATTATCCAATACTGAACTTTCTAATCATTTCATTGATTATAAAGTTCAGTATTGGATAAAAAAGCATTTCATATTAAATATGTTGCTGGTGCCAAGGAAATAGCAATGCTAATATGAAACATTTAATGAGTTGCATCAGACATCACCCTAAGCAAAAATCATTAACTATTTGGAAAAAAAAAAAAAAAAAAAAAAAAAAACTGCATCATATACCTTCTTATTAAGCAGTAATAGAAATCCACCCAGTTAAAAGTTGTTTCCCTTTTCCTTTTACAGTAATATTTAAGTTAGCGTAAGTTATGTGTACTTTTATACCCAACCAGTTTTTTTCCACAGAAAGTTAACTTTGCGGAAGGGGATTCTACCATATGCACAATGTGTTAATGACATACCTCTATGTAAATATCTTATTTTTCAAAACTTTGTGCTTGGAAATATATATAAAGAAAGCCTATGCTGACCTTTTTCGGCATCATGTAGACATGGATTAAATATCAGTCTTTTCATCTCAGCATATTCAAATAATAATGCAAATATAATAGCATAATAAATACAAATGTTATTTAAATTTTTTTTAGCACCATGTAACAAATTATGTGCAAACTCTATGTTAGCATATAACTCAGTCTATTTCAAGACCAAAATATTTAAGGCGTTACTTCACTTATAATCTACCGAGTATATTCCATAATATTTTCAATTTAAACTGCTAATTGCATAATAAAGAAACATATCATCTTCCTTCTTAGTTTGCTCTGAGATAAATCCACCTGGATTACATTAATTAAAAATAGTCATTCCTTTCCAAATTCATTTTATGCTGTAAAATGTGTATTAATACACTTTCCCCTCCTTTAATAAGAAATTTGCAGGTTGTCTTTCCCGCTCATCTATGTCCTTTTTTATTACGTTATTTTGAAATTTATTGAGTCTTGTATCACTAGGAATGCCGCTTTTGGGTTTGAAAAAACTAAGCTTTATTCATTTTGTTGTGATCTTTGTTGTCATAAAGAAGATTGGCAAATATAATATTTCCTCATACTTGATAGTCATTCGCAATTGTTTTCATGAAATTCAGTACACATAAGCAGACAAATTTTGTTAATGTATTTCCCTTAGCGTTAAATTATTCAATGCTTAATTAAAAAAAAAAAAAATCTTTTTATTAAAAGAGAAGCAACAGTTTTCCCCTTTCTTCTCTTAAACTTGCAGAATTAGATCACAATGAAAAATATAACTGAGTAAAAATGCTGTAACAGAATGTAATCTTAAATGCTGTCGTTTCAATTCTTAAAACCAGATGCAGACATTTGAAATCTTTTATAATTAGCTTTGCTTGCTGCTACATTTTTTTCAAGATCTATTTTAATGTTTTTAGAATCAGAATATTTCAGGACATGCACTTACTTTAAAAATATGTTAATAACTACATTCCGAGTTTATAAAATGTGCTTCATAAAAGCACATTTTATAAACTCAGAATAATTTCATAAATATTAGAAATGAAATTTAATTACTAAATTCTAAGATAGGAGAGGTAACTCATTTTTATCTCACTTCTATAATTTGACAGTTTACAATATATTAAAATGAGAATATTTTCTTCATTATTCTAATAATTTTATTAAGGTTGTAAGATAATTTGTTGATATAATTCATATGACAAGTTCTAAAATATGTTATTAATTAAGATACATAAATTTTAATTACCAAAATGATTTCAACTCTTTAAAACTAATTTTAAACTGTGTGAATAGAAAATGTAATTTATAAAATAAATCTCAAAGCCATTTAATATATTATAACAATAAACAAATTCCAAATTTGATACAAATTGAAATAAAGAAGTTTTCCAAGAAATTTTTTTCTTATTACAATGTCAGTATTTTTCTTCTTATGAAAAATAATTCAAAATAAGATTAAACATTTGCAGATTCATAAAAATTAAATTTTAATTATTCATAATTAAGAAAGCAATGTGAATAAAATTCAGAAGTTGATATATAGGTCATAAAATATGGTAGAATGACAATGTAAAAAGTAAATACATTTTTTGATAAAATGAATATGAATTTATAATGATTGAATAATAGCATATTTGTCAAGTTGTATTTTACATTGAAACAACATTAACCATGTGTTATTCCTGTTACATTTGCCCACACACTTATGGTGTGGGGACAGTAACAACAGATATACTACAGCAAACATGGCAAGAATTTATCTGAATACTACTGTTTCTGTAATTAGAACATAAACATATAGAACAATTTCAAGTATAGTCAAAAGTCTTTAATCCGGACTCGTCGGGACTTCGGCGATTCCGATGGCATGCAGAAATTATAAAATTAAAAATATGAAACTACTTTATTAAACATTTCTTTTAACGCGCGGATGCGTAAAGCATACCTTACTCATAGCCGAAATTAGAAAATTGCAACCAGAAAACTATGTGATTTGTATTCGTGATATTTATAATGACGAGGAATTTGATTTAAATCATATCAAAGACGGAGTACATCGAAATTAAATACTACATTTAGTAAGGAATTATAAGCCGACTAAAATAAAAACATCTGCCCTGAAGATAACGATAGTGTTGACAGATCAACTTCCAGTTCATTGCGCGCCGCGACGTGCCCCCCCCCCCGCGCAGAGCAGCGTGAAATTGATAAACAGATTTCGGAACGGTTAGATAAACAAAGGATATGCTTTTATCCATTTTTTGTAGCAATTCGTTTTTTGTTTGATGGACATCGAAACATACTTTCGTTTTCTAGATCCTTTGGGAGCTCCAGCATCGGAAATTCTATTTGACATAATCGAAAGTTCAAGCTTACTTTTAGAAAATTGCTCTTACAGTCTGCAAAAAATAATAAGCCGGATCCAATTTGAAGATTAAGGAACAACGCAATTATCAACATTAACTGAAATAGATAATTAGATAATTTTAGCTTTTACCGTCCGTTATACATTAAACGCGCACGCAAAAACGTATTCTGCACTTGCGCAGATGCATATGCGCAGTCGTAAATGTCTTGCGCGCGCGAGTAAAACGCCTATGCGCATGCGCAGAAAGATTTTAGCTTTGAGGTCCGGATTATAGATCATTCCGGATTACGGGTGTCCGAATTAACGACTTTTGACTGTAATACTTTTCATTTCTTATATGGCCACTTTGTGGTTATAAATTTAAAAACCAAAGCCATCTGAAATTGAACCATTCATTTTGAATAATGCTGTATATTAGTATTTAATTTTTTTTTTTTCCTCCCCTTTTAAAGTATTATTGAAAAAGAACTCCATCATATTCTCTTGGAATGCACAGAATTCCTAATTAAAATATAAGGCAATCTAAATCCAGATTTTGCTTAATGTTAAAAGAACATCTTTCATGAAAACTTCAGTATTGCAATAAAATTTAATGATTCACATTCAATTTCCAGATTCCTGGCAGTATAATTGTACTGTTCCAGACATTATTATAATTATTGTTTTACAAGATTTCTTGACCCTCTGAATGAACTGCAATACTCAGCCATAAATCATGTCAACAGTTTTGAATAACCTTTAAGGTGATTGTAAAAGGTTAAGGTTGAACAGATGTCTCATTGTTGGCCTGCCATGAGGACAATTCTAAAAATAAAATAATTTTTCATATTAATTACTTATTTACAGCAATATTTTAGGATAGCAACCATAAAACATCAGTATTTAAAACCCAAATATAATTTTATAATAGTACTTCAAGGCAGTTTCTAAATATTTTAAAATTTGTATTGCTTCTTGTAGAAATGTCAAAATTCATTTGAGCTAAAGGACATTTTCTGTAAACAATGAAAACTTGGGAAATAGCAGTTAAGTAAAAATTCCAGATAATTGAGTATATTAAAAAGGGAAATTAATGGTGAAAAAGAAAAAGGGATAGAAGAAGAAATTTCTGGTCTAAGCTTATAAAAAGCCTTTGTATTTTATCAGCTTGAATATCAAAAGCCTATATTTAAAACTATGTAAGACTTTGAAGGAAAAAATACATTTTATATATAAAAGCTGAGGTTTAGAGGCTTTTTATGTAGAAGTTAAAATATCATATCCGAATATGAAATCTCATCGAATCATGAAAGTTGGCAGTGAAAACACCAAATTCATGTCAAATCTGCAGAAGTTCAAGGGAACAAATCATTCTCAATTTAGTTACATAATAAATGTATACAAATTACGGATATAGCATATAAAAAATTTAAAATATTCATTATAAGTCTTCACAATGTATCACCATTGTTTATGTGTTTTCAAATAAAATTACATATGCACATTTTTCTTGATGTCAAGAACCCATAACTTTGAAAACACTCTACTGCATGTTGCTCCACAGAAGAAAGGTCCCAATTTTTAATAACTTTTTTCAGGATGTGAAGGAAAAAAAGAGATTTATAGCAACCAGTTTATATCCTTCTTTACACACACACTTGGCTGCACAGGGCTTTCATGGACTTAGTATAATATGAATATAAGCCAGTTTCCTTTAATAAATGCTTCAAGATATCCCTTCCCTTAGGCAGATAGCCCTTGTGTGCTTTGCTATAACCTAAATAGTCCAATCAAATCCATGCTGCTTTGTTTCGAAGACGACACTTGCTTAACTACTACATATTTGCAAGCAAACAAGAACACATTTCTATACTCTGATAATTTATAATTTAATTTCTGAACTTCTGGTATTTTGTAATTGCCCCAGCTTTTTCATTTAAGCTACAACTTTGGTTATGTACTGGTTGCTCAAGTATTCTGCAGCGGGCATATGCAACAATCTCTTTGAAATACATACATACATACATACATACATATATATATATAAACTTATGCATAAATATATTGAAACAAGTGCTAGATTGGGTAATGTTAATGGTTAAAAAAATTAGTTGTTTATCTATTGGGCTCAGCTTTAAATTATGGAGAAGGCATGGATGTTTGTGTTATGGAAGAGAGGTAGTTTGTAAAGGAATGGGAGTATAAGGCCCTTGTTCCCCCTCCCCATGTCTGGGTGATTTTTGATTTATAACTGGAGTGTTACTGGATATAAAATTGTTCTGTCACTACTAGTGCTCAAGGTTTTAGACCAATAAAACATGCTTTTAATCCCACCCACAATTATTCATTAGACTGTTCATAAGGATGAACTGTAACAACATTAAAGTAAACACCTGAAATGCAAACAAAATTCTATCTTGTACATTGTGTTGTATTTTAACCTTTACAGTAGTATTTGAAATATTTTTTAATATTTTTTTTTACAGAAATAAATTCATAAGGATAAAATTTTATAGTAAAAAAGTTAACATAAAATATCTTGATTTTGAAGCTTTTAATCATGTACATTTAGCATGATTATTATATCTATATATTATTTCTTTTGCATTTCAACAAAACTACACATTAATAGAAACTACTGTGTCATCCCATAAAAACAAATTAATCTAATTTTAAAGATAGGCTAGAAATTATATGGCATCACTATTTCATAAATACGATATTTATTTTTATATTAACGGAAAATACATTTTTAAAAAATTGTTTATCATATTTAAAATTACTTACCCATGGTTGTTCTATCTCACCCATATGCATAACTAGCTGTAATAAAGCATATTTTGTAGTAGATATGAAATTTCTATAACATTAAATAGAGAATAAATATTAATAATTACATACAAATTCAGGATTTAATATATTTGTTTTTGCATCACCAGTAATATTTTATAATTGAGATAAATGATTTAATTATTATCTTATGTTCACAGCCAGAATCATTTAAGCACGTATAAACTTCTGTTCTAATTTACCACATTGTTTAATTAGTAAGTTGACTGCCAATTTTGGATTGATGACTGAGAAATTTATATTCATTAAAGATTTAACACAAAACTGAATTATTGAATATCTTCTCCATATTACAATCAAATAAATAGTTAAGTATACTTACTTTTTTCATCATTGGTATTGTTAGAGAAGTTCCAATCATGATAGATTTCCGACATGCTCTAGAAGCAAACATCTGATTGATTCTTGATGGTCGAACCATACAAGACTGATAAATAAGATAAAAATATACTTTATAAATAGTAAACATTTTTAGTATTATTAGAAGCATTGCTTCCTACACAAAAGATATTTTACCCATCAAATTTTTCTCTATTTTTTTTTCTTCTATAAATAACTGCAAATTCTTAGTCTTCTTTTAAAAGTAATTATTCTATTTACTTCATATATAATTACCAAAATAAATAACTAAAATAATGCAAGAACAAATTATAGTTGAACTTTAAAATATGTAGGTATGCTTATAGACAATTATTTTAACTCAATAACTGTATTGATTTCTTTAAAGAGATTTTCAGCAGTTTGGTAGAAAAACACACACATAAAAAGGCAGGAGGGCAGCATTTATACGTAACCTAGACTTAAACTGCAGTCCACAGACACCTTTGGATTTAAGAGTCAAAAGTCATGAGTCCATGAGAAATTTTAAAAAGATTTTATTTGTTATTTGATTCTGTTCTGAAAAATGTATTAAAAGCCATAGTGATTAATGATTACAAGTCTGGGAGAGTGCACATCATATAAAGCGAATGCAGAAAATATTAAGAACCACTGCGTCTACCACTAAGGATTTTCCCTTGGTGTTTCTTATAGTCTGTTAAAAATTATTTTTGTTAGAATAGAAGAGAAACACACCAATGTGACAATCAAAATCGCAATAACAACCTTGTATTTAGCATACATATATTAAAACACTCAATCGATTTCGAGGACAGCTAAAGGTCCCACCTCATCAGGAGAAAGAAATTACTAGAAAGGGGAAAAAGAAGAAAAATAAAGCATCGGCAAAGGAGTCTCAGAAACACGTGGTCGTAACCGGGTTTTGAATCAGAGTTACACTGGCTGCCTACTTTAACTGAACCAGGCTATCTGATCAAACATAGACTAAAACGCAAAAAAATCAGAGAAGTCAACAAATAGGGAGCGAGGGGCAACTGCACCTTCGCACACCAAGGTTCAGACTTGCCATGAAATGCATCTGTCAGAAAAAGGGTTGTAAACTTCCCAAACTCTGATAATGCAAAAGAACATGAAGAAAAATGTCTACCATATACAAACAAGTATGGCCACATTCTCTTACAGTCTGTCGGCAAGGCTGAAACATGACCTTTATTAGGTAAATTTAATATGTTTCTTCATTTATTACCACAAATAAATATAAATATGTTATAAAAAGGTAAAATTTGCAAGATCTAAATATACTAAAAATAGCACACTTAATATAATAGTAAGGTAAAGTAAGATATCAAAGATTTCTTTAATATTTCAAAAGTTGCTTAAATGAGAAAAATGGATAAACACAGAATTTTCTACATTACAACAATGAAAAACATTTGCCAAACTAATATTTACACAGTTTTGTAACATTTGAAACATATAAAAACTTTCTCTGCTATTTTGCATTCGCTTATAAGTTAAATAAAAATGAGTTGTCTTTACAGTCTTTGCTTCACCCCTTTTTTTATCTTAAATATGTTTTTCAGAGCTTCAGTAAACATATAATTGTACGCAAAACGAACAAAGACATTTCTAACTATATCACGCAGAAATACTGTCATAGCTTATGGAAATTAAAAGTGGTAAACAAAGTACAGATAAATTGACATGCAAATTCCACATCATAAACTGTCAGATAATGTCATAACATTTTACTTCGCTCAATGTTTAATTTAATTTTTAATAATTTCAAATAAGATACTATATATTTTACAACAAAAGTATTTTCTATATAAATTATATTAAAAAAATAAAACATACTGGGTTATCTGTGAGCATAAATATCATTTCATCCACATCTGCAAAATACAGAAAAGATTAATAACAACTTTAAATAGTTTTGCATTTAGATAATCTTTATAAAGAAACAGTTATTTCTGAAACTTAACAAGTGAATAATATAAAAGATTGCAGTTATACTATTAGACATTATATTATTTACCATAAAAATATGACACTTAAATCAATAAATCTCAAATTCTCACTATGTTTTGTTAAAGAATTCAAATATGATGTCAATGGCACAAAGGAATGGATCCTCATTTACAGTACCAAAGTGGAACCAAATCGTTGGTAGTTTTATCTTGCTGTCAGAGCACAAACTGGATTAACCTTTTGCACTACAAAGGTAACTCTCAGTCACCACTTGATTTGATTGGAGTAACTCAAGAGGTGACCCTCGGTTTGTCACGATAATTCGAGTGGTAGCGATGTTTATTGAGCAATATCGCTTAATGAGGGTATGCAACAATACACGGATATAAAACTACTGCCAATCTTTAATCTTGAATATATTTTTTCGATTTATTGTTATATATGCGTCTTCGACATTATTTCGAACCTGACAGTTGTGGCAATAGGAATATTATTTTCAAAGTTATGGAGCCTAGTAAGCATGGAATACAATGAAGGAATCAGTTCAAGTCAAGATGAGTTTGATTTTTCATTGATGAAGAATGCAATAACATTCATGCATAAATTATTTGACGATACAGAGAGGGAAACAATAATGAAGTATGAGGTTAGGAAGGCAAAAATTCAGAGTAATAGATAACAATTTTTATTTATTCTGCACAATTTTTCAATTCTAGTGCTAGCAGTAGCATTACCTTCATTAATATCAAGACATATTATGATGCAAGATTTATGTAAATTTAATTAAAAATATTGAATCGATATGATTCCTGGAAATCAGCAAAATAAACCACATCCATTGCTCAAAATTAAAATATGAACTGAAGAGGCACACTAATGTATAACAATGTAAAACTGAAATTCAAATGTCTTACTGGCAGAAAAGAAAAAGGGGTCTGTCTGTTTGGTGGAAATGCACTACTATGCTAACTTGAAGCTCAAAATCAATCTTTGCCTCTTCAACCCTTTCCTTTAAGTTTCTTTCTTGAGCTTTTTTCCTTTTGTTTTTATGCTTCTCTACACCCAATACTTTCATTTAGATAATCAACCTACAGCCTGCCCTTTTGGATGCCAGTGAATGAACTCTTTCCCTGACAATCAAAGGGATGGAGTGAGCTGGAATTTTATATAGCACTCATCTATATTTGTCTTAGTATACGATATCATTTCTCACTGCAGTTAAGTGTGTATTAAGTTTAGGACACCACATATATGAGAAGTACTCTGAAACATTTTAGATATAGTTATGCTTACAAAATTTTATGAGTGTTCAAAGTACTCTCTTCTAGCATCAATGCATTTCTGTCCAAAGATTAAATGCCTCAAACCATTTATTTCATGGAATGAAAAAAAGGCATTTATAGCCTCATCAATCTCATCTTTGGAATCAAAATGATGTCCACTTAAGTTCTTTTTTAGATTTAAAAAAATAGCCAAAAGTCACACATAGCTAGATCGGCTGAATAGTTCAGTGGATGTTCTATTACTTTGATGTGTTTCTGTTCAAGAAACTCAACTGTCAATCTTGTAGGATGAGAAGATGCATTGTCATGGTGGTCGAATCCTCTAACATTTGTTTCTTGAAGAATTTCTGGAAAGTACTTAGTGGTATACCAGTTAGCTGTGACTGTCTTCTTTCTGTCTTTCCAGCATGATGGCTTTGAATAGTCCTGTATATCTGAAGAAATTGGCGTACATTACTTTTTCAGGGCATGTTGTCTTTTCACGATTGAGGGCATGGGATAATCTTCAAAGACACATATAATTACTTTCTTGACATGTTGGAATGTCAATAAAATGGTATGTATGTTTCATTGCTATTTACGATTTTAGAAATAGTCGCCACCATCTTTAAGTAATTTAAGGGTTTCTTTACTGATTCTGACTCCTCTTTGTGGTGCTCAGTTTAATTATGGGAAGACTAATGGCTAACTAGTTTTTTCATATGCAATTCTTCCTAAATAATTTTATATATGGTGGCAGATCCAATGTTAAGTTCCTTCTGTATCATTTGATAGGCACAGCAGTTATCATTGGTTAACATTTTCCGTATCACAGACACATTATCCAGGATTACTGCTAACAACAGCCTTCTTGTGTGTTGTTCATCCTGAAGAGATGTCAGTGAAATACTCTAAAACCCCTGAATATAGTAGCACGAGATGGATCTTCATTTCCACACGCTAATTGTAGATATTGAACACATTCTTCTTGATTTAATCACACTTTAAAATCATAGAAATCACAGCAGTTCTTGTGTCAGCTCCATTTTCCTTCTGCCTAAATTTTATTCTCTCGTAACTTACTTAACCAATAAAAAATCGTCTACTAGGCTAAAACAGTTCATATTTTCAAATCTAACTGTTAATTTTTTTTTTTTTTTCTGTTACTTTTCGTCTATGCATATCTAAAAAATTTAGAGTGACCTTTGTATAACTAATCAATTTATGAGTGAATAAGTCATTTACATTTTCTGATTACAGTCCTATATGAAAATTATTTTACATTGTATTGAATTTTAATTGCGTATTTGATTTTTCCATGGAACACTGAAAGTGTTCAATTATTTGAGAGCAGTTGCGATTGACCGTGGATTTTCTCCTGTGATTATTGATAAAGCCCTGAAAAAATTTTCAGATTCCCATCAAAGAAGACATTCCACTGTTAGAAATAATATTAATGAACTTGTCGTGCTTCCATTTTATCCTTTTGTTAACTATAAAATTGCACAGATTCTCCAGTTCAATTCAATTTTCAAGTCGGTTTCTCCCCTAAAGCTCCATGGAGCACCAGTATTTCATTTATGATGGTTCTAACACAAAGTAAAATATATTAATGCAGTAATTTTGGATTCAAAATTTGAGGGAGGAAGCACTAAGAAGAACCGAATCCTTATTTGAGAGCCTTATTATGGTGCATGTGTAAAGAAACTATGAAGCTGCTTTATGATAATGTGTTGGATCTCCGTCAATATTAAAATCATATGATCCCAATCATTTGTTTACCCAATCATTTGATCCCAATCATTGTTCCTTTGGGAAGAAACAAAGGAACAATTGCAAAAGGAGGGTCTCTGTCTTTCAACTGATATAATCTTTGGCAACTGAGATGATTCCATATATTTTTTCACATGAGGAAAAATATCCATAGCTCTCTCAGCAACAGGTATATTTTCATACCATCTTTACAAAATTTTAGCAGAAAAGTCACACAATTGGTGATAGCAATATATTTCTCTTGCTGAGCAGGACTACCTTTAAATTCTCTATGTACGTCTAAATAATGCACTTGAATTCCAGTCAGTAGCTCTATGCCCAGCTCTAAAGGCAGTGTGAATGCCATGAAAACCACAGGACCCAATACCTAATATGTGACAGTCATTATTATTTGCTAAATTTTCTTTCAAACATCTGAGAAGTCGTCCTCTACAGCATCAGTGCCCAAAAATGTGCTGTCATGGGCATTGAGAAGCTTTATTGTGTGGGACGCAGATGCAAAATACCTATGTTTTAATTTTTATTATGTCTCTGCAGGGAGCAGAAATGGCACAGGAACTGATCTGCTAAGAAAGGCTTTGATTGTCAAACTTTCCTTGAGAAGACAAAGGGAGGGATAGGGACAAGCAAACTAACATGCATCGTTCTCAAGAGGGCAACACACTTCTACATAATAAGCAAATTTCACAACACTGTATGCACAACTGGTCAAAGACCAGGTCTAGACAGCAGCAGTAGCCATATCTCTAAGATTGACATTTGTCCCATCCAAAGATATTTGTAGAAATTTCTTTTTATTTAGTTCTGAGGTTCCCTCAAAAAACTTCTCAGAACATCATTTAGCAGTAGCATGCCCCTTCTCAAAAACTGAAGTGAGGTATCTTGTGCTTACTTCATTTTTTACATTATCCCAAAATCTAACAAAAAGGTCCATTAGACAATTCTATTCATTGAAGCCTATTACGAACTGGGTGTCCTCAGAATCAGAAATGAGCATCTTCCTGAAGTATGAAGTTAAACCAAATGACAATAAATATGATATTTTTGTACATCCCAGGGTCATAGCCTTAGCTTTATTGCTGTCATCGAACATTTTCTAGAACAGAAAAGCAGCATCATTAAACATTTTAAAAGAAACATGAACAAACAAGTTTCATAGCCAACATTAATTCTGCACTTTGTCCTTACTTACAAAAGAGTTTGATGATTTAGCAATTGATGAGGAAACTGCTCTGCTTTAGAACAATTTTTATCTGTACAGAAATTTAAAAAAAAAAAAAAAAAAAAAAAAAAAATTCTGAGTTTGTCTTCATAGAAATTATTTTCTTATGCTTATAAGGTATTTCTCTCTCTTGGCATGCCTCCGTGGTGTGGTGGTCTGCATGCTGTGCACGTATTCCAGAGGTCCGCGGTTCTATTCCTGGCAAAGGCATTGCATATTTTTCACCTTGCCTGCTTGCAAAAAATACCTAATGTGTCTATATGTTTTATACTGGTGGCTTGTGATTACAGTACAATTCCAATTATCTGAACTTCGATTATCCGAATCGCTTTTAGAATTTTTCAGAATTAACTGAAGAAGAGAAGGAAAAGGAAAAAGAAGCTCAAGGAAAAGAAAGGGAAGAGACAGCAGAAGATGAGAATGATGTGTCACCTTAGGAATGAAGAAACATTCTTTTGAAAATTCCTGGATGTTTAGAAGTTAGTGCTGAGAATATAGCAGAATGGAGGGTGTGTGTGATTCGTCAGACCCTGGGTTTCAATTTCTAAATGATGATGAACTTATTGAAAGTGTGTAGGAAGTAGATGACCTTGATGTCGAAGTTGAAGCAGACACGGGACCATCAGCTAGTGAAGCTGAAACTGAAAGCTTTTGCCGACCTTGAAACTGAATTGAAGGGAATGGAGTGTCAGTCTAAATGTAACCACATGCAACTTCTCATTGTCAAGTGGATGTGTGACTTGGCTGCCCGAAAACGGATAAGACTGTCATTTTGACTAAGATGTTCAACAAACAATGACTTTCAGCACTTGTAAGTACTGTACAGTATGCTATATAACATATATGTAAAAGTGTTGCCTTTTCATTTTAATTAATTAAAACTTCTTTTTCTTTAAAAATATTTAGTTTCCCCCCCCCCCGTTTTCATCATACAGTACATACAGTAATTAATTAAAATCTAAACCCTTTCTTGGGAAAAAATCCAATTATTTGAATTTTTTATTATCCAAATAGGGTCTCAATTATTATTAATTATTCTCAATTATTCATTGGAGTTCTACTGCATTTCCCTTCCCATGTTACTAAGCATGACATTTTTTTGGGGAAAATACGCATCAAGGTTCATAGCCACATTTTAGTTAAAAAAATAAGTACCTATAAGCACTTTTCAAGCACATTTTAAGAAAAAAAATAAGTACCTGTCTAATTACATTATACACAACTGCATAACCTTAAAAATTAGACTTGTAATTTAAAATATAAGAAATACAGTATTTATTAAGAGAGAATAAGCATTACCACAACCATGGAAAATAATTACTTTTTTTTTTTTTTTTTTTTTTTTTTTTTTAAATCTTAAATAACAGTTCGATTTACAGAACTAGTTACAATGAGAGGAAAAAAAAAAAAAAAAACTATGCAGAACTAAACTATATTACAAGATTTAATGATGAAATTTCAGTTCAAAATAGAGAAAATAAATAATAATAAAGCATATTTATTGTATTCACTTTGAACCTAATAATAAATGCAATTTATTTTTCCACTCATATTGATATTTAAATAATTTAAATCTAAATTCTGAACATTTTCTAAACTTTCATTGTATATCAGTTTTCCCTTAACCGATATTGCAAGCAAAGTAATTTAAGTAAAAAAGAGGAACATTTCTGAAATCAGAAGACAGAAATTTGCTTCAAGCAGTCATCCTTTAACAGTAAAAGCTTAACTAACCCGCATACTTGGAAATTGGCGAATATTCGGACAGTCGAGCGTAACTTGAAAAAGAGGAGCAGAAGGGGGTGTAGACTGTAGCCGCTCTTTAAATTCTTCCGCTAAATAAATGCTTTTGACATTTCGATATGCACATCATATAAAAATAAACCAATGGAACTGAAAAATATTCTGCTTAACAAGCACAGTAAAACTCTTTTAAGTGTTCATAAACAAATCTCGGACAGAACATCAAAATTAATTATCTCTGCAAAATATCGCAAGTGTTATTGCACAGTACGTGCGCTGTAATTCTTCCCTATGTTATATTACGCAATCGGAATCAACAGCTGCCGGTATTGGGAGAACAAAGAACTAAATAACTGGAGTGTTTTTCATTCTAATTTTCAACAGACGGCGTTAAATTTCCGGAATAGAATCATTCTTCGCTTGGGTTGGTAGACTGCAGAACTTTTAGTCCTATTCAATCCAAATTCGAAAGAGACAAAAAAAAAAAAAAAAAAAAAAAGTCTGTTGCTTGTTTCGCAGCGCACTGTAACAGTTTCAATATTCGAGATTTTGCGGAGAAAGGGGAGAACCGCCCAATCTTTGTACTGTATAATGTATTGGCCAAAAAACAAAATTATTTTGACTATTCGATTACTTTCCCTTTATTTTAGCCATTCCGAATATTATTCCTTAGAAAGCTAATCTGTGTTAAAGCACAACCATTTTTGAAAGTTTACTATACTTCAGCAGTTACTGTAACTATGTTATATTAAACATTCATACATATGCTCATAATATAAGCAAAACGATCATAATAAACACGAATATGAACTGACCAAGCAGAACGAGAATGCAAACTATTAAGATCTTGATAAAAATTCAAACATGTGTAGTATTTGGGTGAGAGGAAAAGAATGGCGAATGTACCAGAATTTTCTACTGCTTTCGCAATTCTTTGACCAATAGAACGACGGGCACCTGTTTGTACTCTTTGTGCACACCAAAGGTTATGTGAATGCAGAGAAAGGGGAAAAGCTATTTCCGGGAGTATGATTCACCATCTGACATTCCATAGAAGGAAAAATGTTTTTCCATAGGAAAGTTGTTGTTCCATAGGAAGAAATTTGTTTATTTAGTTTCAGCTTTGGTACCCGGAAAAATAGCGCGTTCATTAAAAAAAAAGAACTAAAAGCAAAAAATAAGCACTAAAAACAAAAAAACAAAAAAAAACAAAACAAAACAACAACAACAAAAAAAAAAACAAGGGCTTTAAAGAAAAAGTAAGCACCTATAAGGGCCTTTATATTTTATTTTCAAATATAAGGACTTATAAGCACTTATAAGGACCGCTACGAACCCTGTGCATATTGCCATGTTAGGAGCTCCTTCGATAAGAAAGCTAGATATGGAGCAGAAAGACCCACTGGGGTTTGAGATTAGAATTTGCCCAATATGGATTAAAAAATGTCTTTTTTGAAGAAATTTTACAGCTAAAGGGAAGAAAGAAACCTGTTTAAGAAAATTTAAAAATAAATTAAAGTATTTTTTTTTAATATTTATTTAGCAGTATACACAAGTACAAAATATGTGTACTAAATTTTGTGATGTACTAAATATTTTTATTTTGTGATTTTGTCATGATACTGATAGAATTAATTTCATGAGTATGCCAGAGAAAATTGTCTGAAATTTGAAAATATTATTAACTAATAATTGGTAAATTTAGAAGGAACAAGCCACGTCAAATGATGTAAATAACATTAAAATAAAGTTATTTATTTAAAGACTGAAAATGATTAAATATTGAATTACAATAATCAGCAGTATTTTGGCAAATATATACAGTCAAAAGTCTTTAATCCGGACGTCCATAATCCGGAATGATCTATAATCTGGACCTCAAAGCTACAAACTTTCTGCGCATGCGTACACGCATAATGAGTTTACACATTCGCATAATACTCTTAGGCTTGTGCATATGCATGCGCATAATATGTTTACACATGCGCGTTTAATGTATAACGGACGGTATAAGCTAAGCTAAAATTATTTAATTATCTATTTCAGTTAATGTTGCAGATTGCGTTGTTTCTTAATCTTCGAATTGGATCCGGCTTATTATTTTTTGCAGACTGTTAGAGCAATTTTATAAAAGTAAGCTTGAACTTTTGATTATGTCAAAAAGAATTTCCGATTCTGGAGCTGCCAAAGGATCTACAAAGCAAAAGCATGTTTCGATGTCCATCAAACAAAAAGTGGAATTGCTGCAAAAAATGGATAAAGGCATATCCTTTGTTTCTCTAACCATTCCGAAATCTGTTTATCAATTTCATGCTGCTTTGCGGGGGGGGGGACGTCGCGGCGCGCAATGAACTGGAAGTTGATCTGTCAGCACTATCCTTATTTTCAGGGCAGATGTTTTTATTTTATTCAGCTTATAATTCCTTACTAAATGTAGTATTTCATCTCAATGTACTCCATCTTTGATATGATTTAAATCAAATTCCTCGTCATTATAAATATCACATAGTGACATCAAATAGTTTTCAGGTTGCAATTTTCTAATTTCGACTATGTGTAATGTATGCTTTACACATGCACGCGTTGAAAGACATGTTTAATAAAGTAAACAAATAAATATTAAGCTTTTTTTTTTTGTGAATTTTGATACCCTTTAGATCATAACTGCTCTTTATTTCATAAATTACGGTTTCATATTTTTAATTTTATAATTTCTGCATGTGATCTTACCAGAATTAAATTGATGATCTATAATCCGGAAAAACCGATAATCCGGAATCGCCGAAGTCTTGACGAGTCCGGATTAAAGACTTTTGACTGTATATGTATGTATATATATATATAAGGTGATGTTATTCCCGTCAGATGATGTGAATAACAGCATCTTAATAATATTAAAATAAAATTATTTATTTAAAGACTGAAAATGATTAAAAACTGAATTACAATAATCAGCCGTATTTTGGCAAATATATATATTTCTATATATATCACACAGTTAGACTAGACAACTGATTATTAGTATTATTTTTAAACTGTTAATGCAGAATGACAAATTAGGCATTTATTAAAAAAAAAAAAGGTTTAAGAGATTTTTGTTTTATACAGAAGAGCTGAACAGAATCTGAAATTTCAAGAGGGAGAAGGAATGGGTACTTATTTGTAGTACATGAAATGTGTAAAAAAGAGGGGGGCAAACATTATTATATTTAACGTGTTTGTTTCTGAATTCAGTTGTCAGTCCTGCCGTTTTTTGTTTCTTGAAAATAAAAAAAAAAAAAAAAAAAAAAAAAAAAAAATTCTATGTAGATTATCTAAAAATCCAAATTATGAAAAATCAAGTTCAGAACAAATAAATATTTTGGCATTTACCAAACAAAGTATCATATTTTCTTGCAGTCTGATAATTATGATATATACACACGACCAACGATGCTGAAAATCTTAACAGTTCAGTTTGATTTTTTTTAATGATGCAGAATGATATGATTCAAAAATATCATTAGATATCTTTTAACTATAAAAAGCATTACATGAATTCTTATCATTTTAACAAGCAAATATGTTAGAATCTTAAGTAAACATACATTAAAAAAAATATTTTATTATGTGTAAAAGATTACAAAGTTTCTCTAGCCCAATTTTTTTAATGCGAGATGACAGCAGAAAGATAAGCTCTTTAAACCAGGAGGCAGAATTTTCTTTTGTTCAACATGCACAGATTTCTTGTTCTTCGCAAAAACACACGAAGCATGCTCTCTGGATTCTGGAGGTTACTGGAAACCAAAGATGCTGGAAATTTGCTTTGTCTTTCCGAAAGACAATCTGATTGGTGCTGCGAAAACTGGCTCTATATCAGCTGCCAGAATGACACTCAGGCAATAGATACATCCAACGATAGATACACTCAGGCGATAGAGATACATTGCCAAAAAAAAAAAAGATTCATTTTCAACAATGGCGCAGAAACTGCTTTTTGGGGATTGTCGTACGAAATTCCCAGACCTTCCACATTCTGGCTAAAATATTAAAATTCCCTGACCTTTTCTGGTCAATCTTTGAATTCCATGACTTTTCTGGTTTTCCAGATAGCGTGGGAACCCTTAAATTCTTAACTATATGCAAACTAAAAAATAGTCTGTTTTGTTGGTCTTAAGTTCTTTTTGAGATTGCCATGTTCATTACTATTTTAGATAGCCATTATTATTTTTTATAACATCCATCAATAAAAAATTATCGTTTATAGCATAATCACTTAAATTTTCTCTTCTCATCTGATTTCACAAATTTATCAGAGCATATTATGCATAACTGTACTCATTAGTCTTCATACTGAAAATACAGTAAACCCTGTCATGATGACAATCTCTGTAAATAACTTCTGAAAGAGACCAGTATTTCATGGGTTATAAATAAACACTGATACTTAACCTCATATCTCTATGACAACCACCTCCATCGAAGACCAAAATCATATGTGTTTCTTCATATCTAGTCTCACTTGGTGAAAACCACAGTCCGTCACTGCTTTATACATAATTTTTGTTTTTAGTTTTAGCTTCATTTTTGACAGTTACACATGTCCTCTTAAAAATTTACTATTCCACGTCATCATAATGCACATAAAATTTTTACAAAACAAAATTATTACATATATATATATCATTCTGATTTATCATAAAAACGACCTATTAATGAAATAAAAGACTTGTTTAAAAAGGCTGAAAGAAAACATATTGTTAAATTACACTGGGTGAAAGCACACAGTGGAATTGTCGGAAATGAAAGAGCAGACACCCTTGCTGAAATGGCGGCACTTGAGGATGGGGCCGATAATTTTGATACCCAAGATTCAAGAAAAAAAAGACCATTGCTGAAATGGAAAATTGGATTTATACAGAATGGAATTTTTGCTGGGAGTCATCTAATCAGAAAAAAGAGTTAATGAAAAATATAAAGTTAAACAAAATGATGAATATTATATGTTGATATAAATCAGGTACTGACTAATTATGGGCATTTCTCGGCTTATTTTAATCAGCCCCATCTACAGAATAATGATAAATGCTTAATTAGTGATAAGTTTGGGGATGCCAGGCACTTCGTCAATGAATGTAAGCTTACCCAGAGTGCAAGGAGAAATATAAAAAGAATTTTTAGGAAGATTTTAAAAGGAAGTATTCAAATTTGAAAGATTTTGCAGAGACAATTATGAAGATTATCAATATGAACAAAGATAGAATTGGAATTCGGAACCAAGACTCAGGTTTTGCAATTCATATGTTTTTTTCTGGCCAGTCCCATTTTTTGATCATACGGCTGACTTGCGCTGGCTAGGAGGATCGGAGTTGTTCCCTTATAATAATAATAATAATAATAACAATATAGCGTACAACATTTATACCCACAATATTACCTTCTTTACCAAAACTCCAGTTTTTACTCATTGGAACAGACACTAGTTGAATTTTATTTCCAGATGAATTATCTTCGTCTATGTTGAACTTAAAGCCATTTTTCTCAAATATATGCAGATTATCCATTAAAGTGGCTTCTGAAGCTGCTGTTAAATTTAAATTTAAGGGGCTGTAAAATACGGAAAAAATATTCTAAAATATTAAATACATAAAATAACTCTTTTACAACATTTTTACATTTAACACAAAAATTATATAATATCATTAAAATGTAAAGAATAAACTATCATTTAGTCTCATAGTATAATTAAATATTTCAATTTCTATGAATGACCATAAATATTAAAGGGAAAAAAAAAAAAAAAAAAAAGGTTGTTGAATTGGTTTAGATACCATAACATGTTTTGGGAAGAAAAATTATTATTATACTTTTTTAAATTTAAAAATTCAAATCTTGCATTCATTATAACAGATAACTAAAGAATTAGGGAGGGGACATGCATAGCCCCTCTAATTTTTAAATTTCAATTTTTATTCTGTAAAGCAACATGATAAGTAGTATTACAGGCACAACTGAATCTTAATAGATCATTGATTTCAACTGAAAAGGCTTGCATATTATGAGAGTTAACTTGAAACACTGTTCTTTTTTGTTGGGAGATAGTTACTCCTCACAAGCATTAGAAATTTAATTGTTCATTCACCACAAATTTAATGAGCATATAATTAATATATTGCTGTTCAACAAAATTATAAGTACACAGAAAGGTGTCTTTTATTGAAAGAAAAATCATTCTTAACCTTGACATCCTAAAATACCAACCTAAAATACCTAATAATAATATACATCCTAAAATAATAAAAAATAGTTGAAGACATCCTCAACTTGGTATTTTGGTTATTGGGTTACCTGAAAATTTTTGTTTTTTCTGCAAGATACTTATAATAATGAAGAGATAATTTTAATGTTGCTCAAAACGAATTTTGATAATGCACTGTGGCAAGTGACATACTGTGCATGTATTTTAAATAAAACTTATAAAAGCAAGGAGTTTTATGTAGGCAAATTTTGGTGAAGGATAGAAGATCAAAAAGCCAAAATTCTCATCAGAATTTACTTTTTTTTTTTTTTTTTTTTTCTGAAAATATAAAAGAAGCACAGATGCATACATAAAGATTTATGTTGTGAATGATAATGATATACTGACAGAATGCACATGTCAGAATTAATTTGCAAAATTTTTCATTCCAGTGTTTTTTGAGTTGTAGAGTTCCTCATTTTGTAAATGCTAATTTACAGTTGAACATGAAGAATCTTAAGAACTGATAAGCGAATAATCGCTTGAGTTCGTGTGATATGAAACAACAAGATGGAAGGGTAAATAATCCCTTATTATTTAAATACGATTTAACAGACTCCTAAGACAGAACTTCGTCTAGGAGTGTATAATAAAAGCCGACACTTGGGCTTGAACTTAAGATGCTAAGAAATAAACTAAAACTAATCTAAACTCAAGAGATATAGCCAAAGCTATCAAAGTTTTAACGTTGTTGGCCCCTTAAACATGATATGACTGCGAAGCTATGAAGGACCTAAGTACGGCCTAGCATAATAACAGCTTTGAGAGAGAGTAGCCAAAAAGGCGGATGTGCGCTAATCAGAAACCCTGATTCTCTCTAACTCAGCAAGAAGAACTACGCAGTTAAATACCGCTCCTCCTCATTATTTATTCAGACATGATTATAAAACTATGTTCTGGCCAGAAGTAGTAAGTTGAAGTTAAGAATTTGACAGGAAAGAAGTTTAACTTAAAATTTAACTGTTAATAAAATTAACATAATCCTTAGAGAGTTCATTAACTGACTTTTGAGTTCTGGTAAACCAAGTGACATTGAATGATAAATAAAAATCATCAATCAAAGCTGATCATCACATAACTATAAATGTGTTTACTGACAGTTTAAATCTATTGTTTCGATGAATGAATAATAAACTTGAAAAATTCATTTAACAAAACATATCAGCATATGTGATTTGATATTGAAATGCAAATAAAATAGCCCATTTTTGAAATAACTAACAAGTGATTAAAAAATATTCTTTATGGTAACAATGTGAACAATCTTAGTCCAAATATGGTAAGCCAGCTCAAACAATATCAAAAACTGATATTCATCAAAAGAAGGTCATATCATCCGTTTAGTGGAGTTATAAAGGATTCACTTACTTGACTCTTTATCAAGGAGTAAAAAATCAGTTCCAGCATGTACTATCAATATATATAGTCATCATTCATCAGAAATTACTGGAGCTCAGTTGAAATATGTACCCGATCCACCACACAATCCTGACAGTCACCATCAGACTACCATTAGTTCCACGCTCTTCAAAACTCATGAGGTAAAATCTACGTCTCAAGCAACAGTGTGAAATCTCAATTTAAAAATGGAATCATGAAGTTGTTTTTAGAATGGCCAGTGATTATTGAACAAACTAAGCATTACTGATTAAAATTATTTTTTGCATAATTTATTTTTTAAAAAATTAATAAAAAAATGTTTTAAATACCTAAACAGCAAAGATAGCAAAATCACTAAGCAAAGATAAAGAAATATAGAAATTTATTTCATTCTTTTTTAAATCATTAAATCATTGCTAAAAGTAATCTGAAGAAATATAGACAGAACAGAGTTTACAGCTTCAGAAACTCTGTATCACTGCTGTCTTTTTGGAGAGGTACAGATATTCTTGATTAGCTAGATAGACTAATTCACAGATGGATTGGATTGGATTATTTAATTATGACAAAGCACATGAGGGCTATCTGCCTAAAGGGAGGGCTTGGCTAAGAGAAACTGGCTAGTATACACGTTACACATGGGGAAAACCACGAAAATGCCCATGCAGCCAGCCCGTTCATGGGATTCGAACCTCAGACCGAACTACCAGTGTTCAGCATCTTTACCGCTCAGCTGCTGGTGAGCCAATTCACAGATGGAAATACATGTTAAAGGCACTATAATTACCTTGATTTCCACTAGACCCCGATCCCCAACACTACAGTTAAACTCTGTGACACTTTTTCCAATTATTGCATCTTATCTGATTACACTAAGCAAACTACACATGCATGACAACACTATAAATATTATAACAATTAGTGTTGGATTTTTAAATTACTTATTATACAAAGAAATTACTTACTTGAACAATTTCTGAGTTTCAAGCACTGTTTCCTTCTGCAAACTTTCAAAATTATACTTCTCATCTGTAGCATGTTGGTCAATAATAAAGAGATCATTATTCAGTTGAGTAATGATAAAGCCAAGATTAAACTGGAATAAAGTTATTTCCAATGAGATTCTTCTTGTAAATTTTCAGTTGTATTAATTTAATATAATAGTAATTTCTAAAATATTGACAAAAAAAAAAAAAAAAAAAAAACTGATAAAAGTTTATAATATCGGGAAAAAATTGCAATACAAGTATTATTGCACAAAGAAGGAAAACCAAGGTAAAGTATTATAATTATGATTTTCAACATGAAACAATTTTTAGCTATCAGAATTTTTATTTTAAACCACATAATATAACTCAAGTCCACTTATTACAAGTAATTCCATCATGCTTTACATACACCATTTCCATAGTATTTACTATCTGTAATTCATATTTTGAATGGCAGTACACCTACCAGTCACTAATCAATTAAGCCATGAAGCCCTGATAAGAGATAGAGAATTCAATTTGGGTGACTGATTGGTCTGACTGCATACAATTTTTCCTTGTCGAATATAAACAAAGCCAATTTTTTTCAAAAAAAAAAAAAAAAAATCCATCTCAAGCCATCTCATCCTAGGCATGTAGCTTTTTAACTTAGTTATTATTAACTACCTACTGAACAAATCAACTGAGAGTAAGGTAAGAAATGTATAGCTAATAACAGTATGAAGATGTTTCAACAAAGATAATGAAGTGAAACACACTGTCCTAGAAATCGAGGTAGGAATCTAAGAAGATAACTTCCTTCCATTGTGGTTGATGCAGTGCTTCTGAGCTTTGATAGTGTAATAAGGCATGGAATTTTTTTTATACCATGCACATTTTACTTTGATAGCTAAACAGGAACTTGAAAAATCGAGTATTCTACAGAGGTAAATTAATAAGTACATTAATAAGTCCACTAAATAAATTGGTTCATAGTCAGTAATTAACATATTTATAATAAATAATATATAAAGTCCCCACTCTTTTTTTAACAACATGTTTAATTGATGTCTAAATGTAATACAAAATTATGAATGATAAAATCTTTGTTATTCAATACATATACTATTGTATGAGACATAACCAATTTTAATGTTTCAATCTAACCCCTAATAAAAAAAGGAAAGAGTGAGTGATGGTCTATTATCTTTTTTTAAAAAAGTTTCAATACATGAAACTAGCGTAATTAATATCATTTCAATAATAGCATAATTTCATAATAGCATAATCATATAATTTCATAGCAGCATTTCAATAATGTGATTTACATTTTGCATGTTGTTAAATTATGGATTTCCTTGCAGTGTGGAAATTCCAGATATTTATAAATTAAGATCAATTAGTTATTTTAACTGTTTCAAAAAATGAAGCAAAATTTGAGTTGGTATGCAGATTTAGAAAATCATGATTGTGATTTGATGATAATGAGGTTAATGTTTAAATGTGACATAGATAGTTATTTATTATATTCTCAGAGAACTACTAAACTGAATTAAATTGCTAAGGCATGCACTAAATATAGAACGTACACAGAAACACATTTTAAGTTAAAAGACTGCAGCTTGATGTCTAAATGCATATGCGTAAATGTAAAATTATGCAAGTTAAAAGATTTGTTATTCAGCATGTAGGTTTACATTATATACGAGCATGAATATGTCACAGCCTGTGATGGCTATTTGCCTAAAGGAAGGGATGATTCACGGACAACTTTCTAAAGGAAACTATCTTGCATTCAAGCTGAACATGGGAGAAATTATGAAAACCAACCATGCAGCCAATCCATTTGCCTGTTATCAGAACTGGGTTGAATTCCTAGCATTCGGTGGCCTAAGTTCCTCAGCTAGTAGTAAGGCCTATAATTCTGTATATATACTGTTGTGCAAAATATAATCTATAATAATATTTGAGCAAAATATAATCTGCTTTTTGAGTGTCTAGCAAAGATAAAATTTCTTACATAAAAATTGTAATACACGTTAATTGACTGTAAATTACTTTACTTGAAAACTATAGTGAATGCAGAGAGAATAAAGATTTACACATGCTGAAAATGAAAACTATTAAATGCACATGAGTATTTATCGCTATCTTTTAAGAAACATGCAATTTCCTCTAATCAAGTATGTAAATATTGATTAAATCATTTATAAATATACTTGGAAAGGAAATATTTATTCATTTATAAACTCTTGAGAATGTTACTGTGAAGAAATCTTGTTAAATAAATCATATAGTGACCTTAACATTTAATTGTAGATACGAATTAAAAATTTTGCTAACAAATATATGTATAAACTATTTAGGGATGAATTATTCAAATTGGAAAATACAATATATGAGATGTGCACTTTAAACTATAATTTTTAGCATGTGTATTGTTGAATACAACAGGAATTACATAATTTTGATAAGCACTAAAAGAATTATTTCCTTGAATTTTACAAAAATTCAGTTGTAAGACTTAAAAAATATTAATAAACCCTTTTTATTCTATCCCTTCTTAATTATCATAAAAAGTAAACTACATGGAAATCAGCAGCAATATTTAACATATCCTAACTATGAAATAAAAGGTACTCTAATTTGATACAAACTAAGGAAAGCAATAATTATAGACTACGATCTTCGATTTAAAAAGTATCTTAGAAAAACTAAAAACCATCTCATATTTGAGAAAATATTTCAAAAAGAAACTGTGTAAGCAGAAACAAAGTAATGCGTGATTTTGATATAATTAATATAATAAATTTTGTAAACATTAACCTAATAAAATTGAATTACCTTAAAATTTCCTTTAAATGTAATTAATGAAAAACTGTAAAACATTTTATTCAATTTAAAGTATTCTGAGCACAGGAAAAATAAACATTTAATTTTGTTTAGAACAATACGTTGTTTAGAAATATATTCTTTCACATAGTTAGGATTTTGAAATACTGTAGAAACAGAAATTATATACATTAATAATATAATTACAAAATGTTTACTTCTGAGCATATGAAATCCTATAGATCTAGAATGTTCCTGAATGTTTTGATAAACAAGGAGGAGGCATAACTACATCAAGCCAGTGAAGGCAAGAAACCAGTTAATATCTCTTCCTTACGGTCCTAGGATGGTTCAGGTGCACTAGCAAATCTTTCTATGTCAAAATTTTCCAAGGATTAGTTTATAAACATAGCAGAAGAATAAGCTAAAAAAAATGTAGTTTCTGCTTCTTGAAATCTGCTCTTTTATTTTATAAATTTAAAATTCTTGGTTTGACTCAAATTCCCCTCACAATATTATCTAAACAAGCTATTTCAAGTCTTGTTTAACATGACAATATGGATCTAATTAAATATCAATGAAAGAATTGCATGGGATATTGATCTAAATTAACAGATGGACCGGTAATTAAAAATAAAAAAATAGAATAAACATAAACCCAATTTTATGACCTATATGGCCACTGATAAAATATGTTTTATGGAAACCTTTAGTATTTGAAGGCAGAGACTTTTTTTTTTTTTTTTTTTTTAAATGACTAATACATTTAATAATAAGGTAAATAATTTGCCAAGCAGGTTTCACACATTAAAAGCCAAAGATTGTAATTCATTACCTGGCCTATTATTTCCATTCGAGAAAAGTCCTCTTTGCTACAACAGAGAAAACATATTATTTAACGGATACTAATATATATATATATATATGTATGTATGTATATATCTTTTTTATTAATATAGTTTAACAAATACAGAAAAGAAATAATCTTGCAATATAAATTTGAAAGCAAAATAGAAAATCACTGCTGTGCTCTAATATAAATAAAATTTTAAAATATCATAATACTTTATTTCTCGATTTAGCTCTTCTTCAGCATTGCTATTTTCTGTAGGAAGAATTTTAGAACGGAATTTTCTGTATGAAAACTCTGTTGTATCTGAACATAAGCTACCTATAAGTGCAAAACATTAACTTCAGATTTAATAACTACTATAGAAAACAACAACAACAAAAAATGTACAAATATAAATTGTAAAGCAGCAATCTGAATTTTCAAAAATTTACTAGATCTTTCTATTTTTCAGAACCTTAACTCAGCAGTTTAATCATCATTAAAAAAAATTTTTAGAGGCTTTTATTTAATATTCTTAAGTAAATCATACACATATTAAAATACTTATTAAACATATATTTTCTGTTTCTAGTAGCTTATTATATATTCTCAATTGTTAATTTCAATATTTTTGCAGTGGATGCACTATTTATTACAATGACAGCTAACTGCAGGTACGTAGCAAGATTAATATAATTTATTATTATTATTATCGATCACAGACTTCATGATGCATGTACCCTTCTGTATATTTTTCTAATAAGGAACAGCGCATGTGCATGTGCATATTTCTGATGGCATCTAGCTGCCTTGGTAAACTTATTCATTTCAATGAATTTCACTGCATTCTCACTGGTATGTATTAAATTTAATTTTCATTCATTTGTATTGTATTAAAAAAGAAAGAACATAAAAAATTTATAAAAAAAAAAAGATTTGAAATGTATTGTAAATTTTTTATGCATGAAATTTCATTGCTGGCCTTAGTGTCATTCTGTCTGCAAAACTTTTAAAATAAGCAGCATTCATTACTATTTCAGGATGTGTTTTAAAATAATTTCTAAATAAAATATGCATCCTAGCAGCAGAGTAGTAAAATTGCTGAACATTTAGCAGTTCAACCGAGATCAAATCTTGGTGAATGATCTGGGTGCAGAATTGCTTTAATGATTTTCTTCATGTATAACATGAATACAAACTAGTTAAAAAAAAGTCCTCCAATCTTCCCTTAGGCGGATAGTTTTGCCATGCTTTGCCACATTACCAAATAATCCAATCTAAATAAAATGCATTGCTCAGCATGAAGAGACAATACATGTCTTAAATTGGCTTACAGAACCTGGCTGTCCCTTTTATAGCATTGTCATTATACACTGAGCTCTCCATTACTCTTATAATGAATTATCTCTTAATCATAATCCTAAATATTTTTCAAACTAATTCTGGAAAAATTAGAAAAACCCGTGAAACTTTGGAAGGTTTTCCTACAGGAAATCAGATTACTAAGCCATGGAATGAAATTGAAAGTTTAACCCTAATAGTACTAATAATATGATTTTAAAGAGTACACTGGACTGGGAAAATTTCTTCATTTAATAAAGAAAGAAGATTCTGTCAAAGAAAAAACCAACAACAGATATCAATAAAATTACTTCTGATGTTCAAAGATTTGAAAATATAAGTGTGTGTGTGGGGAGGAATCAACATGGATGCAGGTAAGGAAAGTCAAGAATGAAGAAGATAACAGATCTTATGAGATCAAGACATTCTTCATCCTATGATTCAGTACCAGCCAATAGAACAACAGGATAAGGAAGATCATAAAATATCAATTAGATTGATTATAAATTTCACACATTCTAATTTATATTAATTAAATATACTACAAAAAGTAAAATCATGTTTAAAAGACACTAAGAAAAGAGTTTATTTCACTTAAATTGTAAATCTTTTATTAACAAAAAATTGATCAAATTTGAAAGGAAAATCAAATATCCATTGCTTTGCTGAATTGCAATACTTTGGGCACACAAGAAGGTTCATGGAAGATAAAGTAAAGGTCTTAATGTTTTGTGCAGTAGCAATACTTGGCAAGCTCTGATTTTAGATTATTTCCTTTTTTTTTTTTTTTTTTTTTGGTGTGTGTGTGTGTGTGTGTGTGTGTGTGTGTGTGAGTTTCCATGGCATATCAGGCATATAAATTTTATTTTGCCAGGACAAGATTTTAAATAAGTGATTTTTAAGTACCTCTTCCAAAGGTGTTTTTTTTTTTTTTTTTTTTTTTTTTAATTTTTAATAAGAAAAAGGACATTTTTTAAAGAAAAAGTTAAAAAAACGGAGTTTCTTTTACTATAATAAATCTTATTTTCAACAATACATTGAATGTTAGTTTAAAATCTTTGAAATGTTCATTTTTAATAGTAATTATTTGTTAATTACAGTTTTACAAGGCTATTTTTCAGGTTATATTATATTTTCCAGTTATCTGCATGCGAATTAGTGAAAAAAACTGAAGTTCAAGAATATAGCTTTTGAAAATTTTTAATATGCAAAAGCATTTTCTTTTATTCTGGTTCAAACTGTTATTATTTTCGTCTTAAATTTAATACACAAAGCATATCCATGCTGAATTAGAAATACAATAAAATTTACCTCATACTGAAACCAAAAGTATACATACTATTTACACACACACACACACACACACACACACACACACACACACATATATATATATATATATATATATCATACTATTTACACACACACATATATATACTATTTACACACACACATATATATATATATATATACTTGTGTGTAAAATTAACAGAATTTGCCCATTATGTCGAATTAAAAAAAAAAAAACACTAATGGACAGATATATATCAAATTTGTTATGAATATACACAATAGAGAAAGAGTTATATCATTCAAAAATCCTTTTATATATGCATGATTATCAGTAAAGCTCATAGAGCAGGGTTATCCAAAATTCATATTGTGATATAAAAGTGAAAGTAAGTGTAATATAGAGTATAGTCATCTCCAATCAATGACTCAATACAGAGATCAATGCTCTCATGACTGCAAATACAGAGAAAAAATTTTCAGATGACAACATTCACTTTTTTCCTGTCCATACATTGTTGTCCTGATCAATGATCAATGCATTGAAAACCCATAAATGTTGGAATGATACACATGTGACAAAAATTTCCAGCATAAAATAGTTGTAAAGAAGAAATGATCATCATTCCTTATCAGATATGATGAAAATAGCAGATGGCTGCTGAGGGTATCATGAATGGATGAGGCACATTTCTCCTTAATTGGGAATGTAAACTCCAAGAACTGAATTTACTGAGCTGACAAAAATCCTTACGATGTGGCATCAGTACCTTTACATGAAGCTAAAGTGATTGAGTCTTGTGGCATCTCAAGTACTTTCATTTTCAGTCTGTACTTCTTTAAAGTGGTCACTTCTGTAGGTACGAAAACATACTCCACCACAAGTGCTCAGTACACAGCAATGTTGCAGTATTACATAATTCAAGACTTCAGCAGCGAATGTCATTAATGACATTAATGACATTAAATGGATGCAAGATGGTGCTCCTCCACAACTTGCCATATATGTTCAGCAAGTACTGTAACAGCACTATAGAAATAGAATCATCTATCATTACTTTGCAACTTTGTGGCTACCACTATCCCCAGACCACACTCCAGAGGATTTCTGGTTATTTGCAATCTAAGGTATACACATTAAATCTATGAGATTTTTAGAACGGAAAGATGCCATAAAACATAAAGTTATATAGGTTATTTTTTACATACTATATTTGTCATAGTTGTCAACTATCTCCACACTGAACACTGGTAGTTCGGTCCGAGGTTCAAATCCCGTGAACGGGCTGGCTGCATGGCCGTTTTCATGGTTTTCCACATGTGTAATGTGTATACGAGCCAGTTTCCCTTAAAGTCCTCCATGAAGGCATCCCTCCCTTTAGGCAGATGCTTTGCTGTAATTAAATAATCCAATCCAATCCAAGTCAACCATCTCCCGCATAGAATGCATTATCATCTGTGAGATCCTTTACAATGCTCTTCTTTGCAAATGTTTCAGGCCAGCAATTTTTATCATATGTATATTGTTCCATAAAACATTTATGGTTAAACCATTAACCAAAAAACCATTTATAGTTTTTGAATGTGGTGATCAATTTGCGCAGGAAAAAAAAAGTGTTGCCATTCGAAAATTTCAATATTTTTTTAATGTAACCGTAATTGTGAGAGCTGTATTATTTTATATCATCACAATCTCAAACACCTACCTTCAAATAGCAATATCTGATATTTCATTTTGACTGATTGAGTAGACAGGCTGCTAGTGGCTCATATATCTGGGAATTTTACATGACCACCCTCTATATATATACATACACGTATACACACATAATTATATTTCCAGTACATACATAAGCTTATTTAAAATATCACAGTACTTAATTTTATTTCTTGAAGTCCTGTTTATAGTTAGAATTTTTTTTACAGAAAGGAAACCCAATTTTGTGTAGTTAGCTATTTTCACACTTTTTGCATTATTTAATAACAATAGAAATACCAACATTTCAGCACCATCTGTCTTGAGTAAATAATTTGCTTCAAAAAAACCAACTATTACAAACAACAACCTATCACATAAGAGAATAGAAAATTTTAAACTTAGTAAAGGAGAATTGCATGATATGCAAGGAGAAAAGAAAATTGTTACCTTTATTTTGTAATTCTTTTTTCAATAAATCCATACTAAAAGGGATTAATTTGCATCTTTTTCTCCTCAATAAGGGCTCATCAACCAAAGGTTTAGAAGGAATATTAGATTCTGTTTTTTCTTTTGGATGCTTTTCTATACTGACTTCTTGCAATGGAGCTTTAAACTCTTCTGTCTGCACTGTACATTTAAACTCCTTGATCTGCACTGTAGTACCTTCTGCATGCTTTTGTTCATATTCACAATACATTTTAGGTTTTTTATTAAAAAAATTTACAATTTTGTCATTAGTTTTATTTAGATCAACTTTGGTTTTTGAAAGTTTTTTATTAGAAAAAGCATTCGTGCATGGAGGACTACCGTCTGAATCTCTTCTGGCCAACAACAACATTTCTTTACATTTATTACATTTATTTTTATTGGGAGATGAATTTTTAAAATATTTTTCTTCTCGAAATGGCAAAGTCATAGTGAAATTTACATTTCCTATAGGTTGACAATTACTATTCTGTAATTTCCGAGTAGAAAGTTCTTTATTATTAGCAGTATTTGTTAAATGTGACATAGTGCTTGTATCTGGAACCTGAAAGTTAAAATATAACCATAATAAGGAACATATTAATAATTAAAAAATCATGCACAGATTAATTAATAATAAATTATATTTACGTAAATGTATTTTAGCAATTTGAAGACATTTGGAAAAATACACCCAAAAATGCTTCCAATTTAAAGAAACTTTAGTAAAATACTCAAACAGATGAGGCAGCAGTTTTTGGATAACTGGCTCTTGGTGATTTGATGGCATATTGAAAAAGAGTGCATGTGCGCCAGATTATGGTAACCCTAACAAGCATTGTAACCCTGCAACTCACTCAGGGAATTTTCCTGAAGGACGAAAAGGGATATTTTCAGTTTACATACATTTACGGAACATTATGGTAAGACAAAATAAAAGTTAGAAAATCAAAATTCATAATTAGTTCTGAACCGATAAGGCACTGTAATTTGAAGGAAAATTCTACAAATTCTGGATTGACTGCATCCTCCAGATCTTCTTAGCATGTTTTTTTATTTATTTATTTATTTAATTTTTTTCTTTTTAAATACAGGCACGTTTTTTACCAAATATTTTAACTAAATACTTACTGAGCATCCAACTATACAGTAGAAATAATATTAAAAAAGCAGAACAGATAAATTTTGAACTTGAATTTCAACTAAATTAAAAAAAATAAATTGAAAATATTTCACAACATACATGTTTCAAGTACTATAAATTACTTTTCCATCAGAACCTAAACAAAAATCAGGTGCAAATTTCAAATGTTAGGAGAATCATGTGGTTCAATAGTGTCCATGCAAAACAATGAAATAAGGTAGCAATAATTTGATTGGTAAGGTGGTAAAAATTCTGCAAATTTTTATTTTAAAGGAATCTTTCTATTTTCTATAAATCAAGTTTTCAAGGTTTTTTTAATATATATATATATATAACATTAGGGCTTTTCTATTATGATAAAACCAAAAGTTTTACAAACCTTTTATAGGAAATTTAATCTAAAATAGGGTTCTGGGGAGTTATATTGTTCATTTCCTAAGGAAGAAAAACTAATTGAAACTTATATCCTATACATAAGCTGTGTAACTAAAAATAATATGAGAAATGTAAATAAAAAATCAAACTATTATGAATATACATAATGGAGGAATATTGCCTAATGCAGCAAATATGTAAGTTTTTTTACAGATTGGCTAAAAAACAACTTTCATGGACCCATTTATGTAATTGAGTTCATTATCAAGAGCAGAAGAAAAAGAATAAGTACCATTTGCTAGAAAAATGAAAGATTCAACAAAGAAATCTTTATTTAATATAATAACAGGACTTGGTGCAATGGAAAAAGAAGAGGAAGCCATTTTTCAATAATCAATGTCATAGATTTAAATACAGTTATCAGCTGAATAGCAAAACAGAACACAAATTCTCTGTCAGAAATCCTTCTGTTTGGTCTTGGTAATTAAAAGGCTAAAGACAAACTAATAAATTTTTAATAAAAAGACTTTTGGCTAAAGACAAACTAATAAATTTTTAATAAAAATATGATAATGAAGATTATGTCTTTTTCTCATTAAATGAATATGGTATATTTCACCTCAAAGATTTTGATTTTTATAACCTATTTACAAACAGATATTGCTGCTCGTGTTAAAGAGTAAAATTAGAAATATCTTCAAGTATAACAACGTTATCTACTAACTGAAGCATTTTGGTGATCCAGAAACATACCATACTCTATTTTAAACGGAAATCCTTTATTTTACGAAAGGCTTCTAATTCATGGGATCATTTAAGACAGATGCAGAGAAAAACACAGGATTATTCTAAATATATTTATGATATTATAGAAAAATATTAAACATTTCTTCTTTATGCTACCTGAAAACAATTTTCCCCCTCAATGTACTTTGTGCAGTTCCTCACAAAATCACACACACAAGCACAGCAAGACCAAAGCAAAAGTTTTCACTAAAACAACATATAACTGCCAAAGTATACGTTGGCATATACTTTGGCAGTGAAAGGTTGTATACTTCTCCTCCTCTTGGCAATTTAATAATAAAAGAAAAATTCAATCAAGCTCATTTTAAAAGTGAATGAATCTCATTTTAATATCACACTGATTATTGCATTTTCAATGAAATTTCAAATAATTCTTCTTTTATTTTGAAATAAATTCATTCTTTAACATTTATGCAAGAACTGTTGCTGCACTTTATAGAATACCACAAGAGAAATGTTTCAATTATTTTTTTACACGAAGAGAGATATGAACTTACAGAAGAGGTTTCTGGTTTTTGTTGATTAGAAGGTCCTGAATATTGAGCTTGTCCTTCATCACATGTTTCTCCTTCATCTCTTCGCAAAGCTATTTGATAAAAAGAAAGAAGTGACATAGAAAAGTGAGAACATATTCAAATTAAATAGAAATCAAATCAAGTACAAGATTTCAATTTATTCCCAACCCTCCACTTTTTTTAGATATGATTTCTTACTGCTCTGAAAGGCTTAAAAGAATAAAAAAATTTGTTTTAAAGTATTATAAATTTTACTGCTTTTCATTATACCACCTTATACACACAATTTAAAAAACAGAAAATATCATGATTATGCAAAACTAAAAGCACCTAGAAAACAAAAATCAATATTTGTAATATTAGCTGCAACCTACTGATGCATTATCAATAATACTACCCCTAAACTCAGCTTTATTATGAGCATCACAACAAACCCAGAAAGTCTTCTGGATTCTTCTAAAAAGACATGAATTTTTTAATTCTTTTCATGTTCCCTTTTTTAAGACAGAAGATAGATTTCCTTTCTTTTCTTTTTATGATTATTATTATTATTTAACATCAGCACCAGTTTTAACCCAAAGAAGCAAACTATTTTAAATGCACAATTCTAACGCTATTTAAATAACAGGCATTTAAAAAAAATCCAAACCAAGTTCTCGACAATGTAATTAATTTCTCTTGTGTATGCACATGCGAGTGAGTATGTATGCTAATGAATTTGCAAGACAATCATGATATCCTTTGAATTCCTAGAACACATCAGTGTGCTTGGATGATATCTGTGAGATAATTCTTCAATATATTAGTAATATTCAATACTCCTGAGCAATGATTTCTACTTCATATGAATTATTATACTCACATACTCCTGATACTATGTACTATGACAAAAAAAAAAAAAAAAAGGTATTTACATATTATTCTGTGCACTGTGAAAGTTGGCTACTATTGAAACATGAAAGCTACTGGAGATCTTGTCAAATCTACACCAGTCATTCATGCATAATTCTGATGGAACTGACGCCTCTGTATTTAATAAATAATCAGTATTTGATTTGCTTTGCAAAAAGGCTTTTGTTGATTGGTATTATTTTCTCAGGGCCTCCCATTTTACCAGAAACGCTGTTTAGAAGCTATGAGTAAACCTTTCCTGCAGGTAATTGTTCTTGGTAATATTCAGCTGACCATTTAGTATCCATTAATGCATATATATATTTAATAACAGGATTCCTTGTTCATAATAAAATAATATGGCTTATTAAGAATTAGTCAGGGTTATATCAAATGAAAGTGCATTTGTTATGAATGTTTTGTATTATGATACCACTTATGCATGTTGTTAGATCACACATAAATGGTGCTAAATTGTGTTTCGTAATGGCAGTTTCACGGTTGATGGGATAATATTTAAGCTCATAAAAATATCAATGTTTACAACATGCACAATGATGTGCATCCATGATTTGCATGGCAATAAATTTAGTTAGAATTTATATTAAATCATTTAAATCCAGTACATATTAGCACTTCATCTTTTTTTTCTTTTTTTGACAACAATTTCCTACAGAAATTTACCAAACAAACAGCTGTTTATCTCATGTTAATTTTTACTAGTTTTTTTGTAGTGGCTTTACCTAAAAATTAAGAAGCAAACCATTACTTTCAGACACGTAATATTTAAAAAAAAAAAAAAAACTGCAAGTATTCTAATTTTTACGCAATAAAACTGAAAAAGATGCATCACAGAATAGTGTTGATAAAACTGAAAACAAAACATTAACTAACATAAAAACTAGGCAATGGTTTCAGAACAATCAATGAGCTAGTTTCCTTCAAAATTATCTTCACAGAGCCTACCTCACCTTAGGCAGATAGCCCTCATGTGCTTTATTCATATAACCTTACATTCAGAAAATCACTAGCCTTCTTATTAAACAGAATTCACATGAAGGCACAAACAGTGATGGAGAATAACAGTCTGATGCAATTTTTGAATGCAAATGCCCCACAATACCAGTAATTAAAAATAATAATAATAATAATAATAATAATAATAATAATAATAATAAAATTACATTTAAAAAAAACAATTCTAAAAACTTTTAGAATTTACATTATGCCCTAAAGAGCCTTTTTAAATTTACATATACATACACATATCGAGAGCATTTGGACTAAAAATTATAAAAACAGCACATCTCATAATTTACAATAGACAGTCTCATGCACTGGATATGAAAATTTCCTTTCCCCCTCCTTTACGGTGTTGGCATTGCTCGCTTTGAAATCGTTGAATTTGTTAATAAAAAATTCACTAAAATATAACAAAATATGAAATAGGCAATAAAACAAATTCTAAATTTGGCCTTCCAGGTGCTCATATTTGGGTTGAGAACTACGTTATTCAAAATTTGATGGCTATAGGTATCATTGCTTTTTTCAGAATGTGAGAAACATATTTACATTAATGCAGATTCTTTATAATTTAATTTCTTTAAGTATTGTACAGTGTGACAATATTTTGTGGCAACAATTTGAAATTTCAACAATTTTATTTTCTGGATGTCAAAATATATAAAAGCATACATTAAAAATCTGGTATAATTAATATGCATATTAAATAGAATATAGATCACTAGAATAAAAAATAAAAAACATAAAAAAACAAACTTTTGAAAGGTTGAGATAAAGCTTCATCTTCTTCATGGTAATTACTGTTAAACTCAAATCTTCTTTTCAAAAATGAATCAGACGTTTTCTACAAATAAGACTTAGTTTAAGTAATACAAATTTTAATTTTTCTTACTACAGAAGAAGGTAATTATGATATATATTCATGTTTAGTACTTAACAAAATTTTATTTTTTTAAATTCCACTGAAAGAGAACTTAAAATCCAAGCTAATATTATTGCTTCATAAAAAAAGGGAATATAAACTGTAGAAAAACAATATAGTATATTATACACCTATTGTTTTACAACACTTGAGATTTTGTTACCTAGGTTTTTGTAAAATATTTGATATGTTTATATATCTTGTTGAAAATTTCTCCCTAAATTTTCTTTAAAATGCAATTATTGTTTACAATTTTACAACATACAGATTTTAAGCTATTATTTCATCTTACTTTGACACATGTATTTCTACTTTTACACATTATTTGCTATGATTTCCAGTTCTTAATAAAACTGATTAAAAGTAATAACATTTCATCCTACATTCACATGTCTGTGTATATATATAATAACAATACATTTTTTAAAAATCTAATATAATCATGCCTAATATTTTCGTGTATTAAACTTTACTTATACATACATAAAAATGTAAAGCATCTAAATAAATTAGTAAATTGGAATAAAAGCAAGGAATTCCTAATTTATTTAGATGCTTTAAGTTTATTCTACTTCAGTCCTGCAGTATAGTGCAGCACAGGTTTAAAAAAATTTTTATTCCAATATTTAATTTAAATTTTTAGCCTATTTACATATTTCTTTATATATGTGTGTGTGTGTGTGATAATTTTGAGTGGGAGACTGGATAAATTAGAAGATTACAGTGTAGATTTAAAAAAATAGCTGTTGAATGATGAGACGCTTATCTTATCATAGTTACTTGGTGAGATCTCAATGTATAGATTCACAAAAAGAAATAAGGGAGACAGATTTGACAAAAAGAACACATTTATTTATTCATGAACCCTCTTGCAGTCTACATCATTCTTGGGTGCAAGATGTGCCTCAAAATTTTAGTGTAGCAGCAATTCATGTCTTAACAATGAACTGGGTGGAGTATAATTGCTAGCAACAAGTGAAGTGGGGAGAAAAAGAATGCACAGTTAATTCAGTAGTATTTATAATAAAAAATTACTTAATCTGATTGGCTAAGATTACATCACATTTCAGGCATGGATTAATTTTGAAACACATAATTTAGAAAAGTTATTACTATTTTTAGAGTAAAGAGGGAAGTACACAAATTAAAAAGAGAAATTAAGGGGCTACTGCTAATATAAAGTATAATTTACAGTTGCAAATTTTACACGCACACATATATGTATATGTACATACACAAAGCAAAAAAAAAAAAAAAAAAATTTAAATGCCATTTATTTTGATTTTACTCTAATTGCTAAACGAATACGCAGTATTCTATCAAACATGAAAAATTTGATTTGAACTGCTGATTGATTTACTAGCAGAAGAAAAAAGATCTGCTTAAGTTTGTTAATTTACATTTTATTTCTATCAAAAAAAGACATATGTATTAGAATCAAATACATAATACATTTTATCATTTTTATTTTAAATGTTTATGTTTCTGCTATGATTTCTAAAAAATTTCTCTCCTTTCAGGTTATTTAAAAAATTGCCATCATAAAGCAAGATTATAGTCATTTTCAGACCTAAATTGAGATATTGTTGATATATTCTTGATTATTCATCATAAGAATATCAAATTTTAGAAAGATTTTTCAACTACATTCTACACCTGTTTTGTGAAACTGATAGTTGACAAAAAAAGAAATCAATCAAAACATAATATTATTATATTTTGAGCCGATCGGCCTGTTAGTTGCCAAGATATGTATTTTTTGTGCATTTTTCGAACAATTCGTGATTTTTGGATCTGAATAAAAAAAGCAACTTTGAATAATACAAATTAATATTTCTAATAGCTTAAATCAGCGTGCTCATTTGTGTTACTGAGCTACGTAATCATTCACTGCTTTTGTTATTATAAATAAGTTCATTAATATATATGCTGTCGTATTTTTGGTAACAAATGTTCCTGTTCGCATACAGCTAATATTAAATATAATTTTAAGTAAGAAATTATAATTGCAAAAAAATTAAATATAAATATAAATAAACTATTTATTTAAATTCTGACTAATTATTTTTTCGTTCAGGGTTTTAAATTGAATTTCTGTTGCTTGAACATGGTATATGCAAAGTTTTCTTAATATAAATAATTATGGTTGATTAATTACATTAATGTACATATTGATGCACTTTTGTGTGTGATTATGTTGAAGTTTATCAAAAGGAATTTTAATAACGAATCTACTGTTTGAATATTATACCCGAAAAGTTTAGCGGTTACACTTGGCAAAAAGCCTGAGCAATAAAATCGCTGAACACTGGTAGTTCAGACCAAATTTCGAATCCCGGCGAACGGGTTGGCTCCTTAGGTGTTTTCATAATTTTCCGTATGTGTAACATGTATGCAGTATATTGTGGATGCATACGTAAATAAAGCGGGCGCAGCCCGCGCAAACCGCTAAACACTGGTAGTTCGGTCCAGCTTTCGAATAAAGGCGATAGAGCTGGCTGCATGGGTGTTTTCGTGATTTTAGGTATGTTTATCGTGTATGCAGTATTTTCTGGACGTATATGCCAATAAAGCGGACACAGTCCGTAATGAACACTGGTAGTTAGGTCCATCCTTCGAATTCCAGCGAGCTGGCTGCATGGATGTTTTCTTAATTTTCCGCAAGTGTATCGTGTATGCAGTATCTTCTAGATGCATACGTGAATAAAGTAGGCGTCGCCTGCGCCAATCCGCTGAACATTGATAGTTCGGTCCAACTTTCGAATAACGGCGAACCGGCTGGCTGTATGTGTACTTTCGTAATTTTACGCATTTGTATCGTGTACGCAGTATCTTCTGGATGCATATGTGAACAAAGCGGGCGCAGCCCGCGCAAAACCGCTGAACACTGGTAGTTCAGTCCAACTTTCGAATACCCGTTAAAGAGCTGTCTGTATGGGTATTTTCGTGATTTTACGCATGTGTATCGGGTGAGCAGTATCTTCTGGATGCATACGAGAATAGAGCGGGCGAAGCCCTCTCAAATCTGCTGATCAATAGTAGTTCGATGCAACTTTCGAATCCCGGCGAGCGGGCTGCTCCATGTATGTTTGCATGATTTTCCGCATGTGTAACGTGTATGCAGTATCTTTTGGATGCATACGCGAATAAAACGGGCGCAGACCGGGTAAAATCGCTGAGAACTGGTAGTTCGGACGAACTTTCGAATAAAGGACAACGGGCTGGCTCTATGGGGGTTTTCGTGATTTTCCGCATGCGTGTCGTGTATGCAGTATATTTGGTATGCATACTTAATTAAAGCAGGCGCAAAACCGCTGGACACCGGTAGTTCGTTCCAACTTTCGAATTCCGGCCAGCGGGATGGGTGCATGGGTGTTTTCGTGATTTAACGCATGTGTAACGTGTATGCAGTATCTTCTCGATGCATACGTGACTAAAGCCGGGAAAGTCCGCGCAAAACCGTTAAACACTGGTAGTTCGGTCCAACTTTCGAAACCGGTGAAATTGTACATGGCAACTCATGAACATTGAACAATGAAAAGCGGGCTTCAGCCCGCTCAGCTGGCGGGCTTGCCCGCTAGTATTTTAGCTATTAAACAATATATGCAGGTTGCACTCAACCATAAAAATCCTCATAACCTCAAGGATAAAATGCTGAAAAGTAAGTATTGCGAAAGGTGGTTCTAATTCTAAATGAAGTGAAATACTTCAACAATCTACAAAAATAATCATTTTATTTACAAAGCAATTTTGATTGCATCGAAGGTTCACTGCTAACTAACTACGTCGCAAACTAAAAACTAACATTCTTTTTCAGCGAAGTGAAGCGCCCTCTAACGGCGATATATAAATCATTTGGGGGATTTTTCCACACTCCCCACCTGATAATTTTTGCAAAAATTATCACTATTTCAGCATACAAATAATAAAATATAAGAAAGCAACTTACATATCAAATACATTCAACTGATGTAAATATAAACTGCAAAAAGAAATTCTATAAAATAAACAAATATAGTTAACTGCATCAACTCAAATGTTACTTACTCAATACGTAAATATTAATTCAAATTACAAACAGTAAATTATTAGTAATAACTAAACTAATTATCTAAAATTAATGTTAGTGAACATGAAATATAAGAAGTAAAATTAAAAGGTTACAAATTTAGTTCATTTTCAGTCTGATAGTTCAAGGGGGTATATCAATTGTACAGGTCTCTTAAGGTCCCCTTTTTTAGTTTTTACCACACATGATCGTACAAGACCATCACGTCCTTTGAAGACTTGAATTACTCGACCTAAATCCCAGAGGAACTTAGATTTAGTTGTTCCTTCAAGTAAAACTATATCACCAATTTTAAGATTTTTCTTGGCTTCTGGTGTACCAAAGAAGTGAGCATTTCTCAACTCAAGAAGATACTGATTTTTCCATTTTTTCCAGAACTGTTTTATAAGTGTTGTCTGATATTCTTTTCGTTTTATTAGACTCTTTCTTGTTGGAGAGTTATTCAGGATCTCAGCAAAGTTGTATGGATATTCATCCTTATGTCCGATCAATAGAAAATCAGCCGGTGCAAGCGGTTCAGGTTCATGTAAATCGTTGTAAACGTAGGTCAAAGGACGTCTATTCACAATATTTTTGACTTCTGTCAACACAGTCATAAATTCTTCAAAATTCAGTTGAGCTCTGCCTAATATCTTTTTTAACGGTTCTTTTATGGTTTTCATAAGGCGTTCATAAAAAGCTCCCCACCATGGAGCAAGCTCGACGATAAATTTCCAAGTCAAGCCTTCATTTGCTAGAAAATTTTGAAAGTCTGTACCTTTAATTATGCTGTAAAAATACTGTAAATCTTTGGCAGCATATTTGAAAGTTTTCGCGTTATCTGAATAAAAGGTGCGACAGTTTCCTCTTCTCGAAATGAAATGTCTAAGAGCCAAAATGAATTTGTTTGCAGACATATTGGAAATGAGTTCTAGATGTAACGCTCGTGTAACACCCCACGTAAACAATACGATGTATGATTTCTGAATGTCGTTTCCAGACCTGATGTAAACTGGACCTGTGAAATCCACGCCTGTAACATAGAAAGGTGGAGTTTCAACAATTCGATCTTTAGGTAACTGAGCTGTCATTTGTTTCGCTGGTTTTACTGCGTATTTCCGACAAATTAAACAGTTCTCTATAACTTTCTTTACCAACTGACGGCCTTTAAGAATCCAAAATTTCTGTCTTAGTTTGGCTAAAGTTGCTGCAACTCCCGCATGCAGAACGTTATTATGTTCCCTTTTTACAATTAATTCAGTAAATTTGGAATCTTTAGAAAGAAGAACTGGATGCTTCTCGTCAACTGTATATTCGGTTTCGTCTAATCTTCCCTTAATTCGAAGAATTTTATTTTCATCAAGAAACGGTGCCAAGCTGAATATATCAGAGCTTGGAGAAATTGACTTGTTAGATCGAAGAGCCTTAATTTCAGGTGTGAAGAAATCCATCTGGGATTTACGAACACAAAAACTTTCAGTGTCCTGAATTTCAAAAGCACTTAATGTTCCACTATTAGCAGGCAGTTTTCTTGCCTTAGCAACGAAACTCCTAACCCATGCCATAATTCTGAGATATTTCAGCACATTACTGAATTTTGTTATATCCAATAGTTGATCATCTCTTTTCACAACAACGTCATAAACAGATATCTTACTACGGAGTTCTAGTTGCTTATCGTTTCCCACGTCAAACTTCGGTTGAACTGGCCAGTCTATACGTTTGTTTTGCAACCATTCTGGTCCAAACCACCAAAGTGACCAATTTCTTAAATTAGCAACAGTAGTTCCTCGTGATATGAGGTCGGAGGGGTTACCTTTCCCACGGCAATAATGCCAATTATTGCTTTCAGTTAGTTTCTGAATTTGATAAACTCTGTTTTTGATGAAAGATTTAAATCTTTCGGGAGATCCCTGAATCCAAAAATACGTTATTTGAGAATCAGTCCAGTGGAAGGGGATTACTTCGTATTTTAAACATTTTGCGATTTTATCACTCAATCTAGCGGATAAAAGCGCACCCAAAAGCTCCAATCTAGGAAGTGTTAGGGATTTCAGAGGAGCAACTCTACTCTTGGAAGCAACAAAAACTGTTTGAAAAGTTCCATTGTTCAAAAGTATTCTCAGATATACCACGCATCCATAAGCTTTCAAACTAGCATCAGAAAAGCTATGGAGTTCTATTTGTTTCACATCTGCATCTAATATTCCTTCTAAATAGTAGCGGGGAATTCTGAGGTGGTTCAGTTCTTCAATTTCTTCGTACCAGGCTTTCCATTTATACCTAAGATCAGGTGGCAGTTCATCGTCCAAATCAATTTTGGCAGACCAGATTTCCTGAATCAGACACTTTATTCTTATAGTGAAAGGGCCATAAAATCCGACAGGATCAAAAATACGGCCTGCGGTTTGCAATAGAAAACGTTTTGAGTTGATTGACGAGGAAATGAAATTTGTCAAGTGCTGAGTGTCAAAATAAAAATTATCATTATCCGTATCCCAGTTAATTCCTAACACTTTGATCGGGACAACTTCAGGAGATTCTTGCATCGAAAATTCTTTGCGATGCCAAATATCTTTGAGTTCTTTGGAATTAGTATGCCACTTATGTAGTGACATGCTAGCTTCATTAAAAATGTTCACAATTTCTAAACTTGTTTTCAGGGCTTGTTCTAAATTTTGGTGACCACCAATAATGTCATCAACATACAGGTAGTTGTTTAAGAGTTCTACTGTTTCAGGATATATTTCTGAATATTTTTTAAGGTGATGCTTAATAGTAGCAGCTAGAAGAAAGGGACTAGATTTTACTCCAAACAAAACTCTTGTAAATCTAAAGGTTTTCAAACTTTCATTGTTATCACCGGGATCATCTTTCCAAAAGAATCGTGTAACGTCCCTGTCTTCTTCATTTAACTCTATCTGTAAGAAAGCTTGTGTAATGTCCGCTGTAAAGGCTATCGAATTTTGTCTAAATTTTATCAATAAATCAAAAATATCAGGATATAGGTTCGGACCAGTATATAAACAGTCATTTAGAGAGAGTGTTTTTGGTTTATGGGCTGAAGCATCATAAACTATTCTTAATTTGCTTGTTACTCTATTATTTCTGATGACTGCTCTATGAGGTAAATAAAATAGGGTTTTATCATTTTGATTGTCTTCTTGAACTGGTTCGATAATATGTTTTAACTTGTAATCCTTTAAAACCTCTGTGTATTGAACAAACAAAGAGTTATCAATTTTAAATTTGTTACTCAATTTCTTAAATCTTTCAAGTGCTATATCCCTATTATCTTCCATTAAATGTTTTGAATTCGGTTTCCAAGGTAATTTTACTTGGTATCTGCAGTTCTTATACCTGATATCAGATTCGAAAGATTTCATAATTTCTAAATCAACAGTTTTGTCGTTTTGAGTATCACTTTCCAAACCCAAGTTTTCTAACTTCCAAAACTGTTTTAACTGATCTGATATCAAGTTTTCATTTACAATTACTTTCATAGTTAATAATTCACTATGATCATTATTTACTTTACCCTGCAAACACCACCCAAATAAAGATTCAGTGGCTGCTACATTTCTTGAAATTCTTTTAATTTTACCAGTAATTATAGAATAATAGAAATCTACCCCTATGAGAATATCAATTTTGTCACTTTTTCTACAACAATCTGCTAATTGTAAATTTTGTAAAATTTTATTTTTCTTAGCAAAGTTCAAATCTGGAGGAGAGATAACAGTATTGGATATACTTTCGGTTTCAAGAAGCTCAATATATATATTAAGATTAGGATCGTTTACATTTTCTAGTTTTGCTCTAACAACATTAAAGATTTAATTTAATTAAAGATTTAATTAACAACATTTTCTAACGCACTTTTATCACCAAAGGAATAAACAGAAAGTGATTCTTTTCTAACAATCGGAAGTTCCATTTTAGTAGATACATCTTTAGTTATGAAAGATCTCATTGAGCCATTATCAAAAAGAATTCTGACATTTTCAGATTTATCATTATTTTGGATCAATGCAGAAGCCATTTGTAATAATATTTTATTAGATCTATTTTCATCGGAATTATATGACGAAACAGCGGAAATAACGCTCGAATCCGACGTTTTCTTTTCAGGTTTTTCATTATCTCTTTTCTGATGGAATGAATAACAAATGGCTTTCGAGTGTTTATTAAAGCAGAAGGCACAGTTTATTTTTTGTTTACAATTTTGAATCCGGTGAAACCGACCTAAACATAAAAAACACCGCGATTCACTTTTTAAGATCTCCTTTTTCTTTTCTACACTTAAAATTTCACAATCCGCAGATTTATGATTTGTGTTCCCGCAGAACAGACACTGTGATTCGGATGACGCCGCTAATAACTCAACTGTAGACGGCTTGCTCGTTATGGCTGGAAAATGTTTATGTTTGAAGGGCAAATGCTTTTCCAATCATGAATATTTTTCTCTAGAATTATAATTAACAGAAGCCGCGCGTTCTCTACTGAATACTTCGTTCCTCAAAAAGGCTAAAAAACCTTTTAAATCACAATTTTCGTCTTTAATTTTTCGGCTATAATCAAGAACGAATTCATTAGGAAGTAATTTCAAAATTAAAGGCGTTAAAAGATTTCCGTAGGTATCAGAGTCTATTTTTAATGCTTCAAGATTTCTTATCTGTACTTCGGCGTGATCTAGAAGTTTTCTTAATCCGTTTATATCATTAGGATTTCTAACAGGTGAAGTACTTAAGAGTTGTCCTAAATGTGAATTAATTAAGATGTTCTTTTGACCAAATCTGGAACGTAACAGTTCAAGAGCAGCTTCGTAATTATTTTCGATGAGAGCGAAACCAGAAATAGCTTTGGCGGCTGAGCCACCAAGAAAGCTTTTTAAGTAAATTAATTTTTCTATTTTTGATAAATTCGGATTTTTATCAATCGCATTTTCGAACTGACCTATGAATTCTAACCAATCCGAAGAATCACCATAAAATTTAGAGATCGTTAATTTTGGAAGACGAGTGAATTTGTTACTTTCGTTTTGGGATTCTGTAACGGTTTCATTAGAAATGTCTCTATTTGCATTGTCCGAATTTTCGAACTTATTCAACTCTTTCAATTTTTTCTTTCCTCTAAACTGCCACACTTGAATTTTCTCTTCATATTCCAAAGCGGATGAGATTTCAAGTTCAAATTCGTCTTCTTCGACTTTTAATTCTCGTTCTATTTCAGCGTCTAAATTGCTCAAGGATTTTGATTTTTCGTTTAACTGGTCTAAAATTTCTTCTAATACATTTACATTTATACTACTATCATCTTTATTCAGTTTGGTTTCAATTTTCTTTAATATCTTGGACACTCCGGTCATCAATACCTTTCATTTCGATTTCAGTTTAGCAATAAGATCTTCCATATTATATAAAAATAGAAAATACAGGCTTACCTTGGCTGTCTTCGCATAAAATGATATCCAAAATTAAAAAACACAAACTTCTAAATTGGCCAAAGGTTCTCGGCACCGATGCACCATATTGCGAAAGGTGGTTTTAATTCTAAATGAAGTGAAATACTTCAACAATCTACAAAAATAATCATTTTATTTACAAAGCAATTTTGATTGCATCGAAGGTTCACTGCTAACTAACTACGTCGCAAACTAAAAACTAACATTCTTTTTCAGCAAAGCGAAGCTCCCTCTAACGGCGATATATAAATCATTTGGGGGATTTTTCTACAGTAAGCAAGGCTAGATAAACAGCCAGATGTGTTAAAAATGTCTTCAAACACAATAATGGGGTTAAATTCTGTTATTATAAGATACCACAAACAATTATTGAGCTTCTATTATCCTGCACAATTGCAACTTTATAGCAGTTTAACACAGCTAAAATGTTAACACAAGTGAACAAGTGCTTAACAATGCGATGAATTTTTCTTTTATCTGTATACTTAGCTCATAAATTTGCAAGACAATCATGATATCGAAACACATTTGTTGGCTTAGATACTGCTTGTGAGAAAATTTATAAATATGTTGTTTATATTCAGTATCTCTTAGCCTTGATGTGAACTCAGCCTTGATGTGAACTGGACCAATTATGTGCCCCATGCCTTGCATGCCATCAAATTTAATTAGTTTTTATGATTTACATCAACAGTTTATACTTCTTAACTGCCGCGGGCGTATATATATATACGCCTTGCTCAGCTGATGTGTTAACTGCCCCAGGTGTATATATATGCCCTTCCAAGATACTATCATTTGCTTTGCATTGCTATCCGTAAAATTATTCGCAAAGCTTTGGAATGCGACATCACAATGACCTTGACAAAGTATGCGAAGGAGGATACTATTTCAGAGAAGTGTGGGGAGAAATTGGAGAAAGGGGTGTGTCTGAAGCGGTAAAAGTAATGACTGCGCGGTATTGGCTGGTGTTGTTTGAGTAAAACGTATTTTTTTAAATTCTGTGTCCTCCGTTTTTGTTTACATTTTGTAGCAGGTTCCAGGAATAAAGAAAGATATAATGGATGTTTCAAACCCATCTATTTTTTTTTTAAATTATTTTTTGATGAACTGCTCATGCTTCATATTGTTACTGAAATTGTTTTGTAGACGAATATATGAACCAACAAGGGCAAACAAAAAATCAAGAACAAAATCATGGCATTCAACCAGTTCAGAAGCAATATATGCTTTTTTAGGCATACTGATTTCACAAGGTATAACAATGAAACCTGATATTACACTTTACTGGTCTAAAAATGAATTGATTGAAACTCCATTTTAGGGATAATTTTTATTATACTTATATCTTTTTATTATACTTTTACTCAAAATATTAAATTTTGTGCATTCATTTTTTTCTTTTATTCTTTATTTTGTGAAAGTAAACAGTTTTTAGAAAGTAAAACTTGCACTTATTTTCCCCCTAATACATCGCATAACTACGCGTGCCTGTGTGAAACACCGTGGCACTGGGAAATGAATCTTGTAAGTTTTCCGTGGCAGTTAAGGGGTTAAGCGGCACAGTTTACTAAATGATGATTTGTGTATTGCAAATCCTAATGCCAATTTAAAACTTTTTAGTAAAATAATAAGTAATTAATACATTAATTAATCCCAAAATAATAATTAAAAATTAATGCTAAATTAAACTATTTTTGCAATTCTGAATTCATTGTGTAATTTTTCATAAGAATATTTTCATAACTACTTTCTTGGTAAAACATAATCTCTTACAAACAAGTATACCTTTTGTGCTCAATTCCTATTTTCCACAACCATTTTTTAGCTATTTTAAATTTTGTAAAACTGCTGGTAGCTCTATTGATTAGCAACTTTTGAGTTCAAGAGTTTTTCTTAGAATTCGCAATGCTTTTTTCGATTCAATTGATGTTCGCATAGCATCACTTTTGCTGTTAGTTTCTACAGTTCTTTTAATCCTTTCTAGTCAGTGTTTACACACATTGTCTCAATATTTTTGTAAACTGATATATATTATAAAAATGAATCTCCATAACTTCCCTTGCTGATGTCTCAAACATTAACTACTGACTCTAAGGCTTCTTCTACATAAAAGCTACATTTTCGAAAACAATTTTTAACTCATTTTAAGAGCTTAATTGATTATAATATGCATGGTCTCTGACAAAGCTATCGACTTACTTATTTCAAAGTGAATTTACACAATGAATTTACTTATTTCAAAGCATTTTTACAAAATTCAGTTGATTTCATCCATTTTCTGAACATCCCTTCTATAATGACATCTGAAACCTTTTATAGCACTCTGGTGTAAAAGCTAAATATCAGAAGTTGTATTTGCAGGAAGAAACACTGATGTTTTTTAGAGATCAGAGGTGTGTATGCTGCAGAGTTATTTTATTATTTATTATTCGCTGTCCCATTTCAAAAGAAAATCAATAAAAATAATACTTGACATCTATGAGTTCTTACTACTATAGTAAAGTTAGTGGAAAATTCTTGACTCCTTTCAAATACTGGTGCTTTCTGCTTTTATGAATAACCAATGCCGTCTTCTTAATTGTTGGATCCATACTACATTTTCTAAATATATAACATGCTAAATCATTTCTTCAGTTTCTTAAACCAGCTTCCCTTTCAATTTTAAATGTTAAAGTGCATTCTGGTAATATTCTCTAATGCAGTATTCATCTGTATTACAAATTTCATATAGCTTGCATTCATTTGGCAGTTCAAGTAAAAAGTATTATATCCAATCATCAGTTGCATGATGATTTAAGTCTTTCTTCTCACCATACAGTTTCTGGCAAACAATGTTGAATTTCTTTTTCTCCATCTGAGTCATCTGTCAGTTGACACAAAATTCTCACCTAGCACTTATTAAATTAGTGACAAAAGTTCTAGAAATAGAAACTTTCCAGCTTTATAGCTTGAAACTATTCTAGAAAAGCAGTTTCAATGTCCCTTGGTTTTCTATCTTTTATGCACTTCTTTGACACATTTGCCTTTTCTGCTAGTTCTTTATTAATTATAATTCTTTATTAAGTAAACTGTATAGTGCTGTTTGGGAAATTCCCATTAAAAGTGTAGTTTTTCTCCAGCTGCAGTTATCAAGAATATCAAAATCATTTAACAGTTTATCCTTTTCTTTCAGGTTTTCATCTTTTTGCTCGGCATTTTCGACATGTTACAAGTTAAGCCCACAACGCTTCTTCCAGTGATTTATGCAGACTTCAAAACTTACATTTCTAGGCAGCAAAAAAATTGCCCATTGTGTATTTTGTCGATCTGCCATTTCATGATTACAAGCATGACCAATGCTTCTTGGTATTTCCTTCAGCCTACATTTATCATGCTCTTTACTTTCAAAGACTGCTAATGTACGGTAATGCGAAGAAGCATTTCATGGACATTTGTATAACTCTGTGATTATAAAATGTCTATCCCAAAGGGAAGATTCTGAATGTAGAAATCTTAAAAGATAGGATAAAGTTGCACTTCCACCTCCCATTAGCTAGTATTTGAGGAGGAACCTTCATTCATTTATAATGACTCTGAGGATAATTTTTGCTAATCTTAAAATGTGGAAATTCTGGCCGTTTGAACTGCAGTGCAGACAAAGAATCCTGAAAATGGCATCTCATAGGTATATAGGGTTCAGGGATAGGAAAATTTAGGTTAAATCCATTTTATTGAAGCACTACATACCTCAACAATAAAGCATCAGTCCACAATACATTAAATGGATGGACTATGAAAAGCTTTGACAGGTACAAGTAGGACATTCTGGCCCTGAAGAATCAGTCTTTTGATAATCTGAGTTTTATAAATGGTCAAGATGAGTTTAATAAATGGCATTTTTTCTATTTATTACTATGTATTTGTTTCAGTTCCTTGAAATTTGAATGGTACAAGCAGCTAAGTTTATTAATGAGTGATTTTATTAAGCAGTGAACACAGTATTTTAAATTTTTTTTAATTCTTTAGTACCTTACTGGCAGCACCATTTTTATTCAAAATTGCATTGCATCTAATATAATTAACTTTTAAAAGAAAAATATTAATGAAAGTATCAATATTTTTTTATCACTCTGTAACATCTAATATAATTAAATTTTTAAACATTTAACGAACATAATGCCTACAAGAATGTTCATAACATAAGAACATTCTGTTAATCTAATTAAGTTTAACCCTTTCGGTCATAATGGGCACATACGTCCCAGAGATTAGATTTCATCGCATATTTGGTAAATAAAGTCCACTTTGGTCCACAAATGGGTTTTTATATTTGCAGTTTTTTTAAGGAATTAGGGAACAAATACATGACTAAACCTGGCAACATTTTTAAATTGCAAATGGACCACTTATGTTTTTGAGCACGCCGATTATTAAATTTCGATTTGTGCATTTAAAAATATTTTTACAGTAAATACAATTATATCTAACGCATGCTTAGTATGAGTTCTTATTGTTCCTATTAAGTAGTAATTTAACTTTTTTAATGTCACAGTTAAGAAATTTTGAATAAATTCTTTTTGTGGCCTATATTGTCCCAATCACATTGAACAGTGGGTTAATATGTCCCATCAGTGATCAAATTATTACATGCTGATATATTATGCTTATGTTTATTAAACATACATGAAAATTTTTGTTAAATATGAACTGGTGCATGTGGCAGCATTTATGTCTTGTAATATTCACATTATATATTACCTTAAATTTTAGTTTTGTTTTCTGAGAAAGGGTAATATTTTAGACGATTGGGCCATATTGTCCCAGATTTCCAGAAACAGGAAAAGTTAAAAAATTGAAACTCATATTACACTTCTTTTAGTATGTCAACATTAAATTAAACTACTTTTCATAGTTAAATTTTAATCATGCAAAAGTTGGGTTGAAACGGTTAAAGTGCATATAATCCTGAAATATTATTTAAATTATTATCATAAAAATAAGAACAAAGATTTGATATAAAATTATCTTAATTATGAATAAATGAGCTTCTTTTTATAAAATAAATACTAAAGTCTCATAAATTCTTAATTCTGTTCACAATCATTTATTTTAAACACATTTATGAGTAATATTTTTTATTTGTAACAATTTGGTTTATTTTAAAAGCAAATATTTAATCTTTTGTAATTTAAAAGACTTTATTAATATTAATCTGAATTATATTTTTACAAATCTATTTAAATCATTACAAATTACAAATTTCATTTGTTATGTAATATTTTAAAAGCAAATATTTTCTCTTTTGTAACTTAAAAGACTTTAATAATATTATTCTGAATTATATTTTTACAAATCAGACAATTTATTTTATTTCACAATTAAAAAATTTGCACATTGTATTTAAAATATATAAATTAATCAATGAAGGTAAATGCATACAAATCTATGAAGACAAAAATGCTTCTAATAAATACATCAGCAAGCAGTTAAATAAATTACGAAGTGCAAATAAAGTAAACATGCTATAAATTATCAAGCTAAATTTTAGCTGTCTGAAGAAAGTTATCTTAAGGTTTAATTTAATAACAGAAATGAACAGAATTTACTAATTTTAATAACTGAAAAATAATACGGCTTCATCAGATTTTTTTTTTTTTTTTTTTTTTTTCAAATTTGTTGCATAACTATTTTTTGCCTCACATATACATGATGGTTAATTAGACAAGGATTACTTAAAACAGAATTCCAACCTTTATCAGTTTTCTTACAAGATACTATTAAATATATGTCTAAACTTATTTTACAGAATATCTATAGTTATAATAGAAAGCATAAGAACAGAATAGCAATAAAAAAAACCAAAAGAAGATTTCAAGAATCAAAAGGGAAAATTATTAAAAGTAATGAGTTATAAAGAAGACCAATTAAAAAAATAATAAAGAGAAACAGAACAGCATACATTATAATAAAAACTTACATTACAATTCGTTTCATTAGATGACAATTCTGAAGATGAAATTCCTGTTTAAAAAAGTACAAAATTCAGTTAGTTCTATCATAATGAATATATATATATATTTAATTTTCAATTAAAGTTTTGCAATTTTTTGCATGTAAATAGGAAAAGAAAAATGTTGTTTCATTTTCACATTGAGTGTTATGACTAAAATTTCTACATGAATATTAGGAAATTCCTTGAAATTTCATAACTATAAATATTTTCGGTAAATGTTGAATTAATCCAAGAATTTCACACTTTTGTCTATAACTTTCTAATACCAGCCATCATTTCCACATTATTTTTTATATTTAAATAACTTCAATATTACATTTTATTAAAATTTGTAAGAAAAATATATTTTACAGTAATCTGGTTCAAAATCAAACCAGAGTTTTGTGCCCTGCATTAGCCCTTAATTTTGCTAAGTATACAGTATACAATCAAACACCGTTTTCAAAGCAGTACAAAGTTGCTTTTCATTGCCTGTGAGTATTGATAAATGGTTCTGATGGAGAATAATAATATTTTTAAACCTAAAATAAATGCTATTTAATGAAAAAATATGTGTGCATAATAATATAATACAATGTCATCAAAATGCATCCTTTAAACAACAAGCTTGATTTCATATAATGGCATTAATTATATATCTAAGATCGTGCTGCTTTTTAAATTATTGACACCAAACCAAAACCACAAATCTGCATATGTAAAGTTTCAGTGTTAATCTTTAAAGTTTTACAATATGGAAAAAAATAATAAAATAAAATAAAAATAAAAATAAAAGTATATTCTATGAGATAAATACATAAGATTTATTGTATAGAAGTCATAATTTGGTTTTTCTCAAAAACAAACACACATATTTTAATGCACATTTCTTGAAATAATAATCTTGAAGATAAACAGTTTTGGCAAGGCAGTAACAAAATGAAAATTTTTCAATTACAAAAATATGATACGCATTTAATAATGTGCAAATTATTTGTGATTTCTCACAATGACTATGTGATAGTGCCCTCTTCAAATGCCAATATGAATTTTTGGTTGTGAAGTTTATAGCGAAATTCTTAGTTAAATCCTAGATCATAAAAATTTCATGAAAATGCATAATTTTCTCCATAACCACTCTCCAAATTCTTGCTTTTTCATTATTTTCTGTAATAAGATTACTATTTTCCTTATGACATATGATATTCAACAAACAAACATTATTATGCACATATTATAAATTATTTCTTTGCTAAAGTAAAATATATTATGTGGCAGTGAAACAAAATTCAAAGAAAAGCTTCTAAGGCTGCTATCACATGGCAGTTTATTTCGGAAGAACAACTGTTTAGAACAATTTTTCTGCTTTGTCACGTAATACACAACAGCCAATCACCATAGATCACTTAGGGATTAACATGTAAAGGGGAAACTGGTTCTCTACTACAAACACGAAGTTTACCATAATTAGCTATTTTTAGCATAGTTGGCGGCACATTTAGACAGTAGACAGATAGTAGCAATTCTCGGAGGGAGGTAAACACGGCCATCGAATGCAATGTCGAATTCAAAAGAACGTTTCGTTTTAGGAGTGTCTATATTCGCAGCTGCTTTCCTCATCCAGAAAAAAAGAAAGGCCAAAAGAAAAACATGGGCAAGACAATGGCTGTTGAGACAAAAACACTATGCTGCTATGAAAATTTAATGCGTGAACTGGCATTAGAGGTAAGAGCTATTTCAAGTTTAAATATGTGTACATACGCATCCAATGTTTTACAAATAATATGTGGATAGTTTATAATTTATGAAACTTACTTAACACTTTCCATAATGAGTAAAAGAGTTAATTTTTAGGACAGAATTTCATTACAAATGACTGCAGATAGATATTTCAAGATTTTTTTTAAATGCTTTAATTTTGGATATTTTTTTTTCATTCACTTTACATTTTTATGTAGTTATATTTGCACCTGTATGTATGTGTACTGCATGTATTTAACTACATAACAAAATATAAAATATATGTGTGTCTATATTAAAAGCATGAAATTAGGGAATGTTTTATGGTAGTCTTCTGTTATCGGGACCAGATTCAGAAATGTACACACATATACATATGGAGTACATGAACACATCCATCCATACATAAATGCATATATATATACATTTCTGAATCTGGTACTAATAAGAGAAAAGTAAATTTATTTTTCAAATGTTACAAACTATTTAAAATATTCTTTCAAATTTTATGCTGCTTGAATACTTGCATTCTTATTTAGTTTGCTGATTTTAACATTTTAATTATTAGTAATATATGGTGTCAATATTCTGTTCCAGTTAGTTATACTGAATATACACTCTGCTAAATTTTTTTCATTATTTTATTTATTGCCTTCTTAAAATTAATTGTGATGATTTGTTCCTCTTTTTGAAAATGTTCCAACATAACCATAAAGAAAGTGTTAAAACAGCCTAAAAACTAGTAAATTTGGCATTTCTCGTTAAAATCATATTAATTATTTTGTATATTTATGTTATTAGATCTGTTTACACTTGATTCTCATGTAAATAACTAATTGTTCAAATATTCAGTACTTTTCTGTTAATGGGACTGGATTCAGAATTGTATGTATGCATGTGCATATATATGTATACACACACATACATATGTACATACTTATATACATTGCATACATGAACACATATATTCATACACACAAGCATATATACATACATTTCTGAATCCAGATTCGGTAACAGAAGAGTACCTGTTTTACTTCCAACACAGAATTTACGGTTAAAAATTCATTTCCAGTTATATTTTTTACCCTCCATTATTCCAAATGCAAATGTTGTGTTTATACAAAAGTCTTTTATCTAGGGAACATTTTGTAATGTCTAGCACTATATTAATTCCGCCACATTTAGGAAGAAATTGCTACATATTTTTACTTAAAGTGGAATTTCCCAATGTGTTTTGGTGCCCTAGATGGCAAGCACATTAAAATTAAAACCTCCACCTGGTTCTGGTTCAACATACTATAACTATTAAAGGGTGATTTTAGTATTGTCTTACTAGCATTGGTTGATGCTAACTTAGAATTTATATATGTTGATGTAGAAATGAACGGAAAAATCAATGATTGAGGTGAGTGGCACCAAACCCTTTGCCAGGATTGTTAATGTCCCATATGTCATAGTCGCAGATGATGCTTTTCCACTAACCCAATACATTATGAAGCCATATCACGGAAAGCATCTAACAAAAGGAAAAAGAATTTTTAATTACAGACTGTCATGAGCAAGATTAATTGTAGAAAATGCATTTGGCATTCTAGCTGCCAGATTTTGACTTTTCGGAACAACAATATGGACATAGCCACAAAAGGCTCAATACTTTGTTTTAGCTGCTTGCTGTCCACATAACCTGTTGCACAGCAAAAAAGAAACAAAAAATTTATAAGAAGAAAATCTTCCTTCTTCATGAACATAAGTTTAGATGCTGAGGATTTAGAAAATAATTGTATAAGAAAAGAACATGGAACGAAAGTACATCTAAATTTATTTCATTGCAGCGAAGTGCACGCAATGTTTCACAGGAGGCAAAAGAAGTCAGAGATCGATTTTGCAATTATTTAAATGATATTGGATCTATTCCCTGGCAAGAAGCCATGTGCAACTTACATGTGTGTTAAGTAATATATTAACATGTGTAGTAATAACATAGTAACATAACACATGTAGTAACATGTGTGTTAAGTAATATATTTATCAATCAATATTATGAAAGAAATGTTCTACTTACTGCCTTTAAGAATAAATGTATGTGTGTTTATAGATTATGTGTAATTAATTTGAACCATTATATTTATAAATTATAACTTTGTAATTGCTACTTAGCAAGATGTTCAGTTAATTTTCATTGAGAGATAAAATAACTTAAATATGATATCTTAACTCCTTTGTTTTAATTTATTCTGCATGTTCCAATACATACTCATATATATCTCACATAGTTCCTAATTATTAATAATTTATTAAAGCACCTAGTATATTCTTAATCATATATACAAACACACATAAAAACACTGAATCACTTTATTATATTTCATCTGTTAATGACTGCCATGAAATTGCAGCAAATTTATAATTAGAAAGAGAAAACATTAGAAAAAGAAATAAATAAACAATTATATTCATGCCTAACAAAATTTTATTGTGAATATTTAAATTCATAGATTTGGATTTGTTTCATTATCAGTTCGTTCCTGATCAGAAGGACACTTCACTGTCTTCAGTTGACCAGCAACATACGATACAAACAAGTCATTTTCATCTTTTTCTTCTGTCATGCTTTAAACTTTTTGTTATTGTTGTGAAAAACTCATCTTCTGGTTTTTTTTTCTTTTCCTGCTCATGCCTGAAGCAACCAATTGAGTTCCAGATATTTTGGGAGTTTTCAATGGATTGCTTGTTGCTTCTGTACTTGCAGAAGGAAGACTTTCTTCTGGAAAAGTTTCAGTTTCTTGAACAAAATTCTGAAAGAAAAAGAATATTAAAAAAATGAATTTTCTATCAACTCTATTAATTAATGAACAATAAATCTGATTCAACTGAAATTATGAATAAAGTTATTTAATAAAAGGAATAAAATGCTTAGACATAAAATTATGGGAATAGTAAAATGGCTAAATTAAAATAGATGACTATGTAAATTCGAAGTAGGTTAATAGGTTCTTCTGGCAAAGGCTACTTCTGTGAAGGATAGCAGAGTAAAATAAATTCAAACTAAGTTTATCAGTCCAAAGGGGCATTTTGCCCAGAATGACTACTAATTTCGTTATGGCATTTTTTCAAATTGTTGCCACCAAATATTATCCCCTTGTATTATATTTAAAGAAATTAAATAATGAAGAAGCTGCACAAATGTATGTATGTTTCTCACATTGTGATAAAACAACGGTACCTAGAGCCATCAAATTTTGAATAACGTAATCTTCCTGCGAATATGGACATGTGGAAGCCCAATTTTGAAATTTGTCCTACTATTAATTTCATATTTTGTAAAACTTTATCGAATTTATGATTAACAAACTCAGGGACTTCAAAGTGAGCAATGGCAATTTTGTACAGAAAAAACATTTTTATATCCAGCACATGAGACTGTATCAGAAATTCTAACGATATGCTCGGTTCAAAATTATTTTGCGATATTGCTCTGGAACTGAATTTTATGGTTTAAGTGCGAAGAACATGAAATTTAATAAATAAAGGTAACATATAAAATATTAAAAAAAGGCCCCTTTGAGCATAATTAAAAATCTGAAACCTTTCAAATTTCATTTCATTACTTTTATATGATTTTTTTTTTAAATTTGTTTTATTGAATATGGTAGATTCTGCAAGGACTATACATCTCAGAGGTGGCTTCATGGTAGATTTCCTAAAGAGAAACTGGAAAATGTTTAAGTTACACTTGGGAAAAACAAACATGCAACCACCCTGATCGCCAAAATATGAATCCAGAGTGGCAAATCAGACAAAATTTTGAATTTCACATGAGCCATAAACATAGAAAAGGAAACATTGTATGATTTTTATATTATAGCACACACATAAATTTGCAAATTTCATAAATAGTGTTTTAATATAAAAAAAATTATAGATTTAAAAATTACCATTACAATACACTTAGATGATTATCCATATTGCTGCAACTGGCCATAGCAGCAAAAGAGTAATCTAAAAACTGAAACTGTACATAATGCTCCCACTTCAGTACAAATCCAGTGGATCTTCTTCCAATTTTAAACAGCTTCATCTTTTTCCTTTCGTTCCGAAAATATGTCCTGAGGTCTGAAATTTGTCATCACAGTCTCTGTAGAATGGAACACTTTTATTATATGTAGTATTAATCATACTAACAGTTTTTGTAGAAAGCAGTTTATAATCTATGCAATATAACTATAAGGAGTGAATCGGAAGATCAATCTATGTCAACACAAATAAAATTAAAAAATATAATTAGTGGTAAATAAAATAAAAACATGATCAAAAATAATTTGACAGAAACTGCAGCTGTGCATCTGCTGGTATGTAAATATAATATGCATATATATATACAGTCAAAAGTCGTTAATCCGGACTCGTCGGGACTTCGGCGATTCCGGATTATCGATTTTTCCGGATTATAGATCATCAGTTTAAATCTCGTAAGATGGCATGCAGAAATTCTAAAATTAAAAATATGAAACCGTAATTTATGAAATAAAGAACAATTATGATCTAAAGGGTATCAAAATTTGCAAAAAGAAAAAGCATAATATTTATTTGTTTACTTTATTAAACATTTCTTTCAATGTAAGTTGTTTAAGTTTTGCTTCGTTTCATGTGATAATAATTTCTCTTTAATTCTATTAAACAGACATAATTTCTTGTTCAGTTACAAAGTTCCGCTGTTCAAGTCCTATAATTGCTGTGTCGAGAACACCGACTAATTTGTCAATCGAAATTTTTTCGTTTTCAATAACCTCTGTCACTTTTCTTCGCTATCGGAAGCGAATTATAACGACGAGGAACTTGTTTTAAATCATATCAAAGACGGAGCATATCGAGATGAAATACTACATTTGGTAAAGAAATTATAAGCCAAATAAAATAAAAACATCTGCGCTGAAGATAAGGATAGTGTTGACAGATCAACTTCCAATTCATTACGTCGCGGCGTTCCCCCCGCCGAGCAGCGTGAAATTGATAAACAGATTTCGGATTTCAAAACATACTTTCGCTTTAGATCCTTTACATATTAACAAATATATATCGGAAATTCTATTTGATATAATCGAAAGTTTAAGCTTACTTTTATAAAATTGCTCTTACAGTCTGCAAAAAATAATAAGCCGGATCCAATTCGAAAATTAAGGAACAACGCAATCATCAACATTAACTGAAATAGATAATTAGATAATTTTAGCTTATACGTCCATTATACATAAAACGCGCACGCGAAAACGTATTCTGCACTTGCGCACACTCATATGCGCAGTCGTAAAAGGTCTTACGCGCACGCGCAAACGCCTATGCGCATGTGTCAACGCGGCGCATGCGCAGAAAGTTTTTAGTTTTGAGGTCCGGATTATAGATCATTCCGAATTATGGGTGTCCGAATTAACGACTTTTGACTGTAATTGTATTAATTTAAAATGACATTTATACATGTTTTATTAAAATACATATGTCTATGTAAGTATGCATTTATTCATATATGCATCTAAAAATGAGCACAACTTATTGTACACGTACATATGTATTTATATGTAACATATGTAGATATAATTTTATATGGATTTAATTATATATATGCATATTACACTCATACAGCTGCATGTAGATGTTTCACACAACTGCCGTTTCCTTGTAATTTCTGATAAACTATTTTTAATCATTTGCCCAAAGGGGCATTAACAGAAAATGGCTATTAATCTCAAAATGGTATTTTGCATCAAATCACTAAAAGCGTAAAATCACTTTTAAAATTGTTGCCACCAAATATTATCACCCTGTTCTACATTAAAAAAATTAATAATGAAAAATCTATATGAATGAATGTATACATTTTCTATATGAAATGTATACATTTCATAATTTCTTGTGAAAAAACGATACCTAGTGCCTTCAAATTTTGAATAATGTAGCCCAAATATGGGACCCTAGAAGTCCGAGTTTTCAATTTTTTTTCATTTACAGTCAAAAGTCGTTAATCCGGACTCGTCGGGACTCTGGCGATTCCGGATTATCGATTTTTCCGGATTATAGATCATCAGTTTAAATCTGGTAAGATGGCATGCAGAAATTACAAAATTAAAAATATGAAACCGTAATTTATGAAATAAAGAACAATTATGATCTAAAGGGTATCAAAATTTACAAAAAGAAAAAGCTTAATATTTATTTGTTTACTTTATTAAACATTTCTTTCAATGTAAGTTGCTTCGTTTCATGTGATAATACTTTCTCTTTAATTCTATTAAACAGACATAATTTCTTGTTTAGTTACAAAGTTCCGCTGTTCAAGTCCTATAATTGCTGTGTTGTTTTCGTTTTCAATAACCTGTGGGTCACTTTCTTCACTATCGGAAGCGAATTATAATGACGAGGAACTTGATTTAAATCATATCAAAGACGGAGTACATTGAAATGAAATACTACACTTAGAAAGGAATTATAAGCCAAATAAAATAAAAACATCTGCCCTGAAGATAAGGATAGTGCTGACAGATCAACTTCCAATCCGCGGCGTGAAAATGATAAACAGATTTCGGATTTCAAAACATACTTTCGCTTTGTAGATACAAATTACATATTAGTAAATATATATCGGAAATTCTATTTGACATAATCGAAAGTTCAAGCTTACTTTTATGAAATTGCTCTAACAGTCCGCAAAAAATAATAAGCCGGATCCAATTCGAAGATTAAGGAACAACGCAATCTGCAACATTAACTGAATTAAATAATTTTTGCTTAGATTATACCGTTCATTACACATTAAACGCGCATGCGCAAAAACATATTCGCATCCGTAAAGGTCTCACGCACACTCGTAAACGCCGGTGCGCATGCGTGAACGCTACACATGCGCAGAAAGTTTATTGCTTTGAAATCCGGATTATAGATTATTCCGGATTATGGGTGTCCGAATTAACGACTTTTGACTGTATTTCATATTTTGTCAAACTTTAATGAAGTTTTTGATTCAAAAACTCAACAATTTCAAAGTGAGCAGTTGCAACACTATACAGGATAAAACATTTTTATCTCCAGTGTATGAGACTGTCTATCTGAAATTCTAAAAATATACTGTTTTTAAATATTTGAGTCTAAAGGGGCATTAGTCCAAATGCTCTTGAAATGTGCATGTAAGTAAAAAAACACCCCTTTGAGTGTAATATAAAATCTGAAATTATGTTTTATTGTTTACTTTATTTACCCCTGATTATATTTTTAATCTTATTTGTATGAACAAAAATTGATCTTCTGATTCACTTATCATACAGATTTACAAATTTATGGAAGATATGAATTGCTATACATATTTAGTTAAAAAAATTCAAAGCGGATGCTATAACAAGTTATAATACATTTCACAAGAGTATTCTACTTTCAAAAAGGAAAAATATATATATATTCCGGACTCATCGAGACTTTGGTGATTCCGGATTAGGGGTTTTTCCTGATTATAGATCATCAATTTAAATCTGGTAAGATGGCATGCAGAAATTATACAATTAAACATATGAAACCGTAATTTATGAAATAAAAAGCAATTATGATCTAAAGAGTATCAAAATTTACAAAAAAAAAAAAAAAAAAAGCTTAATATTTATTTGTTTACTTTATTAAACATTTCTTTCAATGTAAGTTGTTTAAGTTGCTATGTTTTTTGAGTTAATACTTTCTCTTTAATTCTACAGACATAATTTCTTGTTCAATTACAAAGTTCCACTGCTCAAGTCATGTAATTGCTGTGTCGAGAATACCAACTAACTTGTCAATCAAATTTTTCCGTTTTCAATAACCTCTCTGTCACTTCACTATCAGAAGCGGTATTTTCTGGATCTAGAACCATACTACAGATTTCGGCGGCCATTAATTGATTGATTGATGATTGGGGCAACCAGATCCTTTGGCAGCTCCAGAAATGGAAATCTTTTTGACATAATCGAAAGTTCAAGCTTACTTTTTATAAAATTACTCTAACAGTCTCCAAAAAATAATAAGCCGGATCCAATTAGAAGATTAAGGAACAGCGCAATCTGCAACATTAATTGAAATGCCTTAGAATCAGTAAAGATAATTTTAGCCTAGCTTATACCATCCGTTACACATCAAACACACATGCATAAACATATTACGTGCATGTGTAAAGCATACAAAAATAAAAGTTTGTAACTTTGAGGTCCGGATTATAGATCATTCCGGGTAATGGATGTCTGAATTACGGACTTTGTACTGTATATATAATTCCTACCTGTATATATAAATGAGTATACCTTATCTCAAAAATGAAGTTATATGCACAAAATTTACAAATAATGAAATACATGCAATGCACATATATTATGCACAAATATATGTAAATATTAGATTTGTAGATATATTTTTAAATATGTTTATATAAACAAATGCATAAATTAAAAATGTCTGTATAGTCATATTCTCAGCCACTGTAAATTTCATTAAATACTGCAGTATGAGATTCTTTCTTTTCAAAAAATTATTTTCTTGACCGGGTCCTCTATTACATTTAAACATATTCTTAAACTTACCTTAATATTTTTCAAAGGACACATAGGTCTGTATTTATTTATTTATCTTTTTTTTTTTTTTTTTTTTAATCTCAAAAAGCAGTATACATTCCTTTTTATAGTCTAAAATATTATTCAGATATTGATAAATTGAAATTTTTAGTCAGTTTTGTATAAATTTTACTTCCATTATTTACTTTTTAAATAATAATTTTACCAGAAAATCTGTTTTTGAAATAAAAATCAGATTTAACTGGTTTTAACCGGTAAAATTACATTTGGAAATTTAAAGGTTTTTATTCTTAGTTATATCTTTTGAAAATGAACAATAAATATTCTATAATGAATCACTTAATATGCCCTAATTTGAGTGTCCAGCGATCCATTGCAATTTAGTAAAATATGCTCCTTTGCAGTATAGATTATACTCATATATATAAATAAATAATTTTCATGCGAGTGTAAGAAAGGCCAAATTACGGGTATGGAAGTAATTGTGTCAGATGCTATTCACATAAGTAAATTTTTAAATTCACCTGAATGAATACCATGAATAACGATTATGTTTACAAGCATAACTCAGTGAAAATTTGGCATTCGTTTTGACGACAAACTATATAAAGCAGCCTGTGTTTTATGTGTGTTTTCCCAGATATGGCAAATGGAAAATATATACTTTTCTTTACAGAATTATGCTTACATAATATGAAAAACATTAAATGATATATTTATATATACGAGGGCTGTTCAGAAAGTATCGAGACTGAATTTATTCTATTTATTCCAGAAAACCCCTAGCGGTGGGGCTGTGCGCATTATGCACGCATACGTTTCACCTCATTTCACAAAACCTGGCAGGTCTGTACAGTGCGCCGTTCAGTCACACCGACTTCTTTCATGTGGAGTGTTTGCGTGGGTTTGTCGAAAACTGAAAATTTCTGAAAACACGAAGTGGCAAATCTGTATCAATTTCTGCTTTAAACTCGGTAAAATGGGCATCGAAACCTACGAGATGATGAAAACAGCATTTGGAGATGAGGCGATGAGTCGTGCTCGGGTTTTCGAGTGGTTCTGGTGATTCAAGGAGGGTCGGAAATCAGTGGACAGTGATCTCCATTCTGGACACCCGTCCACCTCTCGCAATGAGAACAAGATTGTACAAGTGCAGGCTGTGGTGCGCTCTGGTGTTTCCATAGGATCATGTGATGAAATTTTGAGGACTTGAACATACACCAAGTGTCTGCAAAGCTTGTGCCGCGTCTCCTCACTGAGGATCAGCAATTCCAACGAGTGGCAATCTCATTTGATTTATTTCAAAGTGCAAGTGGCGATCCGGAGTTCATGAAGCTCATTATCACTGGGAATGAGTCATGGATTTACGAATACGATCCCGAAACAAAGCAGCAGTCATCAGAATGGAAAAGCCCCGGGTCTCCTCGGCCAAAGAAAGCACGGCAGGTGCGAAGCCAGATCAAAGTCATGTTGCTTGTGTTTTTCGATGCAGATGGAATTGTTCACCATGAGTATACTCCCCAGGGCCAGACAGTAAACAAGGAATTCTACTTGGATGTCATGAGGAGATTAAGAGAGGATGTTCGCAGAAAACGACTGGTGTTGTGGGCGTCCTCTCGCTGGAGGCTTCATCATGACGGAGCCCCAGCACACACCAGCAATCTTGTGCAGCAGTTCCTGGCAAAACAAGGAACAATCCAGTAGCACATCCTCCCTACTCGCCGGACATGTCACCTCCAGATTTCTTCCTCTTTCCCAAGATTAAGAACACTGGTTTCAAGACATTGAGACCATAAAACAGAATTCAACGCAACAGCTTCAGGCCATTCCAAAGTCGGAGTTCCAGAAATGTTTTGAGGACTGGAAACATTGTTGGGTCAAATGTGTTACTGCCATTGGAGCATATTTCAAAGAAGATTGACTCAAAACCTGTTTTACATAATAAATTCGGTCTCGATACTTTCTGAAAAGCCCTTGTACACAGTAAATGTTTATATTTAACTAACAGCACAAATACAATAATAAACTTACCAGGCATGTCCATATTCAGGCCATTTTTCTGCGAGATGCTGAGTAATTGTGATATAAGCATTCAGCTTTAGAAGTTTTTTTTTTTTTTTTTTTTTGGTGTAACTGGGATCTGTAATATCCCATAAACACTGCCTTCACCTCACTTCTTCAATAAGTTTAGCTTCGATTTCTGAACATCACTTGCTGCCGTTGCAGTCTGCCATCTTGAATGTTATTTTGGTTGATGATGATAATGAGGGATTCGAAGCTGATAGCTGATTGGTTGAAAACGAACAACTTGCAATTTGTTTTGAATGGAAGAAAAAACCCTGCATCTTTCTTTCAATAGTAAACCATTCAGAAAAATTGTCTGAAACAGTTGTTTGTATGAAACAAACACCATATGATATGGGCTTAAGCAATCTTCTGAGGAAATACAAATCAGTCCTTTATAGTCTGAACATTATTTTTATAGGTAATTTAATTTTTTTCAGTAATAAGATTACTATCTTCCTCATGATATACGATACTCAACAAACTAATATTATTATACACATACTGTAAATTATTTCTTGGTTATAGTATGAAAAGAAAAGAGAGAAAAGTAAAGTACATTCTGTGGCAATGAAAGAAAATTCAAAGCATGGCTTATAAACAATCTTCTGAGGAAATACAAATAAGTCTTTTATAGTCCGAAACGCTATTTTCATATTTATGGAATGCCCAACTGAAAGCTAAACAAGGAACTTTTCCACTAGATTAGATTTTTAGATGCATTCCATATCAAAAAACGCATATATATGTGTAAGATATAGAATATGCAAAACAAAATCTTAACTCTGATATGTAAACAGCCCCTTAAATTTTCCATTTAATTTGGTTGCTTTTTCTTTCTATCCTACAAAATAGTTATATACTTATAATAAATTTCTCTAAATAGCAACATTTCAAAATTAATGCTTGTCATATATTCTTATACAGTGTTAAGGATGTACGTACTTACATTACATTTCAGCCAATGATAATATTTAAAGGTGTGTACGTATTAAGCAACACGAATGCATTCAAGCCAAAATTATATTAGTCTTAACATAAAGCTAAAAATTATGTATTCTTCTCTTGCTTGTTTCTTTACTAGCATACCAACAATAACATTTCTTTCATTAGATACACTGTTATAAAGATGTTTAAAAAAGAAGCCAAATGTTATTGATCAAAAATGAGCATGCAGATTTTGCCAGTTTATCTGGGTTTACAATGCAAACATGCAATGCATCAAAAAAGTTATATCAAAAATGAAAGAATTTTAGGCTTAAAATTAAGAATGTTGGCTATGGCAATTGCAACTATCTTTATGCACCAAGCTTTGTAATTATGTATCTATGACATTATATAACCATTAATATCAAGGTTTTCATGACACATATATATTGTGATGAAGTTTTAAATGCTCCCTTTTTAAGATATTAATAATTTGGATTTTAACGACACACTACAGTTACAGAAATCCTTTCTTTTCTCAGACTCAAACATGTAATTAAAAATTTTAATGTGTGACACCATATGATAATTAACAAAATATAACTCTCCCTTAATTTGTTCTAACTTTTGCTCAAGGCATTTAAGGCATTTTTTAAATATTAGGCAAAAAAGATCTAGATTTTTATTAGCTAAATTTAGAATTGTTTCATGACTCTAAAATTTTATATTTATTAAACTTTCAGTGATAACAGTTATTACTAGAAGAATAAAATATCATTATTTGCCATGGAATTAGCATTCATATTCAGTAAATTATTTTGCTAATGCCAAACCTTCAAAAATACTTTATATTTATTACAGCATCCTTTTTGTATCCCCCCCAAGAGCTTTACAACTCCTTTTCAAGATCTACCTGAACTACATGTATATATATATATATATTTTCTTCTTAATAACCATGAAATGTAAAGCATACTAAATATATAGAAAAATAATAATAGAGAAATAACCTGTTTTCTTTTCAAAAGAAAAATTTAGTGAAGAAACTTTCATTTGTGATGGCTGAATACCATACATCTGAAGAAGGGAAGTCTGCCAAAAAACAGTAACTTTTTAATTCAAATAAAACAGTGATAAAATTATTGCATATGTTTCACTTTAGTTTGAAAATGATAAATAAATTTTAAGTACCTTTCCTGCACATATGTATCTGATACGTAAAGAATAAAAACATACATAAAGTACACAAACTCATATTATGTTTGATAAATTTATTTTAAATTAATTAAAAAATAAAAACAACATTTTTAATTGGTAGAATAAAAAATCTAGTCTTACATTTTTGACCTTTTATATTTAAATTAATGATTACCTTTCAGTGTAGGAATTGCTCAATATTACTTTTGAAGGGAGGGCAAAGTTTTTTCCTAATTTTTTCCTCCAAAAAGGATAGTAACATAACTCTTATTTTCTATTTAACAAAATCTTCATTTCTTATTAATAAAGGCTAATCGATTATCCACTTATAATTTTTTTAATTAAAAAACAATGCAATTTTATTTACTTAATTTTTAATGCATTAACTTGACCATTTATAATACTTAAAATGTAATTAAAAAATTTGCTCATTCACTATTATTACAAGACTTAAAAGCTCTATGTGTATTGTATTAACATTTTACTTAAGGAAAATAACTTGGAGGATTTTAATGAAGAAAATTTTTCACAAGAATAGAATGCTCTAAATTATTTTAAATATTAATACAAATAAATAAGAAACAAAAATCAAATTTTAAATTTTCAAAAGCAAAATTGAATTTCTTATTTAAAATATGACTGACTAATTACAGTGCTAAAAGTTCTGCATTTCATTTCACTTTTAAACAATTTAGCATCTTATCCACTTTTCAATTTGTCTTCTAATTAAAAAATTCAAATGTTTATCATCAAATTTGCCATCAAGTTATTACCTAAAAATATATATATAGAACATATTAAATCTGAAAATATATGCGATTTGAAATAGTAAGAAATTGAAATCATTATTATATAATACTCTATGAGAGATATCAACGAAATAAAGTTTACAACAGTGCTGTCATCATAGTAATGGCAGATAAGAGATTGAAACACAAGACAGGAAAAAATAATCTTCATATAATAAAGAAATTTTTTTATTATAAGGGGGAAAATATACACTGCTTTCCAAAAATTAAGTGATAGCAAATCTGAAAACAATGCAAATAGTTGTGTTTTTCTTAATTTCAAATTTCACAATAAGGAAGCCAACTGAGTTATTATTTTTTTATAATTACAATAATTAAAATGGATTTAAATACATTTTTAATCTTTCCTAAGCATTTACTTTTTATTTTCCTAAGCATTAAAAAATGATAATTGACTACAACAAACAAATCTTAATATAGGACATGATCTTCTCCAACTCTGATAAAATCTTCATATTAAAGTTCCATTCCTTCATTTAAATGATCCAGATTAAAGAAGGGCAACAACTGTCATTTTTGTAAAAGAATAGTATGCAGCTCTCAAAAATTGATTGAAAAGGGTTGACGAAGCATTTATCTCTCCAAGTGCCCTTCTAAAAACTTTTGAATGGACAGTGCAATTTCTGAAGAAAATCTAGATGTAATTATGCTATTGTGGCTAAATACATAGTAATCAGTGGTTTTACTAGGCCAGTTGTAAACATAGAATGTGAGAATGAGGAATCATTCTCACATTCTATGTTTACTTTTTAATTTTATGATAAATCTTGCTTCACTTGTGAGAATCACATTGGACCACTGCATTTTCGTAAAGTCACATATCCTAACTAAACCTGTTTAACCTGCTAACTTTAATCCTGTTTTTCTGGCCTTGGCATTTACAGAGGCAAAAATGCTTAGCAATTTTTTGTTTTGTTTGTTTGTTTATCCTTCACTCTGCAGCAGTAGCAAAATCAAATGAATGAAACAAATGCTGAATACACACCATCTTCCATCTAGCTTCCCAGTATCTCTATGTTTTGCTAAAATCTTTTCAGTTTTAAGTACAGAGCATGTGTCTAAGTGTTGAGCCACCATCCACTGCCCACTATCACTAAGAACAGAAAAAGGAGAATCTACAATGCCACAGTGAGAGGGAAAAAAATAGGCCTACAATCACTCCTGTCTTGTCAAAAAATTAAATTCAGTTACAGTGATTCACATTGGAAAGTTCTAAATGCAATTAATGAAAGTATGAAGACATTGCCAGGATGTATATGATAAACAGCAACAACTTTCTTTAAGGCAATATTTAAAAACACTTGTTACCCATAATTTTTCAAAACCAAATGACATGAGAATTACAGGCTTCTGGAAGATGCTTGTTCCTTTTTCAGTCAAAATCATTACATTTACCCTAGTAGTTTCATATGCTAATCATCAGAGGATACTGTAGCCCAAGGATAATAAGGAATGTCTTCAGAATGTATTTATATATCAGTTGCCTGGATTATTTTTATACATAAGAAATGACAAAAAGTCTTATAGAAAACATTTGGGGAAATCTTTATTGGGTTGCACTACCTTAAATCTTTCCAAAGAAAGCTATTATCAAGAATCTTTAAAAAGCTTTCTTTAAGTTACAGAAAATCACACTTACTTTAATCAATAGTTAACACATCTGCTGTTTGAAAATTTTCTTTGAACTCTAAAACACTTATGCATAAATAAGTCACTATCTCCCTTACAATGTATATTTTTTAAGAAGCACTTCTAGGCATATCATCATGTTTGCATATCCCCATCTAGTACAATAATAGTAAATTTCGTTAAAAAAATTCACATAAGTACTTACAATTTGAGAATTTGCAAGTCATACTTAACTTTAGGAAAATAACATAGTTAAGTCCAAAACAATTTCTAAGAAATCTTTCTATTGCATACACTGACGAGACAAAACATTATAACCATTTTCACATTTTCCAATGAACTTGTCTGGATGACGTGGAGAGCATGTGATTAAGTGGGAATGGTGTTTAACTGCTGCTGGAGAAGATAAGGGATCATTCTTGTAACTTACTTTTACAAAGCGAATCTAAGCGAATTTGATAGAGAGCAGGTTGTAATGACCCAAAAAACTCAGAACGAAAATCTCCGAAACTGCAAGACTGGTAAGTTGTTCATGATCTGCCATTGTTAATATACTAACAGTGGTAGGTTGTAAACCAGCACTAGACACCAAGGTACTGGACACCATGAGTCATCAAAGAAAAAGGACATTGGAGACTGACACACTTGATATAACAAAATCAGCACCTGACAGTGGCTCAGCTGACAGCCCAACACAAAGCAGATCCAAGCACAAATGCTTTGGAACAGACAGTTCAGCGTATACTGTTGGATCTGGGACTGCACAGCAGACATCCCACTCGTATGCCTCTGTTGAACAAGCATCACTGCCAACTACACCTATAGTGGACCCAGGAACATTGAGACTTGGCCATGGATAAGTGGAAGACAGTTGCTTAGGTCAGATGAATCTTGATTTCTCATTCATCACATCAATGGTCAACTCAGAGTATGTCATCTTCCAGGCAAACTTCCTGTACAGCAAGTCATACACAGGCTGGTGGTGGCAGCATTTTGCTTTGGAAGTCATTCTAATGGGCAGCCGTGGGACCCATACTTGTGGTAGAACAGATGATGAAGGCAGATCTGAACACAACTGCAGATCAGTTCCTCCCTTACATGGCATCTGTCTTCCAGCTGGATATAAAATCTTCCAAGAAGACAACACCCCTTGTCACAAAGTTCGAACTCTGTTGGAGTGGTTCAAAGAGCATAAGGATGAATTCCAAGTAATGTCCTGGCCACATAACTCACCAGATCTTAATTTGTTAGAGCACATTTGGGATGTCATGGAATGGTAGTGCACAGCTCAAACACCACCATGTCAGAATATCTCAAATTTGACTAACTGCTACTTAGATATTTGGCAGAACCTGTCTGACCCAAAAACTTGTGGTATCCTTGCCAAGGCAAGTTGCAGCTGTTTTACAAGCGAAAGGTTGCACAATGGATTATTGAGTAGGTGACCATAATGTTTTGGCATTTCAGTATATGTTGTTGTTTTACAAAATAAGTACAAATTTTCCAAAGAAATAATATAATCTAGCAATCTTAAATTACATCAAGTACACTGAATACTCAAGCTACAAATAATTTACCATGCTTTGATTATTGCAAAATGCTGTAAAACTTAATTTTTATGGCTTTCCTTTTTTTTTTTTCAAATGTCAAACAATCACTTTTATACATTCATAAAGTTGCAAAGAAGAAAAATTGCATGTTCCCTGTTTCATATCTCATCAAAGCAACATATATGTATTACAAGGCATTCATTTTCCCCCCCTGAACTAGAAAATTTTTATATTCTGAATCACAAATGCACACACACATTTAAAAATTATTTTAAAATTGCTTTTATTTCAATTACTTTAAAACTTTTTTTTAGAATAACAATATTATTACCTTAACTACTGCAAGCAGAAGCTTTTCATTAGGAATAAAAATTTGTCTTTTATCAGGTGTCACATTTACATCTGCACATCCTGGAAAACATACAAAACAGCAGCTAAATGATTCATTCTCTAAACTAAATAAAGAGATTTGGAAAATAAAGAAAAGCTAAGACATCAATATTTATTGTTTTATCTCCACCGGTGGTACGCACGAGAAAAAAAAAATCTAATATGTGCACCACCTGACTTCATTGTACGAAATAATAAATTATACCCATTTTTCCTTGCATTTCATTTAAACTTATTGGATTGGATTAAATTTACTTCGTCGATAGCGCATAAACCATAATAGAATAAACACACTCTTTAAAATTCAATATATTTGTTACCATAGCGACATTCTGGTCGCAGATTCACTTAAAAGCGTTACATTTCGTTCATTTTTAACTCAGAATGCACAAAATTTATATCATCTTAAGAATTACCTAATCGTTGCCACATGTTCTGTTCAAATTCTATAATAAATCTAAAACAATGTATAAAAGAAATTAAGAAAAGAACAACAACAACAAAAAAGAAACAGTTTTTTCACAGACGATTCAGTATTTCTCATTCAATTAATTCAGTTCTCATTTCACGACAAGGCGAAAATACATTAAAACTAAAGATGTCTGTATTGAAAATTACGAAGTAAATCTTAAACACTTATTTCCTTGAATAAATTCCAGAATGGATTAAGCATGATTTAATTCACAATAATAAAACAAAGGCATTATCTTTGTAAAAACCTTATATAAAAACCTTAACCGGAAGATAAGAACAACATAATTCAATCATTTTTAAAGCAAAAAAATACACAACTTACAAACATATATGAGTAAAGAAACTGAGCTCAATGAGCTGGTTAATAGAGTGGATATATATATATATATATATATACATATATTTATATACGTTTGGTGCGACCAATTGCAACCAAAATATGAGGTGCACATCTACATATTTAGCAGTCCTTTATACAAAATTTCAACGCTCTGAGGATACTCGTTTTAGAGTTATGTGAGATACATATTTACATACAGATGCCACAAAAAATTCTCTTCAGAATTCATTTTAAATCGGTTTTATAATTTTTGGGGAAAAGAGACCATTACTCTGTCCTTATGTACAAATGTTGTGTAAAAGCATCGTTAAATTGCATTCGATAGTGGTCAAAATGGATATTTTCATTCAAATATGATGCCTGAAATTTTGCACGATTACAATACTTCCTTTTTACTTCGTACAAGAAAGTAAAAATAAATGCTAATCTCAAATCAGACAGAAAATTAAATATTTCATCATAGAAAAAATATTTTGTAACAATTCATAAAAACCTTTAATGAATAGTAAAACAAAAGAAATGGAAATTTCAGCAACAAATCTAAAAATTTCATCCACATTAGCCTATTTTAGGCCATCATAATAAGTTTTCAACAGTTGAATGAAACTATAATATGTGTAATGAATATGATTCTTCCAACCTCACTTCTTATGTTTTTAATGTTTGCAATAACTTGAAAGTTGGTGACAGTGATATATTTTTTTTCTTCGTATAGAAATTATTTTTCCACTTACATCATCCATCATGATAAACAGAATTAAAGACAATGTGATTAACAGAATTATAAAAAAACTTATCACTTGAAAACATTTACTCACTTTTAATTGCCTATTTATTCTCATTAAAGTTTTAAAAACTTATTTAAAACCAGTATGCATTATTGAAATTTTACACATATATTTCAGGAAGACATATCTCCATTTTATAATTTTATATTGCATTGACCCAACCCCCCCCCCCGCCCATAAAGCATCACCGAATTAATTACATAAGTTTTATAATTAAATGAAGTCTTTCTTTGTGGTTTAAAACTAGTCATACACAGAAAGTACATGATGGACTGTTATTGTTATATTGAGCTGCAACTAAGTTTTTGCATACCCTTTTCAGATGTAATGCCTTCAGTTAAAGTTTCAACAACCTCTTACAATTGTAGAGACATTAGGATTTTTTTGGAAGATGAAAAATGAGCAACACCCTCGCTGGAAATCGAACCACAGAATACGCGCCCAGAGTGCTAACCACTACACTACAAAGGTTAGGAAAATACCTTATATGGTAATCTTTTTATAGGATAAATTTGTACAGATATTTAATCAGGGTTTATTTCATACCTATTTAGTTTTAATATGGTCACTGCTGATCATGAACTCACACCTGATGTGGCATTATCACTGAAGAGCTATCACGTGATGGTGCATGAAAAGAAATGCCTCATTGTTTATTTCCCATTTCAACTGGCATTACATTTTGAATATGTATGCTGGTATTGGCATGGAATGAGATTAGAAACTAATTGTACATACATGTGGTTTCAAATTTAAGCAAAATCTCGTTTCATCCAAAGATAATACACAAATAACATTCTGAAATATATAGCTTATAATATCATTGTAACTACTCGGTAATAAATCCATTTATAATATATACATAATTGTTTTTGATATAGTTTCATACCAAAAAAAAATGCATATTGATACTTACCTTCTTAACATTCAAATGGCATGCACCACCATATAATGTGGCACTGGGAAAAATTTTACCTCTTGTGTCAATCACGCACTGGCCCACGGTCATAAAATTCTATCATTAAGGCTTAGCAATCAATATGATAATCATATTTTATTACCTCTTTTAACTTGTATGTCTTATACTAAGTAAGTTGGTACATGGGTACAATCTACTTTTATATCAGGGTAATAACTATCAATACAATGTCATATGACTGGCAGTGAAAGTGTTAACTAAATTTATTTCCTTAAATCTGTCACTATATGAATTCATACTTTATCTTTCAGAACTGAAAAGGCATCTGGAATATAAAGATAAATGTTGACCGCATTTTTTCTTAATTTTAATAAATTAAGAAGAGCTAGTTAATTTACAGTTTTTTTTAATACTCAATTATATCTTCTTTTTTTAAAAAAAAAATTATATGAGATTTTATAAATACAGTTTCTTTTACTTTTAAATAACTGTTATTTTATGATAGATAAGTGAGGTAAGCCAGCTAAGAAGAAATACATAAAATAAATAAATTAAAAACGATCGCTATAAAATATTTTAAAGAGAAGCATACATACTTATGATTAATATTTTGAATATTAACCCTAACTTTCATGAAGACTATGAATATTGCTCTTTAACCAGGAGGATGGCAAACTTCCACAATAAACTTATAAAGTATTTTCTCCCTCCTTTCTGCATGCCTTCGTGGTGTCACAGTAGCACACTTGACGCATATTCGAGAGGCCCAGGTTCATGTCCCGGTGAAGGCATTGCACATTTTTCATGTCTCCTGCTTCAGAAAAACCTAATGTCTCTACAGTGGCAAATGAACTAAAAGGTGGTGGATGATGATGATTCCTCACCACCAAGATTTGGCGAACGGGTCCCCTAATCCCCAGTCGCCATTTAAAAGGGAAAGTACATAAGGTATTTTCTCCCTCCTTTTTGCATGCCGTCGTGATGTAATGATAGTACACTTGGCACATATTCGAGAGGTCCAGGTTTAAATCCCAGCGAGGGCTCTGCACACTTTTCACATCTCCAGCTTCAAAATAACCTAATGACTCTACAGTCTTGCTGTCATGGAAATTTGCCATCCTCTGTTTGCAGAATACTGGTTTTATTTCTGAATATGTGGACAGCAAATTATTTAAAAAACAAAATCGATACTTTTTGATTATCTGTATTCCTGTGAAAATTAATAAATATTGCTGACTTTCTAAACTGGTAAGAAACAACTGTTTCGCTAACTTTATCAAAGGTAGAGTTCCATTAATAAATAATAATAAAAAAAAAAAGCATTTTACTGGTAAGAAACAAGGAATGTTATGGGAAAGAACAATTTACAGCTGGTGGATGCTGTTAAGTGAAATGATGGCTAAATATAAAGCATGTAAATCCAAATATACTAAAATATGTATAGTTTACACATGCATGAGTTGTTGTTGCAATGCACCCAAACATAGCAATTTTATCAAATGTTGAAATCAGGAGTATAGGTAATTATAAAGTGCAGCAGAACCTTTATACGAAGACAGAAGAAGGAAAATCAAAAATTTATACCTTTTATTAAACTAATATTCACAAATACAAATGGATACTGATGTCTGTTGAATGAATGATACACTTCATTTATCAACTTAGCTACCTAAAATATAAATAAAAGTTTAAGTAAATTATTTTTACAATTAATAAACTTTTCACAAACTGATAAATGAAAAAGAACAACATACTTTGGAACTATACATCATTTATACAGAGTTTATTCTCAAATTCTTTAAAACTACCGAATTAATTCTACGACCATTTACTGATAAATACTAATTACAACAATAATATATTTTTATAGACAATTATCTTCACATTCCTAAAAAATGAGTTCTTAATTTAATTGACTACATTAATCAACCAAACGCTGTTTTGCATCTTATTGATTTCATCAAACTGAACTAAGTACTAATTGATGCATGGAATAAATGCACTCTTTATTAATATATTACAATACAGCTTAAAAATAAAAACATCAGAAACTTATTTTCTAAACTCACATGCTATTATCGAAATTTCTTACCCGATATCTTAAAATTAAGTGAATGAATAATTTTATATAGTAAAATAAATTACAAATAAATACACATGTATTAAAAAGTACAAGTTTTTCTCAGTAAAAAAATAGTATATGCATTACCTGATATAACACCTGAAGTCATCATCATAGTTTCCAAAAATTTACTTACATATTTTACAAAATTTACTCAACACAATTTAGATTTCTCTTACAAAAATTTAAAAAGAAGGGGATACAGGATTATTAAATTTTGCCTGTAATATTCATACAAATTTAAGGTTAGGAAATACTATATATATATATATATATATATATATATATATATCTGCGATATTTAGTCGTTCACTTAAACCATGAGACATGAGAAAATGGAAAAGATATAAGTGAAAAATCATGGATTTCAAAGGACTTAATATAGAACTATAATTAATTTGGCATAATTTGCTATATTTAGGTCTTATGTGCCAATTTTATGTAAACTAGGAACTCTAATTTTTTTTTAAATGATGAATGGCATATTTTAGTTATATTTTTAATATCCAAAAGTTTACTAAAATACTGTTTATTTGACTTACACAATACTCTTAGTACATTTTTCAGATATTCACTTGCTCCACTCCCCCCCCCAAAAAAAATTAGCTTTCGGAGAAAGATTTTGAACATTTAATTTGTTTGCTAAATGAATTTTTTGATAGAAGAATTTACTCAAAATTTAATACAGTACAAAGTCCGAAATCCGGACGTCCATTATCCAGAATAATCTAAAATCCAACCTCAAAGCCACAATTTTTTTTTTTTTTTTTTTTGGTGTGCTTTATGCATGCGCATTTGGTTTTTCCTTCCATAATAAGGCGAGTGGAGATTTTGGCTTAAAAATTCCGATTCTTAATTTCACTTAGGCACTAAATAAAATACATCGTTATGAAAAAACAATCATGTAAGCATAAATTTGTGAGATTAATAATTTGGCTCCGCAGCTGACTGTCCGCTTGGCATTACATCTCAAACCGAAACATTCACCTATTTTATATCCCTGACGCCGACCTAAAAAGTTATTTTAATAATTTAGTATATTTTGCTTTCATCACCACATGTTTAGCAATACATGACAGTTTCAGTAATAACTCATGCTGTATGAATAGTAAGAGTATGGCAACCTTTTCTGCTAACGTTATGCTTGGCGATGATAACAGATTTTTAAATGCTCTAAGAAATGTTGACGTGAAAAAATTCAACAAAAATTTCTTTTCATATGCTAAAAATAGATTTTGTTAATGAAACTCATAGGCCAAAAGATTACATTTAGTGCTATTTTAATTAAGAGTAACTGATATGTTATTCACCACAAACTCAGAAGCGGGAAGAATTTAGGGAAGACACTGGATGGCAAAGCACTGGGATCCAAAGTTTAGGCACAGCGAAAATTTAGAACTTAGGAAGGCACTTTGAAGCAGAATTTAGAGACTGCACCAGGCTGTATCTAGCGTCGGCCCTAGATAAAGCCTTATGTATATGTGGGAATTTATTTATTCAGGACTCAGATTAGTTTTAAGCATGTGCAAGAAATAAATGTACTCTTAGTACTAAATAACTAAACTAATACAATTCAGGCTTAATTCAGTACGCAATAGGAGCAAGACAAAATTTAGAGAAACAACTTGGCTTTCGTTATCAATCTTGTGATGCACAGCCAATAATGTATAACGGATGCTATTAAGCTAGGCTAAAATTATCTTAACTGATTCTAAGGCATTTCAGTTAATGTAGCAGACTGTGCTGCCCCTTAATCTTCTAATTTGATCCAGCTTATTATTTTTTGCAGACTGTTATTATTACGGCAAGTTTATAAAAATTAAGCTTGAACATTCGATTATGTTGAAAAGAGTTTCTAATTCTGGAGCTGCCAAAGAATCTACAAAGCGAAACCATGTTTCGATGTCCATTAAACAAAAAGTGAATTTTTTTTTTTTGCAAATTTTGATACCCTTTAGAACATAATTGTTCTTTATTTCATAAATTACGATTTCATATTTTTAATTGTATAATTTCTGCATGCCATCTTACCAGATTTAAATTGATGATCTATTATCTGGAACCAAAGTCCCGATGAGTGCAGATTTCGGACTTTGTACTGTATTTCATCAATAACCCAGTTTAATAAAATTAAGGAAAGGTTTGCTATAAAATTTCTGAAATTAAGTGTATTCAGCTAATAACATAATATACAGATATACTTAAACAATTTACAAAGTTATCCAGATATTCATTTCCTTAAAATTTAAATATTATTGAATAAAAAGTTCTTCAGATAATTATTTTACTTATTACCAGATGGGTAATTTACCCATAAGCCAAATATAGAAAAATTTAAACCAACAAAATCAAAATATCTTCCACAATGTAATATGTAGATAAATGCCTTCTTTCAAATTCAGACTCTGATAATATAGAAAAATAAAACTGAAGAAATACCTTTGGTAAATCACAAGGCCTGCCATTGATAAAGAAGAACTGCCTGTCAGTTGTACTTCTACCTTCACCATGAGTGCTGTTAGAAATATAACCTTCCAACCTAAAAAATATAATATTTATTATATTTCTGAAATCAGTTCATATAAATAGAAATCATAGTTCATATCAATCGTTTGAAATTATATGTTCATATTAATCATCTCAAATTATAGTTTGTATCAATAATCTGAAAATCATTCACATCAATCATAGAAATTAGTGAGAAATATTTGTTTGTTACTTGAATTAGTTCACAAAATTAAGTAATTTTTCCCCCATTTCTTTTCTGAACAAAAAATATCAGATTTTGACAGTAGTTCAGAAAAGAAGAATACAAATTAGAAATTAATCTAAGATATTGCAAATTTTTTTCGTTATTTTACACTCAGAAAATTTCTCACACTTTGCTCATACTTCTTAAAATAAGCTTAAGAAATTATTTAGTGAAAGATTGTATTTTTTATTAAAAACATAAAATTCCTTTGCATAACAATAGATAACAATGATAAAGTATAGTGATAAATAATTCATTCATCTTTTAATCCAAATTTTTCATTTTCATTTTTACAAGAAAAAGTCCACTTAAGAGGGGGGGGAGGAAGAAAGAGGGTTTTATTTTGGATTATTTCTTAAGATTGACGTTAATTACTTAAAGGCCAATAATTTAAGAATTGAAAAGAATGTTAGTTTCTGCAGAGTTAAGACAAGAACCTAACACTTGGAAACAAATTATAGTCATAGAATTTTCCAGATATGAGAGCTACAGAGGTGCTGGGGTACTAGTTATTTTTGTTGAGTGGTTGGTTACTTATTCTGAGTACCAATTGTTGTGGAGCTAACTTACAGCAAAAGTCTAATCAATGTATTTTGGGTTTTATGATGAATACTATTTGGCTGTTTTTCATAACAGGGCTCCAAAGCAGTTGCTACATTTTTAATAATATTCTACAGAAAGTTTATAGATTCTATTTTTTTATTACATGAACAAAATAATGCATCAATAGTTGAAAATATAGGTGCAATAAAAAGACATTTATCACCATTTTTGGAACCAAACACAGCTCTTAGTTTTATAAAACTGAAATTAACATGTACACACACATACATAGAACTAAAGGGTGGTTCCCACTGGGGTTTATCTGAGCTAACGGAGTAAGTTCCATGTGTCGACTAGCTCTGCTGTGCCTGCAGTTCAGTTTTTTCAACTAGCTGCCTATGGGAAAAAAACTAGTTTTAGAGAAGGGTTAGCTACGTCAGTTGTGTTCGTTAGATAAACCCCAATGGGAGCAGCCCTTAGCTGTAAATACCAAATCCAAATAAACTGATCTGTTCACAATGAAATATTACAGAAAATAATATATAAAACTTGCTTTTCCAAAGACTCACTTAAATATGCTTTTGTCCATATCAGAAACAGGAAGGAAATACTCTTCTAAAATTTCTTTAGAAGGCAAATGTTGCACAACTTCCATCAAGCTACTCATCTATATAATAGTTTTTAAAAATAATTAATAACAATTAAATATCTCACCAGTATGGTCACTAGGGTAATATATATTTGTAATCATTTTTGCAGAAAGAATATTAAAAATGTAAAAGTACATATAAAACTTAAGAAATGAGAAACTATTCAAAAGTTAAAATTTAAAAAAAAAAAAAAAATTAATGCATCTATCTATTCTTAATAAAGTAAAAGTATTAACCGTAAAGAAAAATAAAGTATAATAAGCCCATCTTATCCTGCATTTTAGGATAAAAAAATTATTTTCATTTTCTGAATTTTTGAAAATTACATAACACAATATAGTTGTAATGGTCATTCAAAGTATCTGACTCCAAATACAGCAGCTCTTCAGTCACTAAGTAGCCAGCCAATTACCTTCTGCAGCTCTGTCACTACAGCAAGTACAAGAAAATTAAGCATTTATAAAGTACACTCTTTTCAAATCACCAAGAAAAATCGAAACACCAAAAACCAAGAAGGATTTTAGCGATCGTAATGAAATTTGGTAAGCAAAAACATCTTGATCGAACATGCACATGGTCAAAGTTTCAAGGCAAATCAACAGGAATTGCGATCATAGTGCGCATTTCTAGTGCACAATTTGCAAAGTATAAAACCAATAACTGAGGCAGAAAATTTATCCTTTTTTCTTGCTGTCATTCTAATTCTGTAAAGAAGCAACTAAAGATGCCATTATGACGATATCGAAGACTTTACAGACAACTAAAGGACTTCGAAAATGGTCGCATTGTAGGGTTGCATGAGGCTGGGTAGTCATACCGAGCAAGCGGCTGGGTAGTCATACCAAAGATTTTGGCAGCAATGGTTGCTACAAGGAAACTGCTGACGAAATGAAGGTTCTGGAAGGCCAAGGATCACAAATGTGAGGCAAGCTAGGATGATTGTTTCCCAGGCCCGAATCGCCCCAGTGGTATCATTGTCGACTATTCAAGGCACTACAGCCATGTGTATACATCCCATTGTACCGTCCACCAACTCACGGCGCTTGTCTGAGGCGGGGTAACGCTCACAGATGCCTTTAAGCCGTTTGCCTTTGAACCGAGCCCACAGGATCCGCGGAGTTGTCTGGAGTGGTTTCGTAGCCGATTACCATGGCTACCATCAAATTGGCATCGTATAGTGTTCAGCGATGAATCCTGCTTCACTCTTGAAGCAGATGACCACAGTGTTCATGTCTGGAAAGAACAGCGTCAGCAGACCCAATGAGCCTTTGTTTTACCAAGGCATACACCCATAACCCCTGGTGTGAAGGTGCTATTTCTTATGACAGCAGGCCATCTTTAGTCATCCTTTGTACATCTTTAACAGGTCAATGATATGTTAATACCATCCTGAGGCCAGCTGCATTAGCCTTCATAGTACATCATACTGGGGTCATTTTTCAACAAGATAATGCCAGGCCACATACTGCTCACGTATCTCTGGACTGTGTTCGTGCGGTTGATACTCTTCCTTGGCCAGCAAGGTCACCAGACCTTTCACGAATCTAGCATGTCTGGGAATGCCTATTTTTAAACCACTTGATCTTGTATTTGTTATTGTACAATATACGTTAAATATTTTTTACTACATATTCAAGTATAAAAGAACAACAGTTAGATACCATTAGATAAATTATAACCTATTTTTACATGCTGAACAGCCTCTATTTTCTTTTCCTTCATTCCAAAATGATACAAATTTAAATATTTTAAATTGGCCATTAAGCAAAATTCATTATAAGAAATATGAAACATGGAGATGTTGCACACAAGAAAATATGGAAGAAATACTGAAATATTATTCACATTACATATTTTTACATGGTTTCTTGCTAAATTATTAGGCGTTTTGCTTAAAATCTTACATTTTACTACCATTAATAATGCATGGGTACATAAATTTTAATATTTTATTTGTGGTCTATTATATTAGCAATGATGATAATAATTTTTTCATATCAGAAACATATCAAAAACTTCAAAAATAATATTTTTACCTAGCAAAATGTATATAAAACTTGAGTTGTCTCACTTTATTGCAAAATAGTTTTGTAAAGAATATTTATTACTAACAGTTTTGAATTTTTTAAATTAATAGTAACCTTATTTTCATTCAATGCTGCTAAAATATTTGGTAGATTTAACAAATCATTATTACTTAAAATGGATGAATAAAACTGCATTTTACCCTGCCCCCTTTCCCCCCCCCCAAAAGGGCAGCTGAACTAATGATCATCTGAAAGCTAAAAACAAATCCGTGCACAGTTCAGTTCTCATAGCTATAGATTCAGTACTCACAATTTCAGTTATTTACAGTTTACTGAAGTTTGAAAGAAACTTTTAAATTATAGGCATCAACAGTTTATAATTTTTAAAAGTGTGAGCTAAGAAAGAACAGACTGTTATGTCGTAACAAACACCAGATTCAAAGCACCCAGTATTTTCTGCCCTTCAATCCTGCCCATGAACATAAATCTGCATGTGAATTAGGGCTGCAGCTGTTTAAGCAGTACTCTGATGAAAATGCAGTTCCTCTGTCATGTTTTAAAATCATTCATGATAATCATATAGTACAGTATTTTTTTACTGCTCTGTTAGTTTCTAAGGATTACTATAAAATGACAGAATTCATTACCTGATATATGAGAAATGAAAGCACACTTTTTATGTACAATTCAGCTTACTGTAATATTTATTACTACTTTATATCATAAAGGTAATATTTTACTCCATCTAATTTCTGTATATTGCCAGACTATAATATTATATATGGCATTTAATACACCTTGCAGTTCTGTGCAAGATATTACGGGGGAAAAAATGTAGAAAGGATAGAAGAATGCATAATACATTGAATTACTACATCAGAAATAGAAAGAGAACTTCAACATATCTACATTCAAAATAGGAAATTGTAAAACAAAATTTTAATTATACAGATTCAAAATGTATAAACTGAGGTGTGAACCCCCCCCCCAAAAAAAAAACTATTAGCTAAAGTGGTTTTATTAGCAAAACAATCTGCCTTAGCCTCAACCTGAACTCGCAGCATGCATGATTAAGAAACCCCTTAAATAATTTACAAAAATGTCTAAAAAAGAAATATTCACATTTTTTAAAATTAAAACGTAATCTTATAATATGTGGTGACTGAAAAAGTCAAAATTTTGTGACAAAAAGAAAAAAAAAAAAAAAAGTTCACTGTGATTAGACTATTCCTAAAATTTAACATTCTCCTTCCATAACGATGGAGGTCTGTGATTAATAGCAACAACTGAGATTACCTAAACATAATGGAAGAAACAATGAAAATTGAAGTTTTTTTTTTTAAGTCCAAAGGGGCTTTGTTCTGAAGGATTATTGTTTTCATTTTGCGTTCAATCATTATAAATGTCCGTTTCACTTTTCAAACTGCTGCCCCCCAAATGTTGGACTCCTGTATTATATTTAAAGAAATTAAATAATAAAAAATCTGCATAAATGTAGGTATATTTCTTGCATTGTGATAAAACAACGGTACCTAGAACCATTGAATTTTGAACGACGTAATCCTCCTACGAATATGGGCATGACGAAGATCAAATTTGAAATTTGTTTTATTATTGATTTCATATTTGTAAAACTTTTACAAATTTTTTAGTAAGAAACTCAGCGATTTAAAAATGAGCAATGGCAACACTCTACGGAGGGAAAAAAAAAACTTTTTATCTCCAGTGTGCGGAACTGTGTATCGAAAATTCTAAGGATATGCTCATTTCAAAATTATTTTGCGACATTACTATTGAACTGAATTAAGTGCAAAGAACATGATATTTAATAAATAAAGGTAACACACAAAGTGTTAAAAAAACACCTCTTTGAACGCAATTAAAAATCTGAAACCTTTCAGATTTTTTTTTTTTTTTTTTCTTTAAACCAAGATTTTGAAAGAATGCTTCTGCAAATCAGTAATGACGTACAGAATATAAAAATCTCATTTTTAAGCAGAATGGAATATTCTGTTGTGAAACCCACAATACGCAGAAGTTTCCAGCCTAAGAAAATGTCACTATATTGAGAAATTCTGTAATTTCAACTCTGTCATAAAAGTTCACACACACACACACACACACACACATACACACACACACACACACACACACACACACACACACAAAAAAAAAAAAAAAAAAAAAAAAAAAAAAAAAAAAAAAGAAAAAAAACCTCCTTACAACTTTTCTTACAGAAAGGAAACTGGTAAAGATTCTTATTAATTTATCTCTATATTCCACTGATCAAAAGAAAAATTTTAAAAAAATCATATAAAGTATATGCTTTTCATGCAAAAGAACTACAGACTGCTAAAGAAGGGCATATAAGCTACACCTACTTTTATTTTATAAAATTAATAAACTGAAGTATTTATGTACCTTCTGCCTTGCAATCCTGCCCATCCATTAATGTAATTATAAATAACTTTAAGTAAATCATATAAGTAATTGAATTTTAATTAACATATCCTACCAAAAACTAAAAAATTCTGAACTTTTCCCTATAGATTTAATAGTGCAGGAAGGTTTAATACTATTGAGATACCACACATTTATTAATATATAAACCATCATTGATATAATAAATACATACTGAAAAACTGATAAGCTCTACATACTTTTTATGAAGTTCGCCATTTCATACATAATTCCAGAACAATATGCATAATAAAAAATATACCTCTCCACAAAAAGATATTAAAGATTTAAGTATGTTAAAACTTACTTGTTTAGCACCAAATATGCAGATGATATTATCTTTGAAATTTTGAGAGTTATTTGTAGATAAAACTACATTTTTCTTCCTGAAATAATGTAAATTATAGAATAATTAATACATGAAATATTAGGAATTTCAACATTTTCAAGTGGTTCTACTAAAATTTTAAAAGCAGCAGCAGAAAATAATAAACCTAGTTATATGAGTAGAGTACTCAATTTTACAATGCAAATAAAGAGATTTAAAGACATAGATAACCAGTTCATAACATGGTAACTAGATACTACAGTACTTGAAATACAAATTATTATTAAGAGACTAAATATATACAATAACAGTTTTACATAGCAACAATAAGTACCTTAAAAAGTATTGTTAGAATTATCCTTAAAACCTGAGATAGTATGTAAGTGTAGAATGATGAAAAAAAAAAAATTTTTTTTTACCTTAAACAATAATATATGCATTTTGTCATTCAAAACAAAAGCTTATTCTAATGTATACAAGAAATGATATAAAAATATAATTAACTATTATAACAAACACCTATATAACTTACCCTTTATCTGTAATATTTGTACATGAAATGCGCTTATTTGTACTAATAAGACAATATGCTGTCAAAAGTTGTAACATTTTAAAATATTCTCGGCGAATATTTCTTAAAAATTCTTTATGCCGAACTGGTAGAGTATAGAACAAATTCTTTAATGTGACAGTAGTACCTGCCTAAAAGAAATAATTAAAAATAATAATGGGCAAGTTAAAGAACATTTGTATACAATCTTGATAATAATATGATAATGATAATAAATAAAATAAAAATTTACCATGCTAAGAAACAAATATGAAAATTGCAAATACTGATATCTTTATGTTTATTCTTAGCAATAAAACCCCAGATAATCTGATTATAAAATGCTATTTGAATAACACTACCCCAAAATAATTAACTCAGCCTGAAATCAATGGTTTGTATTAAACTATTAAAATTTTAGGTATAATATTTGTTAGAGAATAATAAATTACTCCATTATATCTGCATGCAGGGTTCATAGCCCCATTTTAGTTAAAAAAAATAAGCACCTACAAGCACTTTTCAAGCACATTTTAAGAAAAAAAATAAGCACTTGTCTAATTACATTATACACAACTGCATAACCTTAAAAATTAGACTTGTAATTTAAAATATGAGAAATGCAGTATTTATTAAGAGAGAATAAGCATTACCTCAACCAAGGAAAATATTTTTTTTTTTTTTTTTTTTTTTTTTTAATTTTAAATAACAGTTCAATTTACAGAACTAGTTTACAATGAGAGGGGAAAAAAACTATGCAGAACTAAACTATATTACAAGATTTAATGATGAAATTTCAGTTCAAAATAGAGGAAATAAATAATAATAAGGCATATTTATTGTATTCGCTTGGAACCTAATAATAAATACAATTTATTTTTCCACTCATATTGATATTTAAATCTAAATTCTGAACATTTTATAAATTTTCATTGTATATCAGTTTTCTCTTAACAGGTATTGCAAGCAAAGTAATTTAAGTAAAAAAGAGGAACATTTCTGAAATCAGAAGACAGAAATTTGCTTCATGCACTCATCCTTTAACAGTAAAAGCTTAACCCCTTGGGTACGGATTTATTTGAGAAAATATTTGCATGTGAAACGGATATAATTTTTGGTTGCAATTCATCAATAGCTACTTCACTATCAGGAGTATAAAGGTAACAAAATGTATTACTTATTTAATCTGCTATATTTCTAATCTTTCTTATTCTGTCATCTTTATTTTCCTTTTCATTATCCGTAAAATGTAGAAAGCTTGAAATATCAAAAAACCTATCGCGTGCCACAGTGCTGGCAAAAATTGGGGTATTTATTGCATATCGTTTTGACCAATACATATGCATTTTCGGCTTCTTCATTCGCGACATCAAGATGCATAATACAATATAAGCTTTCGTTTCATCAGAACTTGCAGGAAACCACCTTTGGTTTTTTTTTTTTTTTTTGTTTTGTTTTGTTACACAACCTTCTTTTTCTATCCCTTGTCTGGCATATCTATTCGTCTCTTCTACTATAGTGTCCCAAAAATCTTCATCCAAGACTTCTTTCAAAACATCTAAAGGCGCAGGATTACCACCTAGTCTACGCAGGCAAGGATTAATTTCAGATATTTCAAAAAAACTTTTTATATCGGCTACATTTTCTTCTTCTTCCCAAGTCCATTCCTCTGATACTGGTTCACGAGAAGATTCACTGTAACTGCTCGATAGACGTCTTGTGCGTTTTCAAAACCTTGATATTATATTACAATTGTCATCATTTTCTAGTTCAATATCGTCTTCATCACCTTCGCTTTGTATTTCATTGTAATTGTCGATTTCAGGATCACTAAACAATTCTTCTTTAGATTTCTCAAAGTCACTTTCGCTATCACTATCATAAAATATATTCCTTGTTTTTGACATAATGGGGCTGTGTATCGCAAATAATGTTCACTGAAATACTGTAATTGCCCCTTCTATTATGACTGATACAAGCTACAATGAAATGAACAGAATTATGCCTAACCTCAAATAACGTTTTAGACACGTCATCCGCTCCTAGAGAAAACAAGTGAATGATGTCTCTCAGACGTCAAATGTACCCAAGAGTTTAATTTTTGGTTTGACGTCTTAGACACGTCATCCGCTCCTAGGGCGAAAAAGTGAATGACGTGTCTCAGACGTCAAATGTACCCAAGGGGTTAACTAACCTGCATACTTGGAAATTGGCGAATATTCGGACAGTCGAGCATAACTTGAAAAAGAGCAGCGGGGAGGGGGGGGGTAGACTGTACCCGCTCTTTAAATTTTTCCACTAAATAAATGCTTTTGACATTTCAATATGTGCTTCATATAAAAATAAACCAATGGAACTGAAAAATATTCTGCTTAGCAAGCACAGTAAAACTCTTTTAAGTGTTCATAAACAAATCTCGGACAGAACATCAAAATTAATTATCTCTTCAAAATATAGCAAACGTTATTGCGCAATACGTGCGCTGTAATTCTTCCCTACGTGATGTTATGCAATCGAAATCAACAGCTGCCGGTATTGGGAGAATAAAGAACTAAATAACTGGGGTTTTTTTCATTCTAATTTTCAACAGACGGCGTTAAATTTCTGGAATAGAATCATTCTTCGCTTGGGTTGGTAGACAGCAGAACTTTTAGTCCTATTCAATCCAGATTGGAAAGTGACAAAAGAAAGTCCATTGCTTGTTTTGCAGTGAACTGTAACAGTTTCAATATTCGAGATTTTGCGGAGAAAGGGGAGAACCTCCCAATCTTCGTACTGTATAATGTATTGGCCAAAAAAATGAAATTATTTTGACTATTCAATTACTTTCCCTTTATTTAAGCCATTCCGAATATTATTCCTTAGAAAACTAATCTCTGTTAAAACACAACCATTTTTTAAAGTTTACTATACTTCAGCAGTTACTGCAACTGTGTTATTATAAACATTCATACATATGCTCATAATATAAGCATAACGATCATAATAAACACAAATATGAACTGACCAAGCGGAACGAGAATGCAAATTATTAAGATCTTGATAGAAATTCAAACGTGTGTAATATTTGGGTGGGAGGAAAAGAATGCCGAATATTCCTGAATGCTTTCGCAAATCTTTGACCAATAGAATGACGGGCACCTGTCTGTACTCTTCGTGCACACCAAAGGTTATGTTAATGCAGAGAAAGGGTAAAAGCTATTTCCGGGAGTAAGATTCATCATCTGACATTATACAACATCATCTGACAATCTATGATTAGGAAGAAAATTTGTTTATTTAGTTTTGGCTTTGGTACAGGGAAAAATAGCGCGTTCATTAAAAAAAAAAAAAAAAAAAAAAAAAAAAAACACTAAAAACAAAAAAAATAAGGGCTTTAAAGAAAAAGTAAGCACCTATAAGGGCTTTATATTTTATTTTCAAATATAAGGACTTATAAGCACTTATAAGGACCGCTACGAACCCTGGCATGTTATTAGCCTATATGTATTTTTTTATTACAAATAGAAGATCTATTCTCAAAATTAATAAAACTGTAAAACAATATGAAATTTATGTTGGCAATAATGATATACAATAGATACTTGTAAATTATAATTTCTTTCGACAATAAAATCAAAATTAAACATTTTATGCATATGATCTCATTTTAATGATATCCTCTCTAAGTAGATGAGAAAAGCACCTTCATGATTATCAGTAAAGTTCACAAATAACTTATACATACAATAAATATGAAGATAAAATAAATGCATATTAGTGATAACTCAAAAACATTTCAAAATTTAAAAAAAAAAAAAATCTTAAATAAAAAATTCCTTATTTTAAACAAATAAACCTCTGAATATGTATTTTGAAATATCCAGTTAAAAGGCCTTTCAAGTTTAATGCATTTGATCTCTATCCTAAAATAATAATTTTAACATGTTGTATTAATACACCAAAAAAGATTTCTACTTCTCTGCCAAAGTTTGCAAAAAATAAACATTTTAATTGTTTTGCTGTTAATAAGCTATTACTCATGATATTAAGTATTACTTTGACTTCCTAAATTAAGAAATTGATGCTCTATTTATTGAATTCTAGTTTAATAATCTGTGCTATGTTTTCCAGATATTCTGTTATGTTTGAATAGGGCTTAATTACAGTATCATGTCATATAACAATAAAAATAAAATATTCATACACTTTCATATAAACACATACAGTCAAAAGTCTTTAATCCGAACTCGTCGAGACTTCGGCGATTCCGGATTATCGATTTTTCCGGATTGTAGATCATCAGTTTAAATGTAGTAAGATGGCATGCAAAAATTATAAAATTAAAAATATGAAACCATAATTTATGAAATAAAGAGCAATTATGATCTAAAGGGTATCAAAATTTACAAAAAAAAAAAAAAAAAAAAAAAAAAAAGCTTAATATTTATTTGTTTACTTTATTAAACATTTCTTTCAATGCGCGCATGCGTAAAGCATACATTACGCATAGTCGAAATTAGAAAATTGCAACCAGAAAACTATTTTATTTGTATTCGTGATATTTATAATGACAAGGAGTTTGATTTAAATCATATCAAAGACGGAGTACATTGAGATGAAATACTACATTTAGTAAGGAATTATAAGCCGAATAAACTAAACACATCTGCCCTGAAGATAAGGATAGTGCTGACAGATCAACTTCCAGTTCACTGCATGCCGCGACGCCCCCCCCCCCCGTGCAGAGCAGCCTGAGATTGATAAACAGATTTCGGAATGGTTAGAGAAACAAAAGATATGCCTTTATCCATTTTTTTCAGCAATTCCACTTTTTGTTTGATGGACATCGAAACATGCTTTCCCTTTGTAGATCCGTTTGCAGCTCCAGCATCGGAAATTCTATTTGACATAATCAAAAGTTCCAATTTCTTTTTTAAAAATTGCTCTAACAGTCTGCAAAAAATAATAAGCCGGATCCAATTCGAGGATTAAGGAACAATGCAATCTGCAACATTAACTGAAATAGATAATTAGATAATTTTAGCTTAGCTTATACCGTCCCTTATACATTAAACGCACATGCGTAAACCTATTATGCGCATGCCCAGAAAATTTGTAGCTTTGAGGTCCAGATTATAGATCATTCCAGATTATGGGTGTCCGGATTAATGACTTTTGACTGTATTACATTTTAATTTTACAAATATATTAATTTTCACTAGATAAGAATGATGTTTATTTTCAGTATATTGATTTCATTAATAATTTCAGCTTTCAGTCATACAGTCTTCACCACAATTTATAAATTTTCAGTTTAGAAGATACAATTTACACTCTTTTGCCAAAAAAATTAAAGCACCATGAAGGAAGTGGTTGTATTCGGTAAAAGTGAATATGTGTAAAGCTCATACACAGATAATAAAATGATTAGAAAATCAGGCCATTGCATGTGTTCAAGGCTCACAACTACACACTGAATGTTCAAATTAGTAGTTGGTTGAATCGGAATTCGTCGAGGCATGGAATGGTAAAGGTTTCTAATGTCATCCTACGACACATTCTGCCAGGCATTCATCAGTTGTCGCTCCAGATCTGCGATATTTTGTAGTGCCCCAATCTGGCGGCCTACTAAGTCCCAGACATGCTCGAGTGGTGAAAGGTCTGGTGGCCTAGCTGGCCAAGGATGTGTATCCACCACACGGAGACAATATGAGATATGTGAATGGTATGTGGCCTGGTGTTATCTTGTTGGAAAATGGCCCCAGGATGATGTACTATGAAGGGTAATGCAACCGGCCTCAGGATGGTATCAACATATCGTTGAGCTGTTAAAGATGTACAGAGGATGTTCTGTTGTCATAAGAAATTGTGCACCACACCTTCAAACCAGGAGTTATGGCCGTAAGCCTTGGTAAAACAAATGGCGATTGGGTTCGCTGGCGCCATTCTCTCCAAACAAGAACACGGTGGTCATCTGCTTCAAGAGTGAAGCAGGATTCATTGCTGAACACTATATGATATGCCAGTCTGATGGCAGCCATGATGATCGGCTGCAACACCACTCCAGACGATGTTGTGGGGTCAATGGCAAACATCTTAAAGACCTCTGTGAGCGTAACTCTGCCTCAGACAAGCACCGTAAGATGGTGGACTGTACAACGGGAGGTATAGACGTGGCTGTAGTGAGTTGAATAGTCGACACAGGCCTGGTGAACAATCATCTTATCTTGCTTTGCATTTGTGCTCCTTGGCCTTCCAGGGCCTTCATTTCATTCGCAATTTTTTGGTAGTAACCATTGCTGCCAACATCTTTGCACAGTAGTGTCTATGTGCTGCAGGTGACAGCCTATTGCTCGGCATGACCACCCAGCTTCACACAACTCTACAATGTGACTACTTTCGAAGTCATTTAGTTGTCTGTAAGGTCTTCGATATTGTCGTAATGGCATCTTTAGTTGCTTCTTTACAGAATTACAATGGCAGTAACAAAAAAAGATAAATTTTCTGCTTCTGTTACTGGTTTTATACTTTGCAAACTATGCACTAGAAATGTGCACTATGATCACAATTCCTGTTCGTTTGCCTTTAAACTTTGTTCATTTGCATGCTCGATCAAGATGTTTTTGCATACCAAATTTTGCCATGATCGCAAAAGTCCTTCTTGGTGCTTCAATTTTTTTTTTTTTCAAAAGCGTGTATATATATATATATATATATATATTATATATATATATATATTATGTATATGCATTATGTATATATATATATATATATACATAATGCAAAATAAAATTTTTAAACAAATCTGACATGGACATCACGACTTTCATGTATGGACTAGTAAGTTATGCACATACTTTTTTGTTGCATTTCATTTAAATATATTTATTGAATTTCATTACAAATATATTTCTCATTTAATTAATTCAGTTCTCACTTCACAGCAAGGCCAAAAACATCTAAAAACTCAATAATCTTCATTAAAATGTGTAAACTACAGAAAAACATAGAACACCAAATACATTTAGAAACAGTTCGGAAAAAAATCTTTACAGTTAAAATTAGAGTTTCTATGCAAAAAAGAAGCAATTTGGCCAGAGGCTAGGAAGACAGATTTTTCAGCACACTAAATTGAAAGTTTACTTTTGGTCCCACTCAGAAAAAAGAAAGTAAAGTTGGTGCCAAACTGATTTACTTCACTATTCTACTAAGAATGTAAACAAATGGTGGCTTCGTTAGGCTTAGTGCCACTTAAACAACTTTTAAATTGTTGGTAATTCTACATCTATTGCATGCAGATTAACTAAAGGCATAAAAACCTTAAGTGAAACATAAGAACATAATTCAATCACTTTTAAAGTAAAAAATGCACAAATTACCAACATGTAAGAATAAAACCTGAGCTCACCGAGCCAGGTAACAGGATATATATATATAGCAGTCATTAGTCAAATGTAATGATTAAAAAATATTTGTACTGATACACTTGATATTCAAAATGAGATACTAATACTAATTCAAGTACTTAAAAATAATTTGGTGCCAGAAAAATTTATTAATTACTGGCTTAAGAAAGCAGGAGTTAAATACTCTGTTTAAATCTGTTAACTAATAGGGTTATGATAATTTATTCCTGAACCTTCAAAATGCGGAATAAGTTGGATAGCTGTTAGTTAAAGATTTGAAAATTTTCTAAATAATTTTTGCATATAATGTAAATTACAAAAATTGTTTTCTGGCATTTTATTCTGTTACTAATTAATGGGCCTACTTCATGTTTCTCTCAATCTGGTAAACTGGCCTTTACCAGCGAAGATACCTCTTTCTTTACATTTTTTCAAACCATCACCAAAACAAAAAAAAAAAAAAAAAAAAAAAATTTCATCAGTTTAATTTAAAAAATTTTACTAAAAATTTAGTCTCTAATGCTGACTTTAACAGTAAGATTATCTCGCCAATTTAAAGCTACCATAAATGAAACAGAAAACAACACTTCACCAATCACTTATTACAACAACCTTATTACATTCCATCACTGAATATATTTACATTTCCAGCCATTTCGTTTTAAATTTTGCAGACAAGTAAGTTAATTTTAATTTTCTTCCTGGCGTTGTTCCTAAACTTGTATATAAATAGCTGCTTTTAAGTTAATGTATTAATATAAAAGAATACATAAATTTTGATTTTACTTTTGATTTTGAAATTAACATTTCAATATAAAAGAATGTATAAATTTTGTTTTTACTTTTGATTTTGAGTTTGATTACCTAAGAATATTTTAATCTAAAATAATATATTCTTTTTACTTTTGATTCTGAAATTAATGTTTTGATATACAATAATTAATATCTTCTTTTGTATACATTAATTTGTACAAATTTCGACAGATTTTATTGTTTTTATGATACTTTGGAATATTTTTTCTAAAATAAGGATCTCATCTAATTTAGTTCTTAACGAATACCTTAAATTAAGAAGACTCTTTTTACTTATTTTTATTTTAGATTTTGTTTATGATAAATTTTTTTTTGGCTTAAGTACACTAATTTCTTTCTAATAATTAAGTATTGTTCATAGCTTATGATCTAATTCTAACAAAATAACTAATTTTATCCTCATTTGAAAAAATATGAAACACTCTCAATTTAGTTATTGTTAATTGACAGTAGATTGGTTTGTTCCCCTTGACAAGTCAATTAATCTGCGATCAATAACAATAGCTACTTTTCAGGACTTTGGATTTTGAATCTAATACTTGGAATTTTTACGGTTAAAGGATTTTTTCTATTGAGATTTTAAATACTTTTTGCTACAATAGAAATCTAAATAAATTTAGAAACTGACTTATAATGCTACTTAAATTGCTTACAAAATTTTTTTCTAATAATTCACAGCTTTAATTAAATTTCTTTTTTTATTGGCATTTCCATAATTTTAAACAGGTAAATAGCAGAAATTTTTGAAAACGATCAAAATTATGTTTAATGTGAGTTTACATGAACTAGTTCACTATAAAAAAATAAGAAATAAAACATGAAATCAAAATGATGCTAAGTACCTGACGAGCAGTAGGTGAAGATTTTATTAGATTTCCATCATGATCAAAGGTTAAAACAGAACCTATCGAAGCATCACAGTGACATGTTGTAATTTCTAAATCACTAAATAGAGAACAAAAATACATTAAGATTTTAATATAAACTACAAAAGCAAAAAAGTTTAAATGACTGATATAAATTTTGTGCTTTTTAAGGAAGACTTATAAACTCATAAAAAGAGACCCTTTTCTGCATTTCCAGATTATAACTTAACATTGCTATTAAAAAAAAATGTTTTACTACTATTATTTGAAAAAATAATGAAAACTTTGACTATATTTGTGGAATAAAAAGTTTACAAATAGCCATTATCTTTTTAAGTAATTTCTTTTAAATAACATGAATTTTTATGAAATGACTGCTAACAATTCTTCAAAAACAATACAAGAACTTATAATAAACTATGTTTAAAAAATTCAATAAAAATGTAAACAAAACTAACAAAACATTTTAATAATAATATATAAACATTATTACAATATTAAAGATAATTATAATTATTATAAAATTAAGTGCAATTTTGATTATTATAATAAATACTAAAATAATAAATTTCAATAAATTAACACTGTATTCAAGCAAGAAAATTGTGAGGAATTTTCTGGTCTTAAAAACAAATTGTCTTTCTTTATCTAATTACAACATTTAGAACATATAATTTATTTTGAAAAAAAAAAATTATTAAACAAAATTCTTTTTGATGAGAGCATTGCACCTAAATATATAAATTATAAAATGTAAACACACAAATTCACAAAAGTTTTATGCATTCTTGGTTTAAGAATTTATATGTTTCCCTTTTAATTAATTTGTAATCATTTGCAAACAACATGTTGAAAAAATGCTTAAAAATTAATTAATAATTTGAGAGAAAAAATATATACCTAAGAGCACAAAGTGAACTCAAAGCTTCCCCACGAAATCCAAACGTAGATACAAATGGTAAATCAGAAAAATCTTCAATTTTAGAGGTATGATGTTTCAATGCTAAAAAAAGTATACAAAAAATAAGAAAATCAAAGTTTATAATTTATATACTATTTAAATTGATATCATCTCAATGATTTTTACTATTTATTTTACATTAAATTTTATTTCTGGTAAGATTTTGCTAATTATTGCCGTTTTATTTGGTACTTTCTGATTATCCACACTCCCCTGAAAAGCAATAAGGCAATACATTATGCTGCCAAAATAGACCACCCACAATGCTGGCAAAATATACTAGAGTGGCAACCCAGGTATGTGCATGCAAACACAGCAGACAAGTAGAAATTCCTGCCTTCAAATTTGATGGTCATTATTGTCTGTTTTATATGTATCAAAAGTGTTATTTTTTTAAAAAAAATGGTAATGGGATTGCGGAGTTTGTTAGCCTTTGAAAAAGAAAGTACAGTCAAAAGTCTAATCCGGACTTGTCGGGACTCTGGCGATTCCGGATTATCGGATTGTTTAAACTGATGATTATATATCATCAGTTTAAATGTGGTAAGATGGCATGCAGAAATTATAAAATTAAAAATATGAAACCGTAATTTATGAAATAAAGAGCAATTATGATCTAAAGGGTATCAACATTTACAAAAAAAAAAAAAAAAAAAAAAAAAGCTTTATATTTATTTGCTTACTTTATTAAACATTTCTTTCAACATGTGCATGCGTAAACCATACATTACGCATAGTCGAAATTAGAAAATTGCAACCAGAAACTATTTGATGTGTATTCGTGATATTTATAATGACGAGGAATTTGATTTAAATCATATCAAAGACAGAGTACATGGAGATGAAATACTACATTTAGTAAGGAATTATAAGCCGAATAAAATAAAAACATCTGCCCTGAAGATGAGGATAGTGCTGACAGATCAACTTCCAGCTCACTGCGCGTCGCAACGTCCCCCCCCCCCAGAGCAGCGTGAAATTGATAAACAGATTTCGGAATGGTTCGAGAAACAAACTTTATCCATTTTTTGCAGCAATTCCACTTTTTGCTTGATGGACATTGAAACATGCTTTCGCTTTGTAGATCCTTTGGCAGCTCCAGAATCGGAAATTCTTTTTTACATAATCGAAAGTTCAAGCTTACTTTTATAAAATTGCTCTAACAGTCTGCATAAAATAATAAGCCGGATCCAATTAGAAGATTAAGGAACAACACAATCTGCAACATTAACTGAAATAGATAATTAGATAATTTTAGCTTAGCTTATACCATCCGTTATACATTCAATGCGTATGCGTAAACATATTATGTGCAAGCGTAAATGCATTATGCGTTTACACATGTGCAGAAAGTTTGTAGCTTTGAGGTCCAGATTATAGATCATTCCGGATCATGGACATCTGGACTTTTGACTGTATTACATTTTTTCAGAAATATGGTGTTTTGCTAAAATAGCAGAGAATGCAAAAATTCGCATTCCAGGAAGTTGTGGTAAACATTTTATGGGTCAACATTTACGTAACAGGGGTAAACTTGTGCAATTCGGTATTTTTTTAAAAGTAAAAACTTATTACTGTGTATGTGGGAAAGTAACAGCATGCAAAATTCCAAATTTGTGCATATGTCTGATGTTTGTAAGCAAAAAATGTCTTAGTGCAGTGCTATTTTCAAAATAGTTATTGCCTTTCGTGTAGAGTACAAAGTCCAAGATCTGGACTTGTCAGGACTTCGATTTGCATTTCCAGATTTGTGATATTTCCCGATATTAGGTCAGAAATTTAAATCTAATTAAGATGATATGTACAAAGTTTTAAATTAAAAATATAAAATATTAATTTATGAAAAAATAAAGCATTTATGATCTTAAGAAAAACAAAATTTACCAAGAAAAACCCTTAGTATTTTTTGTTTGCTTTATTAAACATTTATTTCAATCTAAGTTGCTTCATTTTTGGTGCTAATGGTTTCCCTTTAATTCTATACATAGATGTAATTTCTTATTAAGTAACAAAGCTCCATGTTTAAGTCCTGCAACTGCCGTATCAAAAATTTCCACTAAACTGTTAAATGAAACTTTTTCATTCTCAACAAACTTTCTGCCACTTTCTTCACTATCTGTAGTAATATTTTTTGGATTTAGAATCATACTACACATTTGGTCACTCATAGCTAATTGATGATTGGGACACTGCCATTGCAATGAACAATTTCTATTATATCATCATTATTCATTATCACATTCAACATTTCTTTACAAATTTCATTCATTAGAAAATTTCACTTGTTGTTTGTGATATCTGAAAACCTTCAAATTGCGGCACTCATCATAAAGCTTAGCTAATGTTCGCTATATACTATTGGCGATGTATCATGAGATAGGTCAATAAGGATATGTTGTTCCGGGAAATTTTGTTTTGCTTCTATCACACACTACGAGAAAGTTAAATCTGACTTAGTTATTTATTTATTATACTTGTGCCTATTTGATGCACATGTTTAAGCTTATCTGTCTCTCAAATAAAGGGTTGGCACCGATATTGTGTGACTTGGTGCAATCTCTGCATGTCCTAAATTCTGCTGCCAAGCACCTTCCTGAATTCTAAGAATTTTGCATACCAATGCCTTCTCTAAATTCTAAAGATTTTTTTTTTCCTTAATTTTGTTCAGTGCTTCTTACAAAATCTATTTTTTGCTTATAGGAAGATATTTCTGTTGAATTTCTTGTTGTCAACAAACTCAATACTTCACAGTGCATTTGAAGCCTGTAATCATCGACAAACATAATGTCTACATAAAAGGTGCCCATGCTCTTTGGTATCTAGTTACTGATTAAAAAAATGTTTAGATATCATTGTTTGAATCATTTATCAAGCTGCCGTGCACTGATAGTCATGGGGTGTGAAAGCACAAAATAATAAATAATGCTTTGCCAAATTGGCATCAAGGTTATAAATTATTCCATACATGTAATAATATATGATTGCTTCTTCAATATGGACATAATTTACTTAGTGACAAAGTGGAATTAAAAACAGGACTCCATACATTATTTACGTGAAAAAATACCAAATGCACATGCATAAAACATATTAAAACAAATTCCTTAAGGTTGCTGGTGGTCCAACTGTCTCGATTTTAGATCATTCTGGATATTAGACATCCAGATTTCAGACTTCATACCGCATTAACTCGGTGAAAAATTAGTCACCAATGAACTGCTGACTTTTTGATTGAGGGTGTGGATAATCAAAAGAGCACATTTAATGCTTTAAATTGTGAAAATTTGTTATCTAGAAATCTGAAATGCATTTCTAATAGAAAAATATTTTCATCTCATAATAATGGCGATTGAATATTGTTTTAAGCATACAAATGTATTTTGAAAATTACTCACTTAAATTCTGAAAGTCTGATTTTTTAACACCTTTGCCATTATCAATAACTTCAATAAATTCACTTCCATATTCTTTTAATTTCACATCTGAGGGAAAAATGTGGAACACAGTTTATTAACACAAAATGTAATTCATTCAGAACAGATTAATGCAGCATATATATATTAAAAATCAAAATGAGAAATTCACCATTTTACCTGAAGATATATAATAACGATCATTTTTATCTTTGATTGCAAGTATCAGTTTCAATGCTTTTAATGTTCAAAAAAATGCATAAATGAAATAACTATTAATGGCCAGACAGTAAATTACAGATTCCATAATTTAAAACTAGACAGAGGTTTTTAACAATAAAATCAGAGGTAAAATATAGACATTATATTTTATATAACAGCATTTAAAAAAAATACTTACAAAAATTTCATATGACAGTCACAGACCTTGAAGAACTATTAACCATTGTTTGTAATTTGATCTTGATTTTATACAGGGAAATCTTTTCTGCTTTAACTTGCATAGCAATATCTGCAGTTTTTCTGAGAATTTTCTTAGTATGTGATTTCATGACTTTGTTGTTTTCCCTGTAGAATTTTGGCTTTCCCATCTCCATGTTTGAGCATACAATGTTAAGATTTGCTGGAGGAAATCATCTTTTCTCAGCGAAACCCAGGATTTTGATGGAATTTCTCTGGATAATTTACACAACCCTTATAGGAAGTTGGGTGAGGACCTTCACTGCATTTTGTGCATCTTTTTTATTCAGTTTTTTAAATATCATATTGATGTGAGAAAAGGCTCTTTACAGCACTTTACACCATTGTTACAATTACCAAAAGAAGTAAATAATGCCCAAGATTTAAATATAATTAAGTTCAGTTATTAAATTTGTTCATTATTCTTTTCCATGACACATTAATAATTTTAAATGATAAATCACTTAGCAAAATATCATGGTTCTGATTCTTCTCTTGAATCACATATTTATAACTAATTATTTTATTAACAAAAATATAAAAACAATGAAATGTAATAACAAAAGTATTTAACTTCTCAGTATAAAAATAATCTGTAATTTTTTGCTGGTCTGATGGCAATTACAGGAAAATTTTGTCCAAAAATTGAAAAGATTTCATCACTTTTGATTTTCTGGTTTACATGAATAAACACTTATTAATGACATGCATTGCAGCCTCAGTATCAGCTGTGATAAGGAGTTAATGACACACATTGCAACCTCAACATTAACTGTGGAAGGGAGTTAACTTTCCGTGCAGTGTGTTTCCTCAACATTTTCAGAACCATCAATGCCGGAGTTAACAACATGCATCGCAATCTCAGCAACAACTGTGACAGGGAGTTAACTTTTCATGCAGTGTGTTTCCTCAATATTTTCAGAACCATCAATGTCAGAATTTCTTATTTTAATTTCTGTCACAATACTTTCATGACTTCGATTCTTGGATGTAACAACATGATTATTATATGATTGATAAAACTCCATATTACATTCTGAAAATACTGAATACCCCCTCTTTTTTATTCCTAGCCACTCAGAAATTGATAAATCCTTGTTTACAACTGTCTCTTCAACATGCTTTGCCAAACCAGCACACTGAAAACAGTTTTAGATGGTTTGTTCTGTAAGAAATTGGCTAGACTTTTCTACTATTAACATTACATTAAGAAGTGAAATGTTATAATTGATGCGATTGTAGTACTTCTTCAAAATACTTAAAATAAGCTGCTTCCTAAAATGACATTTCAAGCTCCCGATCATGCCTTGTTTCATAGGTTGCAGAACTGAAGTTGTATTCAAGGGCAAAAAAATTATTCCATTCTATGTTTCTGACTATTCTATGTATGTGTAAGCAGTATAATTGTCAATCAAAAGAAGAACTTTTGCTTTTTGACTGAAAGTTCTTTATCCAGTTTCTGTAACTCTTCATAAATTAGTTTTGATATTATCCATGCCTTACCCTTAACTTTCAAGGAAGCATGAACAGTTTTAACACTTTTTAAGAATCTTGGCTTTTGAGATTTTCCAAGCACAAAAAGCTTCTGATGCTGACACACAAAAGAACAACGATTCACACTGTTGAAAACTTTCTTCTTGTGCAGTCTTTAAATTTCAATGTTTGGTTTGATGGTATCTTGTAGAACAGCCTGGTTCTTTGGCAATGAAAATGTCCTTTTTCTTTGTCCTGGTTGAACACATCATTTCAAATATCCCTCTGCATCATTTTCTTGACACCTAATTCAGAAATGCTGCCTGATTCTCTGAAAAGTTTGTCTTAGGAAATATTGCCCTGCCTCTGAAAACCTATCCAAACAGCCATTTTGTTGTGGCCTTGAACTTATACAGAAACTTTAAATACTGATTAATATTGTTTTATTTGTTTTGAGAATGGCAACAATTTGAGCACAAAAAGGCAGCCTCTGCAAAGTGTTCGACCAATTCATTGGCCTTTATCTTAAGCATTTATCCAAATAATGGCTTATTATGACTCCTTTAAATGGTGAACCAATTCAGTCATGCTTCTTCAAAATCCTTATGTCTGGCCTTTTTCAACCTTTTTTTTATACAGTCAAAAGTCGTTAATTCGGACACCCATAATTCGGAATGATCTATAATCCGGACATCAAAACTAAAAACTTTCTGCGCATGCGCCACGTTGACACATGCGCAGAGGCGTTCACGCGTGCACGTAAGACCTTTTACGACTGTGCATATGAGTGTGCGCAAGTGCAGAATATGTTTCCGCGTGCGCATTTTATGTATAATGGACGTATAAGCTAAAATTATCTAATTATCTATTTCAGTTAATGTTGATGATTGCGTTGTTCCTTAATTTTTGAACTGCATCCGGCTTATTATTTTTTGCAGACTGTAAGAGCAATTTTATAAAAGTAAGCTTAAACTTTCGATTATATCAAATAGAATTTCCAATATATATTTGTTAATAATATGTAAAGGATCTAAAGCGAAAGTATGTTTTGAAATCCGAAATCTGTTTATCAATTTCACGCTGCTCGGCGGCGGGCGCCTAATGAATTGGAAGTTGATTTGTCAGCACTATCCTTATCTTCAGCGCAGATGTTTTTGTTTTATTTGGCTTATAATTCCTTACCAAATGTAGTATTTCATCTCGATATGCTCCGTCTTTGATATGATTTAAAACAAGTTCCTCGTCATTATAATTCGCTTCCGATAGCGAAGAAAAGTGACAGAGGTTATTGAAAACAAAAAAATTTCGATTGACAAATTAGTCGGTGTTCTTGACACAGCCATTATAGGACTTGAACCGCGGAACTTTGTAACTGAACAAGATATCATGTCTGTTTAATAGAATTAAAGAGAAAGTATTATTACATGAAACGAAGCAAAACTTAAACAACTTACATTGAAAGAAATGTTTAATAAAGTAAACAAATAAATATTAAGCTTTTTCTTTTTGCAAATTTTGATACCCTTTAGATCATAATTGTTCTTTATTTCATAAATTACGGTTTCATATTTTTAATTTTAGAATTTCTGCATGCCATCTTACGAGATTTAAACTGATGATCGATAATCCGGAATCGCCGAAGTCCCGACGAGTCCGGATTAACGACTTTTGACTGTATTCAAATTTTTTTTTCAATATGTAGAAATTATAGAGTCTTGATTTTTCTATCTAGTACCAACTGTAAATTTGGATAAACTATATTACAAGCAAATATCAATTTGGCTGGATCCATTTTGTGTTTTTTTAGTATTGTTTGTTATATATTCAATGCAAAATGCTTTTAGTTTACAGCTTGCCAAGCAGATGAGATTTTGATGCTGAAACAGAGAGTTTGGGTACAGAAATTTTACAACTTTTGGTCTTTTGGAAAAGATGAAAAAGAAAGATAATTTTGTCTCCATGTTGTCTCATCCAATCATTCAGATAAGAATGACATAATTAAATCATTTTTAAAGCTAATATGTGCAATTTGCCAACATATAAGAATAAAAAAACTGAGCTGATGGAGCCGAGTAACACAGTGGGTATATATATATATAGAGAGAGAGAGATGATAAAATTTAGTTTGGCAGTTGGGAACTTTTGAAGAATCACAAAAATCACTTGATATTCCAAGTATACCTTTATTACTTGTGGCACTTCACAATGAGGGGCAATCTGCAACCCACAATATTGATGATGGCACATTACACTTTAGCAGAAAAGCAAAAGCTGTCCTGTTGAAGGTATGTGTGGTTCATTTGTTTACTATTACAACTTCGCTAAATCGAGACGAGCAGATGAATAAAACAGAATCAAAGTTCTTACCTTAATAAAACGTAATCCAAGCTGCAGATGTAAGGAACACGATCATTATTAGCACACAAAATAACACATTTATTAGGTATTAGAAGAAGAAATATCTAGCGATGATTACAAGCGTTGTTTACTGTCCATTGCATAACGCGAGAATGAGTCATACATGGAGAGAATGTGTCTCCTTCTTTTTTGGATGAAGTCCAATTCCTGTTAGCGGGGTTGAGGGGAAAATTAACATCGGAGGGTGCAGCTTCATCGCTGTCATTATCAATTGCTTCACACGTCCTTCAGCCAGCAAGCACAAGCAGAGAAAGAGGGTTGGGTAAGATTGCAAAAATATTTATACAGTCAAAAGTCGTTAATCCGGACTCTTCGGGACTTCGGCGATTCCGGATTATAGATCATCAGTTTAAATCTCGTAAGATGGCATGCAGAAATTCTAAAATTAAAAATATGAAACCGTAATTTATGAAATAAAGAACAATTATGACCTAAAGGGTATCAAAATTTGCAAAAAGAAAAAGCTTAATATTTATTTGTTTACTTTATTAAACATTTCTTTCAATGTAAGTTGTTTAAGTTTTGCTTCGTTTCATGTGATAATACTTTCTCTTTAATTCTATTAAACAGACATAATTTCTTGTTCAGTTACAAAGTTCCGCCGTTCAAGTCCTATAATTGCTGTGTCAAGAACACCGACTAATTTGTCAATCGAAATTTTTTTGTTTTCACTAACCTCTGTTACTTTCTTCGCTATCGGAAGCGAATTATAATGACGAGGAACTTGTTTTAAATCATATCAAAGACGGAGCACATCGAGATGAAATACTAATTTGGTAAGGAATTATAAGCCAAATAAAATAAAAACATCTGCCCTGAAGATAAGGATAGTGCTGACAGATCAACTTCCAATTCATTACGCGCCGCTGCGGCGTTCCCCCCGCAGAGCAGCGTGAAATTGATAAACAAATTTCGGATTTCAAAACATACTTTCGCTTTAGATCCTTTACATATTAACAAATACATATCGAAAATTCTATTTCATATAATCGAAAGTTTAAGCTTACTTTTATAAAATTGCTCTTACAGTCTGCAAAAAATAAGCCGGATCCAATTTGAAAATTAAGGAACAACGCAATCATCAACATTAACTGAAATAGATAATTAGATAATTTTAGTTTATACGTCCATTATACATAAAACGCGCACGCGAAAACGTATTCTGCACTTGCGCACACTCATATGCGCAGTTGTAAAAGGTCTTATGCGCACGCGTAAACGCCTGTGCGCATGTGTCAACGCGGCGCATGCGCAGAAAGTTTTCAGTTTTGAGGTCCGGATTATAGATCATTCCGAATTATGGATGTCCGAATTAACGACTTTTGACTGTAGTAAAATTTTTCATTAATCTGATTGGCTAAAACTTACAGGCAATGCAGAAGTTTCAAGATGACATATAGCGGAATATGCTTTCAGATATGATGGAGTTTAGAGACGTTGTCATTATCAATTGCTCCACACGTCCTTCAGCCAGCAAGCACAAGCAGAGAAAGAGGGTTGGGTAAGATTGCAAAAATATTTATAGTAAAATTTTTCGTTAATCTAATTGGCTAAAACTTAAAGGCAATGCAGAAGTTTAAAGATAACATACAGCGGAATACACTTTCAGATATGATGGAGTTTAGAGAAAGTTATTACTAGAGACAAAGTACCCAAATTAAAAATGTGCAATTAGAGGCATTTTAAATTATAATTTTGATCTGCATTTTTTTAATACTTTTTGGTACAGCCAATTGCAACCAAAAAGAGAGGTGCACAAGTACATGTTATAGCAATCCTATATATAAAATTTCAATGTTCTGAGGCTACTCGTCTTTGAGTTATGCGAAATACATACATACATACTACACAGAGATGCCATGAAAAATCTCTTCTAAATCCATTTTAAATCAGTTTTATTTTTCATTTGGGGGAAAAGTGTCCTTTATTTTGTTTTTACATACAGATGCCATTCAAAAACATCTTTAAATTGCATTTGATAGCAGTAAAAATGGATATTTTCAGTAAAATATGACACCCAGAATTTTTTGTGATTACAATACTTCCTTTACTTCGTACAAGGAAAAATAGAAATTGGCTCATATCACTGGCTACGGTTTATACTATGCATACATGAAGGCATTATATACCCTATGTTACACATAATGTAGATTCCATAAAGTAAGCAGCCCATTGCTTGGGATTTGACTTTAAGTCAGACTACAAGTATATATTTTATCTACTCTGTTATTGATGAAATGGAGAATCACAAGATGCCGAATTATGACACAAAATTGAATTTGGGAGAAAATTGTTTTTACACTGGATAGATTATTCAAAGAAATTACAAACAGACTTCAAGAGTTTAACTTTCTTGCTATATCTTCTTTTCCCTATTGAAACTTTTGAATGGAAAATAGGAATTACAATTAAATTGTTATTTTAATGGCATAAACAAGGAAGCGATAATTTAGAGTTTTATTTTTGTTACTCCTTAGGAAAATGAACTTAATAAATAATTGGAAGTGCAGCTGCTTTCAACTTTTACAGTTTATTCAAAAATACAGCCTTCAAAACAAAATTCAAAATAATGTTAATTCTACTTCAAATTTTCCTCATACTTTCTGTATTAATGCAAGAGGAGTTTTTCTCAATGCAAATATATTAAGAAGCACTTACAACTTTACTGTACCATCTAGAAGAGAAGAAGTAATGAAGCAAGTGCTTGGAATATCATCAATTTTTTTTTTTTTTTTTTTAACAGAAACAACAATGAAATAGCAATTTAAAATGTTGGAATTAAAGCTTTATTTCATAAAACAAACATGGAGCTTTAGATTTTTTTGTGTGTGTGTGCGTATGTGTGTACATTGAGAAAGGTGGCAAATTGATCACCCTTAGTGGCAAAAGATCTAGCTAAAGCCACTGTATATGCAAGCAGTGGCGTAGCTAGGGTGGGGCAAGGGGGGACAACTGTCCCCGGGCACAGCATCCAGGCGGTGCCAAAGTGATGCTACGGAATTTTTTAATGAAATGTTTTCCATTCTTGCCACACAGAAAGGGGTGCAAATTCTTCAGTTGTCCTCGGGCGCTGGAATCTTAGCTACGCCACTGTATGCAAGTTTACTCTGACAACTGAAAAAATGGCCATGCTTCTAAATGTTAAAAAGTACAAAAATTTTCATGATAAAATAGCAAACACTTTTCAGTTATTCCCTTAATTTTATTATGAAATCTATTTTGCTAGAGAATGATCGTAAAGATGTATGTATAAGTTAAATTTTACTTTTCATCTCAGAAGTCTTGGATGTATTTTAAAGCAGCAGACTCTTTATCTGAAACAGTTATAAACTGTTCTATTAAATCCAGTGTCATGTACAGTGGTGATATAACAATACATTTCTGGAAATGTGACAAGTTTCTGGAAATGTGCTACTTCTACCTGACACTTGTGAATATCAGTCCACTGTCCACCTTCTAGCAGTGTGCTTTGAAGTTTGCTTCCTAAGAACATAGAGAAGTAGCAAGGTTTGTGAAAGCACTCTGAAGACTCATCAGAAATGCCATCAGTTAAAAATCTCTAAAGACTTTTAGCTGTATGCAAGATCCGTAATGGATATATCAGAGCAAGACTATGAATTCCTTTTAATATGTATCTTTTTAATTTATCTCAGTAAATTTACAGCAGGCATAACAAAATGATTCTCATGGATAATTGCAACCTAGAAATCAGATTTCCCCACAAAAAATAGTGACCGAGGCTGAATATTGGCAGTTCGACCTAAGTTCGATTCCAGGTGAACATGATAGCTGCATGGGTGCTTTTATGGTTTTCCACATGAGTAACATATATACAAGACAATTCTGTTTAGAAAGTCCTCCATAAAAACATCTCCTCCCTTGTGTATATAACCTTTGAATGCTTTGCCACAAACAAATAAACCAAATTAAACGAACCAGTCATGTAATCAGATAAGTATAAAAGATCATGACATGATTCTACAAGATCATACTTTTCCTACATCAGGGATTTAACAGATATATGTGTTGCTGTGTTAATAGGATATTGCAGAAAAGGAATTTACAACAGTTTATCTTCCGATTTCAAAAACAAAATTTCAAATCTTCTGAAACATAATCTCTTGCAAAACAACACTTAGGCAACAAAAATAATGAGTACTCACATATTAACACAACCACCTTGGCATAATTTGATTTTTTAAAGATGAAAAGGTAAAAACATCAGGTGCAAATTGATGGTTTTCGCATCTTTTTTTAGGAAGATTCTTAAACTATTGATATTTATTACGTTGAATATTTATTATGTTGTACTATATAAAAAGTACTTTAATATTTTAAAACACTAATATAAAAGTATATAATAAATAAAAGTATTTTATTAAATACTTTAGTATTTTAAAATACAAATTTGAATTATTTATTAAATAAGGATGGTTATGCATATGGTTGCCGGAGTTTGGCACATTCTGAAAATTTAGGGACTTCTACTAAGGTGGTTATGTTAATACGAAAGTACTAAATGATATTATACAATGTAACAAGTAAAATTTGAAATCTCAGTTTAATTAGGATAACAGGCAAATTATAAATGAAATACTTTACTCTAACCTATTGTTGTAGCTCCAGCATCAATGCTATTTTCAACTAGCTCTTTGACAGCTGTTGCAAGAGTTAGAACAACCTGACCAGAGCATATTTTATGGACACTAGTGCGATCAATCTGTTTAATGCTTCCAGTTTCCATAATGTAGCCAAATTTTTGAAAGCTAAATGAAATCATATTTCAGATCCTGTCAGAAAGAGAAATTTAAATGATATAAATGTAATAACACAACAAATAAGTTAAAATTATACATAAAATCCTTTTCGTCAAATCAAAATACAGTCAAAAGTCATTAATACGGACTCGTCGGGACTTTGGCGATTCCGGATTATAGATCATCAGTTTAAATCTGGTAAGATGGCATGCAGAAATTATAAAATAAAAAATATGAAACCTTTAATTTATGAAATAAAGAACAATTATGGTCTAAAGGGTATCAAAATTTACAAAAAAAAAAAAAAAAAAATTTTGTTTACTTTATTAAACATTTCTTTCTATGTAGTTGTTTAAGTTGCTTCGTTTTATGTGATAATACTTTCTCTTTAATTCTATATAAACAGACATAATTTCTTGTTCAATTACAAAGTTCCGCTGTTCAATTCCTGTAATTGCTGTGCCGAGAATACTGACTAACTTGTCAATCGAACTTTTTCATTTTCACTAACCTCTCTGTCACTTTCTTCATGCCTTTATCCACTTTTTGTTTGATGACATCGAAACATACTTTTGCTTTGTAGATCCTTTGGGAGCTCCAGCATAGGAAATTCTATTTGACATAATCGAAAGTTCAAGCTTACTTTTATAAAACTGCTCTAACAGTCTGCCAAAAATAATAAACTGGATCCAATTCGAAGATTAAGGAACAACACAATCTGCAACATTAACTGAAATAGATAATTAGATAATTTTAGCTTATACCGTCCGTTATACATTAAACGCGCATGAGGAAACATATTATGCGCTTGCGCACATGCATATGAGCTGCCGTAAAGGTCTTACGCGCATACGTCAAAAGGACGTATGCGCAGAAAGTTTATAGCTTTAAGGTCCGGATTATGGATGTCCGAATTAACGACTTTTGACTGTACCAATAATGATTAAGGAAAAAAAATGGGTACTTGTTTATTATCCCATTGATCATGAAACTGTCATCAAGAGGTATAATTTTGCCCTAATTATGGACAAGCATGATGTAACAACACACTCACAGCATGTGCACTTTTGTTTGATGTAAACTTGGTAAAAATATATTTCATGTATCCCTTGGCGAAATTTTGGTGCCATTATCGTTAACGTTCAGTAAAATGGCATCCAAAATGTAATGCAATAAAACATAATTAAAACAAAAAATATATAATCTCAATCTAGAATCTGTATACTGCCGTCGCCACATAAATTCACAAAAATAAGAGTAAAAAAATATCCTTCGTAGTGCCAAACTGTTGGCGGCATTTCTTGAATGAACCTTTCTCTAGACAAATCCATTCAGAGCCATCTGAACGAACTTTACATTCGACCATATGCATTTCCTTCATACAAACAGGACACTTATAATGACTAACTAAATAAACCTTCATTTACACACCAGTCAATTAATGTTTTTATTCCCTTTTGTTCCAAATCACACAGAAACTTCACATTAATCTTATCCCATACAGCCATTTTACAGTGTAAAGCATAAAATAAGTAATGTACTTCCTAACCAACATCCAACACATAAATAAGCTTTTACAAATATTTTCCCATCAATCAAATTCACTGCAACCATGCAAACAACCACATCATAATAGGGTTTCAATAATATTCAACTACTCAAGTTAACATAAATGAAACAACTGGGTGATAATCCAAGGGGCACTCTAAAATATAGACTAACCGTAAACTTGATTGATTCTTGATAAGCCTTTTTTTGGGAAGGTAACAAGGATTTAAACTAACTATTGTTGCTGTATTTTTTCCTTGCATTTTAAAACAAAAAAGTGATTAAAATTTGTGGCCTGCCTTCTCTAGAACAGCAAGCAATGGATTATTTTCAAAGTTATGCGACTGTGCATCAAAAGAAGTAAGTACTAATGGACATGATATGGTCAACTACATATCCCCTACAAAACAGGAATAAATTGGAACAATTACCTGTGAGAAGTCTGTACTCATAGCATTCTAAATAGAGCTTTCAGTAAAACTGGAGGGCCAAACAGAATAACAAAAATGCTGAAAGCCATTTTATAAAGCACAAAAATGAAGCAAGTGGGAAAACTGACACTTACAGTTTATTAAATAAAGGCTTAAATTGTGCAGGAGCCCGGCTCCAGTACTTCTCAGTTTTGGGAAGAAATCATAATTCTAGCCGGAATGGACTACAGCCCTAAATAAGAAGGCTGTGGCACTTCTTTTATGTAACTGAATAAAAATTTCAGTAGAAATTTGATCTTGAAAATTTTACTTTTAGTAATAAAATTATATTAAAAATCACTTATTTAATTACTTTAATCATTAATTATTTTAATGATTAAATATTTAATTTTTACTTGTCAATGATTTTATAGTTATTTTATTTATTTATTTATTCTTGTTCCTCTTTCCTGGTCTTTCGTAGGACTCCAACACTTCTGATTTTAGAAATTAAGTCTTGAATAAAGCAGCATCAGTTCCTTCAAAATTCCACTGAAACTACTGGTGCAATATTAGTCATGATTTCCTATACCTTTCAAGGTTCATGGCAGTCAGCTTTTCCAGTTGATGGGATAATACATAAATACCAAAAACTGTTTACTACAAAATTCTGGGAAAAGCATTTAAAAGAATTTAATAAACTAATCAATGGATAATACTGATGAAACCACTGGGCTAAATGACAGTAGTTACAGAAATAAGAGACTTAATTATTTACCCTTATAGTGCTTACTAGCTATTAAACTAGGAAAAGCCAGACTATCCTGCATTTACCTAATTGGATAGCTGAAGCAATCAGAACATTTTAGAAATTAATTTAGAAACTTCCCCCCCTCTCTCTTTTTTATTCTTTTTATGAAGAATTAAGCAGATGAGCAATTTTTAAAGGAATTACAAAGTGCATATAAGGCTGTGACTCGAAAAAAAAAAAAAAAAACTATCGCCAACATTGCAATTTAGTGAAAATGATGGATAAATATGACCTTGCAATACATTCAAAAGATCTTCACTTTGAATTTATGTACATTCAAAACTCTCAATATGCAGGTTTAGTTTTAGAGAGAATTTAAGTTATTAAATACTGTTTAGATTTCCCCTCATATTTTGAAAAAAAAAAAAAAAAAAAACTGATTAAAGCTTGGGACCTGCCCTGAATGGAATAACATACAGTGGAGTATTTACAGGATCCTGGCAACAAGAAAAATATGTATTAATGGACATGATAAGCTATATTATTATTTGAAAATGAAGAAACAATGCCAATGCAATGTGAAAAATTTTAACAACCAACATGTTTTTACATGTTTATATCATTAAATTATAGCTGTTATAATTATCAAATGGCATAAGAGCAATCAGATCTTTTAAATTTCTGCCAGAAGACTGGAAGGATATCTGCCAACGTTCATAACTGTATAGATTTATAGATATTCTACTATCATATGTTTAAAGTCTACCAAAAATACACTGGCTTTTACATCTGAAATGCATTCATTTTTTCTAAATCTGACATACTGTTGAATGTAGGCTTTTGGTATTCAAGCTAAAAATAAATAAGATGACTGTTTTTATAAATTTAGACTAGAAATCTTCTTCCATTAATCTGGCTTTTCTACTAAGAACTGTATTTTTTATACACCCAACTACCTAAATTTTTACTACCTAAATCTGGCATTTCCTGAGGTTTCCAGATAGTTCAGCTTTTACAATACATTTTTAAAAGTACAGTTCAACAAAACTAAGTGTTTTAAATTTATGATAAAAAGAACTACGCAAATTATTTTTTTACTTATATTATAATAAGAATTTTGATAATTATCTAAACAAATATAATTTACTGCATTCTCAGTCTCGAAACTTGCTGAAATTTAAAAACTTTCATATCAGTGAAACAGATATTAAGTAGATTACATATTTTATTTTTTAAAATTAATATAGATAAGGATTAATAAATGAAATTAAAAAGTAATAAAAAAATTATAAGAAATTTTCCTAAACTTGTGTATTAATAAAACACATATTCTTAATTAGATTATAAGTTTTATTTTAAAAAAAATATGAGATATTAATACAAAATATACTAGCTACTAATATTAATCTAACCACACATACTGTTGGTCTGGTTTGCACTCTGTAAATCTTTTATACTCATCCAGGGCCAGTTTTATGTATATGGGGAAAAGGCAGTTAGCTCCCTATGCTAAGTCGTAATCACAAACAGAATAAAATATAGTTTATTTTCAATCCTTAATATATTCAATTTATATGCAGCACCAATTTTACTGATCACCTAGGATGCTAAACATGCTACAGCTTTGAAGGATCTAATAGAGATCTCTAGTAAATGCCATGTACTAGAGAACGCATACAGTAGATAAAGAATATTTTCAAAGTTCCTTCCTGTTGTTCTTCAAGTTACATATATGTTTTGGCCTGTCTCTTAAGTCTGATATTTTGAACATATTTAAAATAAAAATACGAAGAAAAACTCTGCTACATAAATAAATGACTGAATCGTACACATTTGTTTGTTCTCGTGGTAAGGCTATTCACATAGTATAGAGTGCATATGTTTAGAAAATAAAATAATCATTTTGCTATTATTTATATTATTTGCATTATTCTACATAATGTAATGGAAGTAGGCTATCTTTGATTCTAAAGCTTTACAAAAAACTTTACCTCGACATAGAAATGCGAATCTAATTTCACCGTCATGAGTATCACTTTCAAATAGTATGTACTGTTACCATATTCCAAAGATCAGCCGAAACATTTTTAAGTCAGCAAGATGGTTGCTAAAATTAAACTGTAATATTTATTTAGCAGTTTATCGCTACTTAATTATTAATTTTATCATTCATTTAGGCAGAGAAACTTGAATCCCAAACTAATCTAACACAGGTTGGTATTTTCTGCAACGATGTTATTCATAATGTTTATACACAGTTTTCTTTACAGACTGAGTATAGAAGTATACGCTTCCAATACTTCCTCTGAATATTTAGTCTGCTTCAGATACTTTGTCGCCATTCTTCGTTCGTTTATACTCGATTCTCAAACCATCTATGTCAGACTATGAAAAAGCATAAACCCTGTAACAATAAAAATGATCTTGCTTGTGAAACTCATAAAAATGAGAAAACATGAATGAATAAAATGTTATGCTAGTCTCAAATTTTAGCAACCGTTTTAAGTATCAACAAGTATAACATGATCAATTAGAAGCAGAGAAAAATCTTCCTATAACTACATAAGATCTCTGCTGTCACTGGTATATAATATTAACATCCGGATTGTAATAAACAAAATCCTCACCATCCGGATCATTTCCACATTGATAATTGGCGGACTTTTCTAGTCGACTACACTCGGAGTTTGAACAATTATGTACAGCCAAACGCCAAATGTTTACGGAAAAGTGTACTTTGCTGTGATTGGTTGGAGGGTTATCTTTTTCACGCCAAACTGGACCTGGCGCCAAATACGTAAATCTAGTAAAAATAGAAATCGTATTCCGCCATTTTCGTGGGTGAGTGTTTTTTCTGCACGCGCTAATTCTTAATTTGATTTTGTTATTTGTATTATTTTTATTATGTCTTTGTCTAAGCAAACAGGAAAAATGAAAATACTTATAATCGGAGATTCGATGATAAAATATTTAAAAGAATATTTATTGCTGAATTTACTGGATTATGAAGTTCATTTTCATTGTTTTCCGGGTGCTACGATTGAAAGGTTGACACGCAAGATAACCTTGATAGACAATCAATTTGAGTTAGTTTTGGTTCACGTTGGTACCAATAACTCTTGTGACACTTTGGATGATATTCATCATAAATATAATTGTCTGTATAAGGTTATTGAGCGTTTAAACCCGAAGATCATTCTCTTTTCAGGTGTCCTCCCGCGTGAACGAAATTTATTCGAGAATGGTTTCAACCCGTACAGTTTAAAGAAGCTGAACAGAAAATTAGCTCGGATAAACACTAATCTCTTCGAAGCATTCAAAGGCCGAGAAGCTTTTTCTTTTTGCAGATCTGGTGAGTACTATTGGAGTATTTGTCTGTCAAGAGACGGATTGCATCTGAACCGTAAGGGTAATGCACAGCTTGGGAGAATTTTTGTGAAGGACATAAAGAGCGTTTTGAGTGTGAAATCCCTTCCAAAGGTAAGTGCTACATCTTTTTCCTCTGTATCTGCTATTGAGTTTCCAGCTTTATCCACTGTTTCAGGAAAACATCCTTCTGTACCTATCACGATTTTGGATAATTATCCTCCTGCTTCTGTCATTTCAGATACTTCAAGTACTCACTCTAAACCTCTTTATTCAAGTGTTTTGAAACGGGTTTCTTCTGTTTGCAGCACTTTGGATAGTCATCCTGATACTTTAGGCTTATCAGATTCTAGTGTTTCAGTTTTGTGTGCTCCTTCAAGTGTTCCTTCGAAACCACTTTATTCAAGTGTTTTGAAACTTTCGCATGTCTGTACTACATTGGATAGTCGCCCTAATGCTTTAGCATTACCAGGTGTTTTGACTGATTTGGATAACCATCCCAGTATTTCAGTATTGATGGATTATCCTGATGTTCTTTCTAAACCTCTTTATTCAGATGTTTTAAAATATGGTTCTACCAACACGTCTTTGGATAATCATCCCAGTGGTTTCTTGTTATCGGATTTTCCAGTTCTTGAGCCTATAGCCGACACTGTTTCGAGTATTCTTGACATCACTGCACCAGTTTCTCAGAATTCCAGTACTCCATCTGTTTCTCATTTTTCTGCTGATCCAAGTGTATCTGTTTCTCAGCTTTCTGGTTCTTTGTATCCTGTTACAGTTGCTTCTGAGCTTGCAATTAATTCCATTTCATCTGCTTTATCAGCCCACCAGCGGCCGAGCGGTAAAGTCGCTGAACACTGGTAGTTCGGTCCGAGGTTCAAGTCCCGCGAACGGGCTGGCTGCATGGGCGTTTTCGTGGTTTTCCCCATGTGTAACGTGTATACAAGCCAGTTTCCCTTAGAAAGTCCTCCACGAAAGGCATCCCTCCCCTTAGGCAGATAGCCCTAGTGTGCTTTGCCATAATTAAATACACCACCACACCATCTGCTTTATCAGATTTTCCATTTCTTGAAAGTGCTGTTAACATTGGTCCAAATAATGTTGATGCCATTGCATCTGTTCCTCAATTTTCTGTTGCTTCCGTGCTCAATTCTGAATCTTCTGCTTTTCAGGTTCTCACCTATTCTAGTTCTCCTGTTTCAGACTCGGCTTCTTTCATCTCATCAGATCTTACAGTTGTTGATCTTCGATCTCTCGGCTGTTTTTCAACCATTTCATCGATTTCACTTTTTGAAGATGATAATGAATGTTCAAACTTTAAGTTTGGGGGTGCTAAGAGTCCAAATAAATCTGAAAATAACAATAAAATTGAACTCGTGAGTAATTATGATAAAGAAAATTGTGCTTCTAATGGAAAATCTAAGATTTGCCCTAAATGTAAGAAACCTTTTTCTTCTAAACAGTCCTTATCTAATCATAAACGTAACTGTAAAGGTATTGTAGAAATGAAATATCCCAGAGTGTGTGAAGTTTGCATGAAGTCGTACTCCACTAGACAATCATTTTCCAACCATAAAAAATGTTGCAAAGCACCATCAGCTGAACGTATTCCAAAGGCATATATTTGTGACCGGTGTGAGAGAGATTGTAAAAGCCGCAGTAACCTTTTTCATCATGAAAAGATCTGTAGTATTAAAAATCCTACATCTAATAATTCTAAGCCATGTGTTATTCCTGATTGTAAGGAAATATTTTGTTCTGATAATGAATGTAATAAAAATTTGGCTGAATATCATGATTATGAGATGGCTATGCAAGAACTTACATTTTCATCAATAGGAGAATTTCAATTCTGGTTAGAATCGCATAGTAAGCAGACATTCAGTTCTTATAAAAAGTCTGCTGGAAGTAGATGTAGGAATGATAAAACTTTTCATTATTACTGTTGTCAATTTAATGTAATGCATAAAAAGAAAGTTCCTGTTTCCAGTAGAAAAAATCTAAAAGATACTTTACCTTCCAACTTTAAGTGTCCATCAAAAATTTTAGTTTGTGAAGAATCGCACCTTGTCACAGCCATATTTTATTCGAATCATAATCATGAATTGTCTTTTGAAAATAGCAGGTTCCACCAACTTAGTCAGAGTTGCCGTAACAAAATTAAAGCTTATGCACAGTTAGGTGTATCCACGGATCAAATTCATCATCATCAGAGATGATGAGATCAGAGATGGAAGTGGACTGCGGGATAATAGGGAGGGCATATATGATAAAGATGTCTTTGTAACACGAAGAGTGATAAACACTTACAAAAAGCGGTTAGTATGTTCCTTTCCTGACGATGATTCACTTTCAGTTGCCACAATAGTTGAAAAACTCAGGCAAGAATCATATGATCCAGTACTTATTTATAAACCACAAGGAAAGCCAACATTGTATGGTCCAAAAGGGCTTGATGAACTTTCTTCTACAAATGAGTCTTTTGCATTAGGATTGCAGACTAAACAGCAGAAAGATATGGTGATTAAAGGTTGCTCCAGGATTTTATGTATTGATTCTACTCACAAAACAAATCAATATGATTTTTATTTATTAAATTTAATCGTTCCTGATGAGTTTGGTAGTGGTTATCCTGTAGCGCATTTCATTACAAATCAGTTAGACCAGGATACAATGTATAATTTATTCCTTAGTATCAAATGTGTAATACCGGAACTTTATGTCAATTGTCTTATGGCAGATGATGATAAGACTACCCATCCTGCATTTGATAAAGTATTTGGTCCTGGTATTACACATTTGTTATGTAAATGGCATGTGCATCGTGCTTGGCAACGTAATTTGTGCCGAATGGTTTCTAATCAAAAACTTAAAGATGAAATCTATTTTAATATGGTAGTATTACTTGAAGAAACCAATTCTGCTCGATTCATAGTGATGATGGATAATTTCCTTCAAAAGTTTCGAACTATTGCACCATCTTTTATACAATATTTTGAAGAACATTACTATAGCTGTGCTATTCTTTGGTCAATGGCCCATAGAAACTTCCCTCATGCGTTCACAGATACCAATATGTATTGTGAATCGTTTCATAATAAATTAAAAACTACATATTTTAGACGAAAATTTAACAGGCATTTAGATAAATTAATTGAAGTACTTTTAAAAATTGAAGAGGATACATACATGGCTCACAGCTATAAAATTAAAACTAATTACAAGCAGAGTACTTGTCCACCAACATATAATAAGCGACATGATTCGGGAATAAAAATTTTAGATAGTGATGTAACAGGGGATGGTTTTTTGTTGTGGATTGTAAAATCACAGACTTCTAATATTCAGTATACAGTTAAATGCTTATATGAGTTATGTCCTCAAACTGATCACTGTTACTCTAAATGTATTAGCTTATCTTACCTTAATTTGTGTAGTCATTTATATAATTGTAATTGTCCAGATTTCAGTCCATTATGTAAACACATTCATAAAGTACATTCAGTCAGACAAAGAGATCCATCCTTCTTCGTAACAGATACTTATAAAAACGAAAGCTGTTCATCAGCCATACAAACAGGTACAAAGTCTGTTATTTCGAATGCAGTAGCATGTAACTTAGAACATAAAATTGATAATTGTAAGACTTTAATATCTGAATTACAGGTTATGCTGCCTAATCCAACAGTTAAAAAAATATTTTTGCCTGCTATAACAAAAAATTTGAAAGAAATTGTTTCTAATTGTAAAGGTGTAATAGAGTCGAACTATCTGAAAGAATTTCCTGACAAAATGCCATTTGTCAGTGTTCCCCCAAATTTAAAATTAGCCCGTCAGACTTTGTTTCGTACAACTGCTTCAATAAGTGCAAAGCGTAAAATTTCAACTTATCTGAATATTCAGAATAAAAAAACCGTTAAAGAAGATTTATTAGGCATTAATTTAGCGTGCACAATTAATAAAAGTACTTTTACTCCCAAGCTTATTGATGAGGATATTTCGAAATGCATTTTATATGTTGGAGAAACACCGATAACATTTTTGGATGTAAAAAATCTCTGGATCCATACATTCCATGTGAGGAAATTCAAACATTAAAATCTGCATCTTTAAATTTTCAGCCTGGTTGGCTCAGTGACAATGTTATTGATGCTTTCCTTTTTATTAGTCTTTGTGGTTCTTCTTCAGTAGCAGCCAAGTGTTATCATACACCTTTCTTTCAATCAGGTAGTAAAGATCAAACTGTATGGCAAAAAGAGGATTTAGCTTCTGTTGATTTCTTTTTTATTCCAGTTCTTGTAAAAAATAATCATTGGGTTTTACTGTTAGCAAGAATTAAAGATAAAATGTTTCAATTTTATGATCCGCTTGGTTTTATCTCGGTTCAAAATTCAGTATCTTCATTAATTCAGCTGTAGCAAAAAGTCATAAATAGTATTTTAAACATTAGTGATAGTTGGTGTGTTTCATTTCCAAGTCACACTGTTCAGAATGATGGTATGAGTTGTGGTGTATTTATATGCTATTTTGTGCATCAATTTAGCCGACATTTGGATATTGATCAGCCTTTTAATACATATGATTTCAGAAAGTTTATTTATACTAGTTTAGGTGGGAAGATAAATGAAGGAAAGTAAGTTCAGGAAATAATTTTGCATGTTTTAATGATAAGAAACAGAAGACCAGGATTTTTGAGTTTTTATTCCTACACCAAAGTACATTAGTCAGGTTATATCATTTCATCTTACACAGTTTTAATCTGTTTCATTTTTTAATACCTTCATTATGTTGAAATAACAGTGGCTTTCTGAAGCTTGCCAAAATCTTCTGCAGGTCATGATTTAAAATGTTTAATGATTTTTTTTTTGTACAATTTAATATTCATGTAATAAAGTTTGTTTTAAGAAAATTTATTTTTGCTTTATTTGTATAAAAATACTGTGTCTGTATAAAAAAACATGAATCTGTTTAACCATAGTTCTATTGTTTGTAACCTTTGTTTATAAAATTTTAATTTTTTGCCAAGCCATTGGAAATGATAAAAAAGTTTTAAAGATTGAAAACTCAAGTAAATGGATGTGTCTGAGATAATGAGAGCTAAAGTTTTAACTAGTCTGGTTTTGAATGATATATTTAGTATATTTGTTTTTTAAAAATTTTAATTTTCTTGTAGTATTAAATTTATGTAAGTGATGTATTTTATCCTGTTTTTCATATTCAAAGTAATTAATATGTCCTAAACTTATTTTTTTTATTAGTATTTTATATCATATAAGTAAACACTTTTTAAAAAATTTAAACAGCTTGATTTTTTTTTTCTGAAACTTTCATTGTAATCCATCTCATGAAGTTAGTTTATTATAGGCCTTTAACAAACATTTTTACTTTGGCTAGCTACAAACTTTACTTTTAAAACCTAAATTATAGTAATTATGTAGAACTGAATGTAAAAATGCAAGTTTTGGGGAACCATTATGGTAACGAGCTGACACAGTACCTCCTGGGTGGCATGGAAACCTGTGTATTTTTATGCTATGCTATTTCTAAATATTAAATTTTGTAAGATCTATCTACTTTTCTACATACACTGACTTAGATCCTACAATGAACCTGGCAAATTATCACAGGTGTGAAATAAATACCAGCACAGTAGAGGGGTGCAAAATAACCCTTTATTCACCTTCTAAAACTGGGCCGAAATTCTCATAATATAGCCTTCAGACCGGCGTGATCCGAAACAGTTTTGCCTCCTCTTTGAAATTTCCTAATGAGAAAAGTCGTTAGTCCCCCCCCCCATGGATACAGTAAAATTTACATGTTTGTCGGACGCTGTCCCATAGTAGATGAGTTGCTAGATTTGTGATTTTTTCAATATTTATTTTGCTTTCATTTAAATGAAGTTCTAAATAAATATGCAGTACTGGATGCATATCTAGTGCAATATTTATTTAGAACAAAATGTATGCAATGTTTATATTTCACTCACTATTTCTGATCAATCTCGTAAATAATTTGTGAATTTTTTAACTTTGTTTTCACTCTTCATTTATATTCGCATATTTTCGTATTAGAAATAAGAAAACAATAGAAAAATTTAACAAAACATAATAAATACAAACTAGCTTTGTAAGTCTGCAGTCTGGAATGTGATTTTTAATAACATATTTTTGTTAACAAAATAATGGTAATGACTAATTTAATGAAATAATAATAATAATATTTATTACCATTAGAGGATTAGAATGAGATTCAGTACAATTAGATTTTGAGATGAACTTACAGCAATAATAAAGCTTTACATAACAACTTTAAATCTGCTTTTTTTTTTCGATAATTTTGTTATTATAAATCACAGAATTTTAATCGGTGTGATACTAAACGGATAAGGCCAAAAGGCTTACTCGAGTGACCGCGAAATTACGAAACGTGTGCTAGGCTAGCGAAACACGCTCTGAATAAACTGATATAATCACACATTTAAATAGCACTTCACTTAATTTTAAATTTACGTCCTGGAGAGAATGTGAAGGGAAATTTGAGAAGTTGAGAACAGGAAAACTTAAAATAAATATGTTATACAAATTAAGAAAAACCATACAATTTGATACATTCAAAATTTTATATATTGAAATTTAATAATTAAATTGCTGTGATGAATCTTGTTTCGATTTCATATTTAGGCCTTGATGTCTGTCAGTGTTGGGACTGTTTCTAATGTTAATGATTTTAAATAGTCTCCTAAAACTAGTTTAAATTTTTGTTTCAATTTCTTTTTCTCTGCTGACATTTTTTTTATTGTTAATATTGAAATAAGAGCTTACATGATGTTTTTGTGTCTGTTTAAAGATATAAATGTAAATTAATTTACGTAGATTTAAATATAGTTTTGACCATATTTCATGAAATCCCAATGACACTTGTTTTTATGATTGTCTATGTAGTACATTTGGATAGCTTTCAAAAAATAAGTGCTTTTAGGATATTTTCAGATTTCCCTTTTGTGAAAATTAGGACATCTTAGTTCTATGTCTGGTGTCTGGACCCTCCTTAGGATAGCAAGTTCACCTATGCTCAGTTTTGCTTTATTATAGTTTTTCTTGATTGTTATTTTATCATCTGTTGATTATTATATGAAATAAAAATATTTTTTTAATATAATGATATTTGTCAAACATCAGTTACACATGTGCATTTATTAGTAACAACTGTGTTTTATAATGAAATTTTGGTACTGTTTTGTTACCGGGACTGGATTCAGAAATGTACATACATTCATGTGTACATATATATATATATGCATACATGAACACATACATTTCTGAATCTGATCCTGATAACAGAACAGTACCGAAATTTTTGAAGGAATTGATTTTAACAAATGATAGAAAAAAAAAATATGTTAGTTTTTGCATGGGGTGAAAACAAAAAATGGAAATGTGTAATCACTACTTTCAATTAAAGTAGCACAAGGGAAACACTACATTTCAAGACAAAAGAAATGGTAAGATTTATTTCATAATTATAATATGTTTTGAAAATTACATAATGCTTTTTTTTTTTTTTTTTTTTTTTTTTTTTTTTTACATTCTGACAAGGAATTGCAGATATTCCATTTTAAGTGAAGACAGTTTTTTTAAGATTGCTTGGATGTGATTTGCTGTAGATCTTTGAAAACCCTTTGGTAACAGCTGTTCTGACAAGAGAGATTGGATTGATGTGAAGGTGCTAAGATTCTTGGTGTAATGAAATGAATGGCTCACTGGTATGTGGCTGAAAAGCTGCAACTAATCACATTTCCCTGCTTTCCAGTTGCAAATTGCTGTTCTACAACAAGGTAGTGAAATAGCATCTAATGGAAAATATTTGTAGGAATTAATAAATCTCAAAATGTCTGGCATACTTTCTGTATAATCTAGCAAATCACAATACATGCTTTTGATCAATTTGCATTAAAATCTGTCTTGTTCATTCACAAATGCTACATAATTTTTCCTTTTATTTCTTTCCTTTCTCTTTGAATAATTTTCCTCCTAAATTAATTAATTTTCTTGTTTTTAGAGCAGAAAATGCCTTAACTAACTACTCATTTTCCTATGCTATTATTTTTTGAAAGAACTGTTAGTTTTCCATCATTTGTTGAAAATCGTGAATATTTTTTTATTGGCTTCACAAAACTGCATTCTTCTGAGGCTTTATATATTGGGATGCACTAATACGCACCGGAGGAAAAGTTTCCCAAATTATTTTCATATTTGTAATGTAGTATAGTTAGACAGCTGCTGATAATTTATTGAAATATTGGGGAAAACAGCCTTAATTCATCTGCAAAATCTGATACATTTTGGTGCTATGTTTTTGTTTTTTGTCTTTTATGACCAGGGTTTAGTTTCTAAAATGCCGAAGCCCTATGCAAGACCATCAGGAAAGAGGAACAAAAGTAAATAAATAAATAAAATGGCTATGAGAAACTTTAATAATTTAAAAACTAAGTAGTTATAATAATAATATAAAATAGCCCGGATAAGCTGGACCCAACCAGAATTTTTGGTTATAAATTTCGATAGAAAAACTATAAATAGTTTTGTGGAAATAATCCACGCCTCTCACCTGCACATCCATGTCCATATTGTTTGTCTATATCAAATTTGCGGCTCCGGGTGGTAAGAGTGGGATGACAACTATAATGAGTCTTACATCAGGAAGCAGGCAGATGAATTAGACTACAGACAGTACCTTACCAAATATGTAACACGACACAAACATTATAATAAATAATGGAGTGTGGACTGCCAGAAAAACAAAACGATAGATTACTGTACTGGTTTGCAAGACAGCAGATAAGGAAAAAAGACAGTAGTGAATAAGGAAAAAAATTAGTAGTAGTACTAGCAGAGCTACCCGTTCTGAGAATGGATTTTATAGTATTCATCTTTAAAAGTTTTTTTTAAGTATATATATTTCATAAAAGTATTGCTTCTTTTAATCTGGTTACAATAACTCCTTGTAAACTACATTTGTAATATGTTCTTTTGAATCTACGGGCAATGCGATTTTTAAATTGTATCTATTTCTTACTCTACTTAATGTGACAAAAGGTTCAGCTAAGTATATACCTACACTTTTTTGAATGATTGTCCTTGTGCTTTATGTGTAGTCATAGCAAATGCTGGTATAATTATTTTATTTTATTTTTTAAGAATACTGTTTATTTTTATATATATTTTTACAATAAAAATTAAATTTTTGTTTCATTTGTTATCGCTCCTTCTTGGATCTGCCAGTACCAAGGGCCCCCCTAGATCCTCTGCGCACAGCGCCGGAAATGAGCTTAAACCAGCACTGAAATGTACAGAGATGAGTTAAAATTTAATAAGCAATTTTTAATATAATTTTATTGCTAAAAATAAAATTTTCGAGACCATATTTCTACTGAAATTATTGTTCAGTTACATAGAAGTGCCGGAGCGTTCTTTTTTAGGACTCCGGTGCGCTCCGTCTAGAATTATGATTCATCTCAAAAAACCAAGCTTATACAATTTTAGGTCTGTTTATGACTATATACTGTTGGTTAGTTGGTGGATATTTTGGCACATGACTATAATGGGCCAAAAGCATGATAATCTATTCTCTCCTTTAGAAATGGTATGAAATTATAAAAATCAGCTAACACATGTTGAAAATGCATTATGTAATGAGAAAAATGCAAAACAACATAAAAGCAACAAAATAATGAAACGCCTCGTAGTAAAACCATGATGTGAAGGGATGCATAAAATTCACAAGATCAAATAAAATATAAAGCCAAGTAAAATCTCTAATTATTAAAGTACATTAAAACGCTTTACAACCACTTCAGATTAAGGAATAAAACCCAGTCTCCCTTAAAAACTTAAATGGATTAATATCTGGTTAATGTTTTCATTAAAGTTAGGGAGAAAACATGAAATCACTTCCCAAATCTATGATTTTCTGCCAAAGTTTTGGTAGTTTTTCGGCATAGAAACTTGTTGGCCAAGAATCCAAAAAACATCACCCTCATTTCAGACGTCCTGTGCCGAATGGAAGATAACACCAGCAAGATGTAACTGCAGATGTGAAAAAAGGTAGAAATCCGAAGCAGCAATGTCAGGGCTATATGGGGGGTGTGACAAAAGATTCCATTCGAGTCCTTACAGAGTCCAGTCAGTGAAAGCAAACACATGTGGTCTTGTATTATCTTGATGGAACATTACCTCTTTGCTCCGGAACTCAATTCAACGTTTGCCCTTAATAGCAGCGTCAACACAGACTAGCATCTCGCTCTTTATCTTTTTCCAGATACATATTGTAGATAATACCCTGGCAATCCCATCAGATACAAAGCATTATCTTTTTGTTAGCCAAATTGCCCTTTGCGATGCTGCCGATGGGCTCGTCGGGTGCAGACCAACCCCTCTTTTTGGCCTGTGTTGTTGAAGTCCACTTTTCATGACAAGTGATGATCCGGTACAGAATTTTATCCTTGCGTTGATATTCGAGCAGATTAGTGCAGGCCCAAACACGTCCGTCCTTATCTGCTTGAATCATCTCATGTGGCACCCAGCGATTCAACTTTAACGTCAAGTGTATGAGATGCATACTGCGACAAATGGACATGGCACTAACTCATTAACAAGCTCTCAATTGGTTGCATACTGCGCTTCTTCCACATACTTTCGCAGGCGGACCTCATCAACATCAGTAGGTCGACTCGAATGCTCTGCCTCTTGAATGTCGTAATGCTTGTTTTTGAAATTTCGATACCAAACCTTCACCAGCACCAGATTTAGATTTGACGAGAGCCTAAGCTATTTGAGATATGGGGCCCTTTATGAGGGATACGAGTCAATTTTTTTTATATGGGATATGCTACAATATTTCGGAGGGCCCTAAGCTATGTTCACCTTATACATAAATCCGGCACTGACCTTAACAATGTCAAACATTAGTAGTACCTAAAGCTATACGAGGTTCGAATCCCGCGAATGGGCTGGCTGCATGGGTGTTTTCGTGGTTTTCCCCATGTGTAACATGTTTACGAGACAGTTTCCCTTAGAAAGTCCTCCACGAAGGCATTCCTCCCCTTAGGCAGATAGCCCTCAAAGCTTTGCCATAGTCACACACACACCTAAAGCTATACACACGATTTGGTGACATTCTGTAGCTGACTTTTTGCAATAAAACTGGAAGTAAATGATAGTTTAAATCTCGTAGCGTGATAGTTCCAATTCAGACATCTTGTACATAATAATGATGATATTTTTTTTTACAAATTTCACAATATAGTGTTCTAAAGCAAGTCTCTTCCTTTCAAATGCCAAAAATTGTTTGACAAAATATGATTCAACACGTCAACGCGAACTATTTGCTCAAACGATATTTGCGGTGGCAGGAAATTTTCGTGAGACCCGATTGGTTTTCCAATTAAAAGTCGAGAGAAGTACCTGAAAAAGTGAAATAGTATTTCCTGAAGTCTATCAAAACGTGAGCATTTCTAACAAAATCTGTCATACAGAACATTAACTCCGATTCGGGCAACATTACCTGGCTGCTTCTAGAGCGCCTTAACATGATACAGAGGCCTTCATCAGTTGACTGCGCTGGCGGGGCGCCAACCCACCGAACAGCCCGCAGGGACTTCTCATGTTCATCGCCATAATCCATCACACTGAGGGCTACGCGGGGAGCCGTCCCCCCCCCTCGGCACAGCACTCAAAATCTACATGAGAGCGCCCCCACAGCAAAGGCAACGGATACGACAGTACCAGTACGGTCCCTGCCAAGCCCGCGCCTACCATAGGATGGACCTGTGGTTCTAGTCCTATGAAGTCTGATTATTTACCCAACAAATCGAAGCTGGCAGGACACAAGTCCAGCCAGTGGTCTGGGAGAACCCCGGGTCTCCTCCCATAAATGGTCGGTTCCGGAAATTCCCACCAGTCGATCCCCTGGGATTGGTTGCTTAGCGTCATTAGCCTATACGAGCAAAGGCTTGGACCAAGGCACAGCATAGTTTCCAGCGGGACCACGAAGAGGCTGACGCTAAGCTGTGGGAGACGCAAGCAGGCAAGCCTAAAGCCATTCCCACAGTCCCCGCCCATCGATCAAACGCCAGGTCTCTTGCCTTCCGCCACTGCCTACGACGATCTCAAGCGCACGGTTCACGCCGCCTACAGTGGTTTCCAGCCGGTTTTGGACATTTGTCTTCGGGAGGCCAATCGCCACCCGCCAGTCATATAGGACAGATTAATATTACAACTGGAATATACTGGTTCACTATCCGCTTTTAAGAGATAATTGTGCGTAATTTGGAAGTGACCGTTTGTCAGACAGGTTCAAATGACTTCCTCCTACTCTGATTCCCAATATTTAATTCTAGGCATTATGCTTCTAATTTTATTATTCACTTGCAGGTCCTTGCCATAGACTCAGGATTTTACCCTTGATAATCACTTTAATATTTCTCAAAGTAACAAGCTGATTTAAACAGTCCCACGGCAGATTTTGCTGTGATATCTGCCAGTTCGTTACCCGTTATCTGTATGTGTCCAAGAACCCAGCAGTAAAGGATCTCGTACTCACGGCTTATTAAGTTTTAAGGTAGTCAATAACACTTCTGTCACCATCGGTTTCTGGGTCTAGAGAAACTTTGAAAAGCTTTTTGTGCACTTAACAAATCGGTGTAAGTTGTACAGACATTAGGTTATTTCGAAGCAAGAGACAAGAAAAATGAGCAATGCTCTAGCTGGGACTCAAACCAAGGAATGATAGAAAGGCCGGAGAAATAACTATAAACTTTTTTTGGCTTAGATGAATATTTAACAGCGTCATACACCGAATTATTTAAGTTCGTAATACCGATACGTAAGTATCAAAGTAAATATACGAAGTAACTTGAATGTATTGTAATACCGATACATTCAAGTTACTTCAGCTTTAAATAGTCAGCAAGCACATTGCAGCCTTCTTTTCTCTACGTGACGTCGAAACGCAAATGATGCTTCCACATGACCTGCTGTTTTTGAGCCATTAATGTATATTTGAATGTAATTGCAGTGTTCGTTCCTTGTTCATAGAAAAGCTATTTGTAAGCTAACTCATTCGTGTTTCTGTTATCATAATCGTAAAAGTTTCTATGAGCCGAATTTCTGGACCATCTCACGGTAGGATATCACGTCATTCTGCTCGGGGCACGGTTATTCACATCAAGCACTGAATATTTTTCTATCAAAGGCTCAGCTCTTGCAGGGAACGTAGGAATGCAGAGAGGCCGTGCTGCAAATAATAAGCTATAGCAGTCATCAAGAGTACTCAGACAAGGATGTTTAGGTTGCGACATTATACGAAACTAGTGATGAAGGGTCAATTGTTCACGTTTTAATTTAAACCATGATTCTAAGCAATAAATGTACTGTTTTTATACAGGAGATATTCTAAAGGCTCTAGGGCAAATCCGCAGAGCTCAATGATGAATCGAATCAAGTTTCAATAATACAGAAGTCTACCGAATCATTAACTTCTGAGCCAGTCTAGACATCGCTGGTGGCTCTTGAGGCATCAACCACTATGAGTTTTGACCTCTAGTTGGCGTTGTGCTCTGAGGCCTTTGGCTAGAAATAGAAGGATAAACGCTTTTGCGCGACTTAGATTAGTATCTAGATTAAGACACTGTATTCTAGCGATGAGGATTGAAAATTATATGCAAAGTATATAAATGCGCTAACACTAGAATAATAAAATGTGTTGAGAGTAATAATATGGGTTGAAGTAAGGTACAAACAAAGACCTAATCACGTTTTATCGGGAGTCCAGTCTAGAGCGGATGAATGGCCTATATATGCGGGACAATGATCCCATCCTCTGCACCCCAAAAGGTGTTCGCCAGGACCTTTGAGAAGGTAAAAGTTCTGAAACGTTTCTTCCTCAGGTACATCATTCGTGGAAGGAAAGTAAGTTTCCGATTGAACAATCACTCCTTGGAATTTCCCTTCGGGCGTAGTTGGAATTAATGACCCTTCAAGTTAAATCTCAGGATGCAGATTTCCCTTTCTGCAAAAGTGCTTGTGACAGCCTTCCGTTTTGAAGACGCAAATCCATTTTTCTTTGACTATATCTGGATCTTATTAATAGTGATCCGTAATTGCCTCTCCACATATCTCATATCTGCCCCTTGGTAACTTGAAGATTGTCAATGTACAATTATCCTGAAACAGTAAGAGGAAGTTCCTTTAAGATACGGTTTATTTTTAGCGTGATTAAGATAACACTCAAAACACACCCATGAGCAAACCTCGTCTTGTTCAAAGTTATACAAAAAAAAAAAAAAAAAAAAAAAAAGAGCCAATTCTAACTTGAAAACTTAAAAAAATTTTGAGTGAAAATTGGAATGTTTTCCACGTCACAGAGCATTTATTTCATTACGGATAAAAGTTAACAGACTAAATAAAGATATAACAGTTGTTTAGCGGCTCCTCGCGCTAGATAAACACAAGGAAATTTTTCACTTTTTTATACAGTCACTTCTTGCCCTCACGGAATCAGAACAAAATCGGAAGTCGATAGCCTCCACCTTCGCATAGTGTCTATCCTTGTCTGGCTCAGGTACGCAGGCGATGATCTGCCTATCAGGTTGTTGGCTGCAGAACTTAGCGTTCTTACACACACACATTAAAAACGGTGTCACTTTCTGAAGATTTCCTGATGGATTACTAATTATCAGAAACTGCAGTTTATTTTTTATTCTTGTCAGAATTTGCATTTGTCTTAACTTTTATAGAAATAGGACAATTTTCATTTTGTTCATTTGTTTGTGTATTAGAAGCCATATTTAGTGAAATAAAAGATTCAGCCCCGGCAGCAGCCCAGCCCACCACAGAGTCCAACATAGGGATGCAAATTCCTGCGACAGGGTGAACTGACTTTATACGCAATCTGAAGCCCCACAGTAAGCTTTCCAAAAAGCGGAAACCACTGATACCAAGGACTAGTGACCAACCGACTGACACTACAGGGGACAGCTAAGAGCCTCCTGTTTTAATCTGAAGCAGAGGGCAAAGTAGTGTGTTGGGGACAGTACCTCATTCCTCAACTACCAGGATCCTCCTTTCCAGCTTTATGGGTGACAAGGCACGGCAAACGCGTAAGCGGTTTCCTGTTCATGAGAAACTGGAAAGAAAGTGATGTAACAGAATCACACATTCAGTCCCAACAACCGAAAAGGAAACCCACTAAGGTGCAAGAAACGAAAATAGAACCCTTTGATGGGTGTCCAGCAAGAAACATCTGGTCTTTAATAGGGGATATGATCTCCCCTGACTGCTAGGCAGGTTTCACAGCGTTTGCCCATGCTGAGAATGAGGGTGTCAATGAGTTGTTGAGGCATTGCTGCCCATTCGTCTTGCAGCGCCAATCAAAGCTCCGGAATCGTTACTGGTGGTAAGATACGAGCTGCCAAGCGTCTGCCTAGAAAATCCCATACATGCTCGATGGGATTGAGATCCGGTGATCGTGCCGGCCAATCCATACGTTCAATATCCTCACTCTCTAAGAGCTGTTCGGCAGCTACTGTGCGATGACATGGTGCATTGTTGTCCATCAAAAGCAACTGTGGACCCATAGTGCCTCTAAACAGACGCACATATGGAAGAAGAATCTCGTTACAATAACGGGTCCCGTTGACTGAACCTGCATCGAAGATGTGAAGGTCTGTACGACTACCAAGCATGATGCGTCCCCAAACGAGAATACCACCACCTCCATACCTGTCCCTTTGAATGATGTTCGAGGGATGATTGCGGCTTCCCCGCTATCTCCAGATGAGAATCGCTACTCAGACTGAATCTGCTCTCATCTGTAAAGAGTACTCGTCCGCATTCATTGTCTCTCCAATTCCGGTGTTCCCGGCACCACAGAGAACACCTTCTCCGATGGGCAGGCATTAGAGGTACACACTGTACAGGGCGTCGTGCAAACAGACCACCACCGTGCAGTCTTCTGGCCATGGTAAAACGCGATATCGGTCGTCCAGTCACCTGTGTTGTGTATCTAGCGATTTCTCCCGCTGTCTCCTGCTTGTTTCTTCTGGCCTGTAAGGCAATATACCGGTCATCTGCGGGTGTGGCTCCTTGTGGACGACCACTACTAAACCCCCGGATAGCTGTTCCTGTAGTTTGAAATTGTCTCCAAAGTCGTGAAACGATGCTGTGAGCAATTCCGAACTCTGCAGCCACACTTGTCACACTGCGGCCTTCCTCCAACTTCCCAATGATTCGACCTCGGGTAAAAGCATCCAGATGTCGTCTAACAGATTGATTATTCGCCATTTCTCGCTGAGGCAGCAACTCGGTGTGATTTTAACTGCTATACGGCGTGCAATCTCTTTGCCAGAAATACTGATCTTACACCGACAACATGCTGTATAATACTCAGACACTCCCCCATTACGTCTACCTGCATATCTGCGCATGTGCTACCATACATCACCTTACTTAATCTCCTGATTGGTCTTTCTGTCCGCTCTGCCTCTTCGTTCAGCTGATATGCTAATTTTTCAACTTCGTCCTTAATTTTTGCACACCAGTGCACACAAAGCATCCTATGATTCTAAGCCTGCAGAGTATCCTATGATGGTATTGACAGTTAAAGAACACTGGCTACTTATATAAAGGCAAGAATCCCAGATGGCCAGTCATTTCCAATGAAACAGTGCAAAAATTTAGTTTCACATATAAATTAGTAACTGAGCTATAGGAAACTTGCATTAGCCCCTTATTAAATTTATATCTAAGCTATAATAGATACAACTTATTCTTTTTGTTTAGACTCAGAAAATGCTGCTGCTGAATCTACACATGCATGTATAATGAATGGTTAACATTCATACCTATTTTTTTTAAACTATTTGAAGAAAGATTTAATTGCAATTTGTTCACATACAGCTGGTGTGATATTAAGAAGGGAAAAAAAGTAGCTGTAACCAAACTTTTAGATATTTTTCTTAATATTGTAATTTATCACTGTATACTGGTTAGCTTCTTATTTACAGTAGTATCACAAGATTCAGTAAGTAAAACCATTAAAGAAATCACTTTGAAATATTTCTTGATACATTATACGCATTTTATCACCAATCAATGAGATTAACCTGAGACTGGTAATGGTAAACGTATTGAAATATTTAAAAATTAATATTTTGTGATTTATTAGTAAAAGATATTACGTTTTTCTCATTCATATACAATTATTAGTATTTTCTGTTTTTGTAAAAAATATAACAGTTCATTAGAATTGCATAAGTTGTTTATATAGAATAAAATGCAAACTCTTTGTCAAGTTTTTCATAGCTCACCACTGCATGTAATCCACAAACAGGATAGGTCTACAAATTACATTAGTGGCAAATATGTGTTCTATAACCAAACATAGGGAAGATTTTTCAATGTCGATTACAACTAAAACCATATTATTTACAGATGCTGCAATATAAATTTTGCAATCGTATGCATGGAAGACAATTCTACCACTATCTAGTGGTGAAGCATTTGTTGGATAGGTACGTTTGTGTACTGGACATGGAAAATTGTCATGCTGTTACTGAATAGAAATTATATTTACTTGAACATTTTATATGCCATTTCACTGATAAAGGTACATGGGTCCTTTTTTTCTACAGAAACACTGTAAAAGGTATGTCAGATTTTAATACGGTATAATTGTTGTTATTTCTCTAAATGAAATATGATTCAGAAAAATACACATTTCCTCTCTGAAAGACTATTGTACATCATTACCTAATAATAAATTTCTATCTTTTTTTGGATTGATCAATATCAGAAGATGACTCAATGTTGTTCAGATGACCATGAGATCATTGACCATACACTCCGTAATCTTTTGCTTTTGGAATGTGCTTTAGACTATATTTATATGCTCCTATTGCTAATAATATTAAAACTGTAAGACTGCATTATAGTTCCTTTGGTGACCATCAGCAGGGAATAATATGTTTATGAATAGAATATTACTATGTTTATGGATAGAATTGTGATACCCGGTGGATATGTGTCCTGTACCAACAGGAACACACAATGACCTTTATGGTATTATGTCAAATTTGATGAACTTTTATTTCATTTCATGTAGTAATCATTTTTTATCTGTAATATGTTACAGAATAAAACATTTTAAAACTTACAAATCATGTAATATCTGTGTATTTATTAATTTCATTGTACTATAGCTCACTGTATGACTCTCTCTTGAATTTTTGTAGTAATTTAATTGATTTGATTAAAAAAAACTGCACCAAATCACAAGGCAAAAATAAAATCCAAATATTGTAATCTGTTTTAGCAGAGTGAATGTACCAAGAAAACAGATAATTCACCCATTTAAAATTTTCATTCAACTCCTTTAAGAAATGAAATACGCTCTTAAGTTTGTGTACGATAATTTTAATATTCAATCCTCATACCTTACCTGATTTCACAAAGTAGTTTCAATCTGAAGTATACATGACTAATCATAATTTATCAACAGTTCATATAAAAGAAAATAAAAATAGCAAATTATGTATCATATTAAATACATTTTAGTGCAACTTTTTGAGTGACATCTCGTGTAATTACTCATCCGTTTCCAATTCATCGGATTTGTTTTACTTTTCGTTCGGAACCAGACAGCAAATTTCATTTTGTGAAACCACCAAGTCATTTATCTGAACATGATCAACTATTGACTACTTTTTAAAAATAAATAAATAAATAAACTGAAAGCTTTCAGATTTTATATTATGCTCTGAGTTTTTTTTTTTTTTTTAACGTTTTGTGTTATCTTTATTTATTAAATATCATGTTCTTCACAATTAAATCATAAAATTCAATTCAACAGCAATATCACAAATATTTAAAAGTCTTTCGAATTCCCAGTACACAGTCTCGCACATTGGAGATAAAAATGTTCCCTCCCCCCATACAGAGTTCCTATTGCTCACTTTGAAATCATTTTCTTAATCAAAGACTTATAAATGTGTTACAAGATATGAAAAAAATAATAAAACAAATTCCAAATTAGGGCTTCCAGATGCTTATATTCTGGTGGAGACATACATTATTCAAAATTTGATGGCCCTAAAAACAGTTGTTTTATCACAATGTGAGAAACGTACATACATTTATGCAGATTCTTCATTATTTAACTTCTTTAAATATAATACTCTAATATTTGGTAGCAACAATTGAAAAAGTGATTCACCATTTATAATGAATCAACGCAAAATGCCAAAACAAAATTAATAGCCCTTCTGGGCAAATTGCCCCTTTGGGCTAAAAAGATTATCTTCAAGAAAGCTGAAAATAAAAAAGCAGGAAAAAAAAGATTGGCCCACTTTGAGAACAGCACATGACACTTTAGGAGACATTAATTTTTGCTCCCAAAGACCCATCCTTTAAGGAGTTGGGAAAAAAAAGAGGAGGAAAAATATTTAAAATAGAAAGCAGATGTCAAATTAAGCATAGCAATGCATATCATAAAGATGAGGTAAATAAACGTACAGTGAGGACTGTACATGTTCTTAATGGAAAAGAAAATAATTATTGATAAAATATTGTAAGCAAAAGCTACAATATCATTTCATCAGAAGTACAGGCAATTATATAAAGCATCGGTTAGAGTAGACTGAAGGGTACCCCTTGTATTATTGCAAAGATGTTGTTTCATTTATTGCCAAGTTGTTGTTTCATTTATGTTGATTGTTGAGTAGTTGAATGTTCTGTACATCCATAAATAAAGTCAAGGGAGTGAACAATGCCAAGTTTCTGCAATTCTCTGGTGATTTTTTAAGTGAAAATAGGTCAACGTGTACATGGATAAAGTCAAGGCAGTGCACAATGCCTAGTTTGTGCAATTCTGTGATGTTTTTTTTATTAACAAATGTATTTGTTATACCAATGTTTTATTATAACTCTCTTGTTCTGATCATAATTTGTAATTTTTCATGTCTCATTTATGTAGGTCAATGTGCACAAACTCGGTATCCATGTGCCGCCAAAAATCACCAATGGGTACTCGTAAATATACTTTTACCAAAACATCACTGTGCAAGTAGTAACACTTTATTGATTATGCCAAAGCATTCAACTAGTTGATTTATACATGTATAATGGACAGAAAATTTATGTGAAGAGGTCCTTTGCAAATGATTAGCATACTTGATATAAAATAAAATAATGGCTGATAATAGAACATCACTAATAGCATATTTCCTTAGATAACCACTCCCATAAGACAAATCTATTTAAGTAAGAGGTTATTCTCTTTGGAAAGTTCGATTGCATTTTCTACAAAAAAAGCACACACTGTTTTGCATATCATTACATTCGCCCATATCTATGTTGATAGCAAAAACTGAATCATAATATTAAATGATGAGAAATATGCCCAAGGAAATTCCAATACAGTTTAACTAAATAAATGGATGTATAATAGAAATATAAAATTGCATGTTTCCACAGGACTTTCATTAAGAAATAAGAGCTAAAAATTCAATAATAGTGGAGAGCATGCAGTTGTCATGAAAAATTTCATTCATACACAGTTTATGAGCACTGGGTGAGACAGTTTTGAGGAATAATAAGTAAGAAAGTTTTATCATCATATTCAAAGACATTTTTTTCATATTTTGTAATTGGATCTGTTTGGGGAAGTGACTGATTTTGCCATCAGTAAAAGTTATCCTGCTTAAAACAGTTTATTATTGTGTTTTCTGAAACATGGTTTCAAAATATGTATTTAGAAGATTCAGAAAATGCACCAAGGAGGTTAGTCCTTATTAATTCATTTGCACTTTCATCCAAATTTTCCACATTATGAAGAATACAGCTCACCTCACGAAGATCATATTCTTTCATCGCTCTATAAAAATTCCTTAATCACAAACTAGAATAACAGATATCATGTTTTCTGCAAGGAATAAAACTTCGGCATACTTTATGAAGTATGTTTTGTGACATGCAGTTGTGAATCAGATCAAAGGTAAAATTATTTTCATCTTACAGTTTCTAAATTCATTCATTAAAAATTTCTGTCATCATCTACACCATACGTTATTTTTTCATAATTTCAAATTCATCAAGGAAAAAATCAAATACATTGCAACATTTTGCTCACTTGACTACAACAACGTTTGCACCCTAACACGAAATCTTCGATGTTTGTTTACATCGCACGATAAATTGTTAATCTTTGCCATAATTCACCGCGAAATATGATAAAAAGCCAAATATTGTAACCCATCCAAAAGCCCGTGACGTCACGGTACACTTTTCCGTACACCTTTGGCGTGTGTCTGTACATAATTGTGACGGACTTTCCCCCCCCCCCGAAACTCAAACGAACATCTTGTTTCTCTTTTACCGATATATTCCAGATTCACGTTAACCAAGTACAAAATTGAACAGACTAAAATGTATAAATTTTGTAGAAGTTATGAATTTAAATCTCGTTCTTTGAATTAAAACTGAATATGATACTGAATGGTAACAAAATTTCCCCGTGAAATATCGATGTACATATCGTAAACAAAATTGTTTTTCTGGGTTTTATTTCGGGTTCCGCGAATTTTGAATTTGAATTCTTTATGAAAAAAATTTCTTTTAGGGTTAAATTAGGAGCTAAATTTTGTGCAATTTGATTGAATTATTGATTCTTAAGGTTTCATATTTATGTTTTAGAATACAGTAAAGGTAAAAATCAGCTAATTCTTTTTCTGTAAAGTACAAAGAAACGTTCTCCATGTTTGAATTTAATTCTGATGAATAGATGAGAACAGATGAGTTTGTTTGACGACTTCTTTTCGCTTCCGTAGATTAGTTTTTGAATGAGCTTTATGTGCTAATTTAAGCCTTTAAGCAAGTTTAAATTGCGAGAGTTATTACTCTGAATTAATATTAGAATTTTAGCTTTATTTTTGAAGTTCTGTTATTTCTTTTATGATGTCTATAAAATGGTCTTTTAAATGGTTTAAAGTTGCAGTTCTAATTTTATTTCTTGAATGGAATTTTTCTTTCTTTTTCTTTTTTTTTTAAAATAAGTGAAGAATTTTTTTTTAAAAAATGTGTATTTAGATATAAAAAGCAAAAATACCTTAAAATAGTTTGTTATCTTCACGAAAGAGTTCTAAAATAAGTATAAATTAATTGTGTAGAATAAATACATATGGTGTAAATGTATAGCAAAATTTTTATGCTTCTATAAGATAAAAATTAGAGAAAGTTAGAAAAAATCTTTTTTTTTTTTTTTTTTTTTTGTTATTGTTGTTGTTGTTGTTTGTTGTTAACAAATCAAATATTTAAAGTTCAGTAGAATTCCAGTTATCTAGACTGCATAGACTGATTTTAGTGAAGACTGCATACATCTGCAACTCCAGTTGTTTGGATTGTTTAGTCTTCTTGCTAGGCAAATCAATTATAGCTTATTTATTATCTAGGCAAATAAAGGTACTTTTCTGTTATTAGGGGACTGGATTCACAAATGTATGTATATATGTGTACACAAACACATCCATGTATGTACACACACATCCATACTACATATTTCTAAATTTGATCCAAACTACAGAAAAGCACCCAAATAAATTTAAGCTTATTATGCAAATAAACTTGCTTATTATTCTAAGCTTATTATTATTTTATCTAGGCTTACTAATTTAGTATTTTACTTTAAATTTAACCCGTAACGGGACGAGCGGTCTGCCGAACCGCGCCACATGTTCCTCCCATCACCCCTATTTCATGCTTTGTCCAATTGAATGGATTATTACCCTAGCTTCACGTTTCGTGACCTTCTTTCTGACACCTTTTTATCGGAATGCTTTGGCAAGTGTATCTGTTGAAATTCTTCTAGAGCGGTCTGCGAGACCTCACCTCCCTCTCAATGTCACAATTTTTGGCAGTAGTGAACACATGGCTCTGAAGTTAGGTCCGCGGAGATTCATTTATCTTTCTGACCCACGTTATGCAGAAGAACTGAAAAAATTCTAGACGAAGTTGGAAGTGATTTTAGTGAAGAAGATGACTGTGAAGAAAATTTCTGCGAAAGGGGGTACCCACTCAACAGACTCTGAATTTTATGTAGACAGCAATGATTTCTCTGATCTAGAAACAACTAATTCCGTAAAATACTACTATGGAAAAAATCGGTTCAAATGGTCATCCGTTGAACCAAATTGAAAAGTTAGAAGGCCAGCTCACAATATCGTAAGACTTCCTGGACTATGACCTTACGAAAAAATTGATAATTCAGATCTAAAAAATGTATGGCAACTACGTTTTACTGACGAACTTTTAAGCATAATTGTGAAATGGACAAATCTAAAAATTGAAAGAAAAATAAAACATATATGTCATCCGATTAAAGGTGAAATTGACTACACCTGTGTTGATGAACTGAGAGATTTTTTGGGTTTACTTATTTACACATCAGTCTTCAAATCCAATCATGAAGATATTGAATGTTTATTTGCCATGGATGGAACTGGCCGCGATATTTTTCGTGCAGTTACGTCAATGAAACGTTTTAAATTTTTACTTTCAAATTTGCGGTTTGATAACCCAGATGATAGGGAAGAACGAAAGAAATCTGATCCGGCATCACTTATTTCTGAAGTGATGAATTTATTCATTTATAACTCCCAGAAAGCGTACGCATTAGGCACTTGCATCTGCATTGATGAAATGTTTGTTGGATTCAGAGGAAAGTGTCGCTTTAAAATGTATATGCCCCAAAAGCCTGTGAAATATGGATTAAAAGTTATGTGTTTGACTGATGCCCGGAATAATTGGGCTTACAATGCATATCTTTATTGTGGAAAAGACTGTGTTGTTGGAAAAATTCAGCAAATCAAGTCAAGCTGTTCTGCGTTTGAGCAAACCAATTTTTAATACGAACAGGAATGTAACAGCAGACAGTTGGTTTTCTTTCATAGAACTTACCACAGAATTGTTGAAAAATGGACTGACATACGTTGGAACTGTTAAAAAAAAATAAAAAAGAAATTCCAAAAGATTTTCTTCCATGTAAGTAAGAAAAGAGAATTCAACATTGTATGGATTTACTAAGGACATAATCTTGATTTCATTTGTTCCAAAGAAAAGGCAAGCAGTGGTTTTGATGTCATCATTGCATTATTCAATAGAAACAGACTCGGAAACACAGAAACCTGAAATAATTGGTTTTTATAACAGAACCAAAGGTGGTGTTGATGCTTTAGAGGAAAAATGGTCTGTCCATTCCTGTAGTAGGAGAACAACGCGTTGGCTATGGCTCTTTTCAACCGGTTAGTAGATATGAGTACAGTAAACGCATACATTTTGCACCATAGTTATAACTAAAACCCTAATTCAGAAGTCAAACAACAAAAATCAGCGTTATACCTACAAAATTTTCGCAGGACTAGTTTCGATGGTTTTACCGAACCATCATCTTCAGCTGCAAAACCGCAAATGAACAAGATAGGAAATAATGATTAGATAAGATAAGAAAGCCTGCACAAGAATAAGCAAGTGGCGCCATCTGTTGGCGAAACCAGAACTAAAACATAATTTCTCTAAAAGCCGAAGGCAAATTTGGATTGGAATTAGGATCGTTAACTAGAACAGAAAGATTTTTATGAATGTGAAATGCCTCTAGAAAATCCAGTTCTCCAATGGAAGATGTTTTTTGAATAATTTTGGCAGCAGAAAAATTGAAAGTGTGATTTTCGGACCAGCAATGTTGAGCAACAGAAGACTTCTGTGTTTCCTTTTTTCTAACATATGCCTCATGTTCTTTGACGCGAAATTTTAAGGCTCTCTTAGTTTGGCCAATGTAAATTAAACCACACTGGCAAGGAATCCTATAAATACCCCAGGAATTCATATCCGGAATGGGGTCCTTGAGTATAGAAGTTGGAATTTTATTGATGGGAGAATAAACAACCCGAAAGTTAAATTTCTGCAAAATATGTGCAACTTTATAGCTAATTGATGGAAAGAAGGGAATGACAACAGAATTTTTATAATCTCCTAAAATAAGAGTGTGGCTTTTAGTGTGTTGAGATGACAATTTTTTAACTGCTTGATTAATAATGTTGGGTGAAAAGCCCCTGTCAATAGCTATTGCTTTTAAATAATTTAGTTCTTCATCAAGGGCTAGTTTGGAGGAGCAAACTTATTCAAAAAACATCTTCCATTGGAGAACTGGATTTTCTAGAGGCATTTCACATTCATAAAAATCTTTCTGTTCTAGTTAACGATCCTAATTCCAATCCAAATTTGCCTTCGGCTTTTAGAGAAATTATGTTTTAGTTCTGGTTTCGCCAACAGATGGCGCCATTTGCTTATTCTTGTCCAGGCTTTCTTATCTTATCTAATCATTATTTCCTATCTTGTTCATTTGCGGTTTTGCAGCTGAAGATGATGGTTCGGTAAAACCATCGAAACTAGTCCTGTGAAAATTTTGTGAATATGACGCTGATTTTTGTTGTTTGACTTCTGAATTAGTATTTATTCGGCGTGTTATTGTGTCTTAACTAAAACCCTGTTATGACCAGAATGTTGTTTTTGAAAAAATTAGCGAGAGAATTAGTCCAACCACACTACTACTACACACGAGAGTGAAAAATCCAGGAATAAATCGAGAATTGCGCCTGACGATAAAGCGTATTTTAAGAAAAGAAGCCGAGTCTAAGGATGTGGAGCAGTGCACAAAAGAAGGAAAATTAAAATCAAGGAAAACATATCGTCTGTGCCCCCCAAGCAAGAAAAGAAAGACAGCATATTTATGTTTATCTTGCCAAGACCCTGTTTGTTTGGAATGCACGCAAAAGTTATGCAATGAATGTGCTAAAGAAGATGAAAACTAAATTGTTTACTATCAGAAAATCAGTGAGATACTGATATTTCAGATACTGTCAAAATTTTTCTGTATTGTGCTACATACAATTTTCTCTGGTTAAAATTTGCTTTAAATATTAAATAATATGGATAAAATAGTTAATTCAAAATAGATGCATTCTTATTTTTAGTTTTATAAAATTTAGTGCAGCATATGATTTTGATCGAAAAATTTAAGGCTATGGAGAAATTTTCTGGGAAAAATTTAATTTCACTTTACAGTGTAAAAACATATTTTCTTTTCAGAGTAAAATGTTCAAAGAACATCTAAGTGAAATATCATGATGATATTTTAATTAGACAATTTTTAAAAATTTATTATAATGCGCGGTCTCTGAGACCGCATGTCCCCTGTTATGTTCAACTTTTTCACCTGCCCTGTTACGGGTTAATTGAATAATATACTTCTTGTAATTGCCTTATTGTCTTCCATTACAAAAGATAGTGTCTTAGTTTAATTTTGACCTAACAGCTAATTTTATTTCACTATAAATAAAGACGAGTTGTTTGCTTAAGATAATAAAACATAAATTCATTATTTAATTTTAGTGGAAAAATTTTTGTTTGTTACAGAAATAAAAATTTTGACTGTACATGGTACTGCTGAAATAAAATACAATACACTAAAAAATTAAATTTGTATTTCGGTGAATAAATATTTTGAAAAGTACTTATATGTTTTTAATATTTGATAAGAGTGTGGCTCCATTTGTCCTCTTTTTATCATAAAACTATTGGGAGATTTAAGATCATGTATTTTAAACCTTTTTGTACATTATATTTACTCTTTCTATATATATTGCCATATATATGTGTATGCATTATAGATGTACCATAATCGCAGTGGCTCTCAATCAGTGAGAAATTCTCCCAGAAAGATAGAACTTCATACCTGCAAGGAAGGGAATTATATTGATTTCAGACTGGTAGGTTCTATAAATTATACGAAGAGGCTCATGGGACTTAAAATAAACATTATATAAGAATAGCAAAAATAACAAAATACAGTCAAAAGTCGTTAATTCGGACACCCATAATCCGGACCTCAAAGCCACAAACTTTCTGCGCATGCGTCGCGTTCACGCACGCGCACAGGCGTTTACGAGAGCGCATAAGACCGTTACAGCTGCGAATATGTTTGTGCGCATGCGCGTTTAATGTGTAACGGAGTTACACGCTAAGCTAAAGTTATCTAATTCAGTTAATGTTGCAGATTGCGTTGTTCTTTAATCTTCGAATTGGATCCGGCTTATTATTTTTTGCAGACTGTTAGAGCAATTTTATAAAAGTAAGCTTGAACTTTTCGAGTATGTCAAATAGAATTTCCGATATATATTTACTACAAAGCGAAAGTATGTTTTGAAATCCGAAATCTGTTTATCAATTTCACGCTGCTCTGCGGCAGAGGGGGGGGGCAGAAACGTCTTTATTAGATTATGATAGATTAGAAAGATTATGTCAAATAGAATTTCCGATATATATTTACTAATATGTAATTTGTATCTACAAAGCGAAAGTATGTTTTGAAATCCGAAATCTGTTTATCAATTTCACGCTGCGGATTGGAAGTTGATCTGTCAACACTATCCTTATCTTCAGAGCAGATGTTTTTATTTTATTTGGTTTATAATTCCGTACTAAGTGTAGTATTTCATCTCGATATACTCCGTCTTTGATATGATTTAAATCAAGTTCCTCGTCATTATAATTCGCTTCCGATAGTGAAGAAAGTGACCCAGAGGTTATTGAAAACGAAAACATTTCGATTGACAAATTAGTCGGTCAACACAGCAATTATAGGACTTGAACAGCGGAACTTTGTAACTAAACAAGAAATTATGTCTGTTTAATAGAATTAAAGAGAAAGTATTATCACATGAAACGAAGCAACTTACATTGAAGGAAATGTTTAATAAAGTAAACAAATAAATATTAAGCTTTTTCTTTTTGTAAATTTTGATACCCTTTAGATCATAATTGTTCTTTATTTCATAAATTACGGTTTCATATTTTTAATTTTGTAATTTCTGCATGCCATCTTACCAGATTTAAACTGATGATCTATAATCCGGAAAAATCGATAATCCGGAATCGCCGAAGTCCCGACGAGTCCGGATTAACGACTTTTGACTGTAGTTCTTTTCCCCTAAAATAATGAAATCAAAGAAGCAGACACTTTCTTTGGTAAAATATAAGCATCAAAATTAAAATAAAAACATAATTATCATAAATCTAATAAGTATCTGTCTTACACATCCTTATTTATCTTAACCTTGTTATTCTGTTTGTGTTTACTCCATGTACATAGCGTTCTGGTATACGAAGAGGCTCATGGGACTTAAAATAAGCATCATATAAGAATAGCAAAAATAACAAAATAGTTCGTTTCCCCTAAAATACTGAAATCAAAGAAGCAGACACTTTCTTTGGTAAAATATAAGCATCAAAATTAAAATAAAAACATAATTATCATAAATCTAATAAGTATCTGTCTTACACATCCTTATTTCTCTTAACCTTGTTATTCTGTTTGTGTTTACTCCATGTACATAGCGTTCTGGTATACGAAGAGGCTCATGGGACTTAAAATAAGCATCATATAAGAATAGCAAAAATAACAAAATAGTTCTTTTCCCCTAAAATAATGAAATCAAAGAAGCAGACACTTTCTTTGGTAAAATATAAGCATCAAAATTAAAATAAAAACATAATTATCATAAATCTTATAAGTATCTGTCTTACACATCCTTATTTCTCTTAACCTTGCTATTCTGTTTGTGTTTACTCCATGTACATAGCGTTCCGGTCAATATGACCCAATTCAGAAAACTAACCTTTCTTGCAGTAATTGACAAATGCCATTTAAGAAATGGTTTAAACAATAGTAATGTAAGTTTACCAAAAAATCTAATGGTTAATCATTGGATTATGGTAACTTGGTGATTTTTTGTTGAAAATTTAGCGACCAACCCTGCTACAGCAACCTTCTAGGGTAAAAGTATAGTTTAGGGTACCCCTTGGCGAAACTTGGCAATGTTTGGTGGTACATGGATACCGATTTTGTGCAATTCTTTGACTCGTTATTTTGTCTTTTGTCCTACGTTATAGATAATTTGTTTTCGTTCTATTCACTATGTATTGAAGTCCATGGAACAAAAGCATTGTATGCAGAAGTATCAAACATGTTATAGAATACTATCATGGACCAGCAATTTATTAGGAAGTTCTGATTTATTTTTTCCAATGGTGCCAAGCATAGCCATTTTCCGTTTTAGAAGAAGTTGTTCTAAGGTGTAAAATGTGAAAACCTTATGACATGCAATATAGTATATAATATTTTGTCCTGAATACCCGTAGGTAAGATCACACACTGCTTGCATAGCCTGATATTTCTCTGGCTTTGACCCTTGTTCTTTTTCAGTGTAAATTTGTGTTATCAGTATATACAAAGTTATTACTGCCATATAAAATCCACATTTTTATCCCATATTTAGATGGCTTACTTGGTATATACTGTTTGAAAGGACATCGGCCACGAAATCCTACTAATTGTTCATATGCAGTAATATTTTCGTTTGGATTATATATAATTTTGGTAGAATTTCTATTCACTTTTCCCAAATATCTTGCACTGCAGCTAATTTATCCAAATTTCTTCTTTCTTGAAAAGTGGATTTATTATCAAAATGGATAACTCTCGATATGGTGTAAAATGTTTCGAAGGATATTGTAGCACAAAATATTACTTCTGACAGTTTCTTTATCCCATAAGCGTTTTGTTGATTTTCCATATAATTTATAAACACCAGCTAACAATAATGATCCAATATATGCTTGAAAAGTTTGACTTTCGATATTTTTCCACTTTTTCCATAAATTTTTTCTGATTCAATATTGGTCATTATTTACAATTTTGTTTTCAATTGTAGAATTGAGTATTACTTCAAATGCACATTTTAAGTCTGTTATCCTTGCCGTTGCTTATCTTGTGACCCCTGGAGTAGTTTTTGTAATAGGGTTAGCCAAATAAGACCTATTAATGTTAAACATGGGTAACTCTTGTAATAATAATTTATTTTTATTAATTTTTTTATACATTAAATATATTTTATGGAAATTATGTATGAAATATGACATCAAACAAATGTCCACCAATTTTCTCGATACAGAGATTGGCTCTTTTTAACGCGTTTTCCATTATACCACATAATGTTTCTGGTTGAAAGCTCAGTATTTCATCTTAAATATTCTGCTTCAGCTGTCTAATAGTCTCTGGTTTATTAACATAAACTTTGTCTTTTTAATATCCCCATAAAAAAGGATTCTGCTTCGCCATTGGCCGCAAAAAGTTTTCAATCATTGTTCTGTAAGAAGCTCCGGAAATCGTTTCCGAACTCATTCTCGAAGAAATATGGGCCAACAACTCTATTGGCCATAACACCACACCAAACAGTAAGAATTCGTTCCAGAAGGTTCTCCATCAGTCCATGGCATATCACCAATTTTGTCGCCAAATGGATGATTTCTCGCCAAATGTGGCAACCATGCCTTAATTGCCATTTTATGGCAACCCTAAAACTGCTTTGTGCTTGCATTTTTTTTCCTAACTTGGGCCAACGAATGGCTGAGCAGTGAAGTCTCTGAACACTGGTAGTTTGATCCAAATTCATATCCATAGAATGAGCTAATTGTCTGGACATTTTCGTAGTTTTCCTCATGTATAACATAGGTATGAGCCAGTTTGTTTTAGAAAGCTCTCTATGATGGTATCCATCCTCTTAAGCAGATAGCTTTAATGTTCTTTTCCATAATCAAATTTTTAAGAAAATTCTGACTCATTAGATTAATTTTATGATCAATTAACCTATGACTGTTGTCTTTTTAAGTTCATTTACTTATTTCATTTCTCTGCATTTCTTCTATGATATTTGTAATTGCTATCTTTCTCAAGTTTTTAATGAATAAATGCATCTTTTTTGTTTATTTTGTTGGTAGATTTTATTTAAAAGGTCCCATTGAATGCTACAAAAAAGAGGTTGCAATAATTCATATACTCAATATGGATTTACATTCATAATCCTAGTGTTTATTTTTAGCTTTAGTTCTAATGAACAATTTTAGGAAACTTAAGAAAGATTAAAGCAAGATTTGCAGAATTAACAACCATAATACAAGAAGAAGAATAAATCTGAGCATAATATGGAGTTAAAATTTGTTCAGATGCCTTCTATGAATTGAATTGGGAGACTTGGATCTGACATCATGTTGTCAAAGTAGTGAAAATTGTATTGGAAATGATTTAAAAAAAATAACAGGTGTTTTCCCACTAGTGAATCCAAGAAACTGATTACAGTACTATGAAACCAGACTAAAAGGAGCAACAAATAAGCAAATACAGTACAATGTCTGTAAGTCTGTAATCCAGACATCCATTATCTGGAATGATCTATAATCCAGACCTCAAAGCCTCAAACTTTTTTTATATGCTTTATGCATGCGTGTTTAATGTTATGCATGCGCATTTAATGTTTACGCATGCACGTTTAGCACAAAAAATGAAGCAACTTAAACAACTTACATTGAAAGAAATGTTTTTAATAAAGTAAACAAATAAATATTAAGCTTTTTTTTTTTTTTTTTTTTTTTTTTTTTTTGTAAATTTTGATATCCTTTAGATCCTAATTGTTCTTTATTTCATAATTTATGGTTTCATATTTTTAATTGTATAATTTCTGCATGCCATCTTACCAGATTTAAATTGATGATCTATAATCCAGAATTGCCGAAGTCCCGACTAGTCCAGATTACAAACTTTGTACTGTATGTAGACATTACACTATTTACTTTTATTACATTACTAGTTTATTATATTATACACTTTTATTACATTACCAGATTAATTTTACGACATTATCAGAACAGAGTACTTATGTGGTTTTGAAGAGGGCTCATTATATCTCTCCATAGTTTTCATTGTATCAAAAATGCCATTCAAGTGATCCTATTTGCCATCTGTCAGTTGAAGCAATCTTATTGCACTTCTATCAATAGTCATAATTTTACTGCTATAATCAAATTTAAAACAATATTGACAGCTATCCCTATTTTTCATTCATACAAACTTTGTCCCAATGTCTCTCAACATGACCAAAAATTAGTCCCCATTGTTGACAGATTGCCATCACAATTCAGTAAGGTGATGGGGCAGTACTGCAAGTATTATTTCTCCATATGTTTTTATTCTATATAATTAATTATTAAGATGGCCTCATAGACATTCTATTATCTGAGTGTTGGCAGCATTGCAGGATCAACAAAATTCATTCGATGATTTAGGTTCTGTAAGGAAAGTGTATCGTGGTTCATATTCATAATCAAAAGGAATACAGGGTAGATCGCTTGTTATAGATACTGTCTGATAGGTCATCTCTTGTGATATAGTTTGGTTTTGGTTATTTTTATTTATGGCAAAGCATGCAAGAGCTGTCTTCCTAAGAAGAGGGATGCCATCATGAAGGACTTAGGGAAGCTAGCTCATATACACGTTACATTGGGGAAAAACCACGAAAGTGACTATGCAGCCAGCCTGTTCGCAAGGATTCAAACCCCAGACTGATTTACCAGCGTTCAGTGACTTTACCACTCTGTCATTCGTGGGCCATTCTGTTGCAAGAATACCAAAAATTCACACAATATTCTATTAAAGAAGGAACAGTACAATACAATATTCAAAGTACAATACAAAAATTACAATATTCTTTAAAGAAGGAACAGCAGTAGGCCATTGATATCAAGGATCAATTGTACAAGAGATAATATCTGCAGCATCTGGCTTATGTTAAATTCTGTTTGATGAACTGACTGATGTAGCACTGTATTCCTTCCTTGTTGCTGATGTTTACAAAGTATGTTCTTCAAGTTCATTGAAAGAAGTATTTGTATTTTATTTATTCTTGGAAACAATTAGCAATGCCTCTTTCATTTTAAAAAATGGTTCATCCTTTGAATGGAGAAAGCCTTGAGAGATATTGTCCGTTGATGCTGCACAGATAGAGTGTCAAACATTTGAAAACAAAATATCTTCATTATAAACTTTGTCATGGGTGACAGAAATTCACTATATGATACATTGGCTTCAAAACGTGCATGCAGCTTCACTAAGAAAAATTTAAATTATGCGATTGAAATTTTGAATTTTGTAGAGTAGAGTTTTAGACTTGCTACTTTTCAAGTAATTATGGATTGATACAGATATAGATCATCATTTGTACCATTTCCACATAAATGCTGAGTGTCTAAAGAGGAAATGAGATTGACAGAGTGTAGAGCTAAGACATAAAGCTCAAATTATTTTTTTCAATACAAACTAAAATGGAATTTTGCTTTCGGCTGGAAATCGAGAATCATCTCTCTCTTTTATTTGTTTGAGCAGATGAAAGAACTCGCTCTTCAAATCAAGGAAGAATTTCAGTTATTATAAAAAGAATATCAGGGAAATATTTCAGTTATCATAAAATTCATTGACTGCTTAAAAACTTTTGCAGACAAGCTTTAGAACTGAAAGGAAATAGTCAATATTAAAAATATGTAAGTGTTTGAGGAGGAGTAATCTATTCTTGATTCCAGTAAACTAGAAGGATTTTTGTAACATGAAATTTTGTAGTGTTTGAGTAATTCCAGAGACTGAATTCAGCTGATACTTTTCCAAATGATACTTTGAATTTTGTGAAAAATCTGTCCGAATATTAACTTAAAAAAGTTTATGTGAATATTCTGAAAGCATTTCTGAAACTAAATAGTGATTCATAATCAAGACATGTGTTCAATGAGAAATCATTCAGATTTTCTGCCCTGTAATGGGTGGATATTATCAATATATAACAAAAGAGTTATGTGGACATTGCTTCCATTTGTGCCAATATATGTTTGTGATAGGCTTTTCCACTTTACTACATGCAAAAATGAAACAGCAAAGTAAATTTGAGGGTGAAAATGACTAGCATTATATAAGGGCAAGTCAAATGAAAGTGAGCCAATGCGAATATATGACAAACAGAGTACTTTATTTAAAGGTAGTCTCCATGAACATTGAGACATTTATCCCACTGACAAATGAGCCGCGTGATCCCCCATCTCATAAAACTCCTTGGGCTGTCGATTCAAAAAGTCTGTAACCGACTCCTTCACGGCGTCGTCCGACACGAATCTGGTACCCTTGAGATGTTTCTTCAGTTTCCCGAAAATGTGAAAGTCGCATGGCGACAAATCTGGGCTGTATGGAGGATGTTGCAGCGTGTCCCACTTGAACTTTGCCAGTTGTGTCTTAACCACATCAGCGACGTGGGGATGAGCATTGTCGTGTAGATCACACCATTCGTCAATCTTCGAGGTCGTTTGTTCTTGATTGCGACACGCAGCCAATTCAGCGTTGCACAATATCGCAAACTATTGATAGTCTCTCCACGTTTAGCAAATTCAATCAGTAATGGCCCCTTACGATCGAAAAAAAAGTCAATAGCACCTTTCCCGAGGAAATGACAGCCTTTGCTTTCTTCGGGGGGTGGTGAATTCAAATGTTTCCACTCTAAGCTTTGCCGGCGTGTTTCAGGTTCGTAGTGGTGGCACCATGATTAGTCTCCGGTCACAATTGCAGACAAGAAGTCGTCACCCTCATTGTGATACCAGATGAGATGAGTCAAAGCAGCGCCGAACCTCTCCGTCTTCTGGCGGTCGTTCAAAATCTTGGGCATCCATTGAGCACACAAAAGCCGATAACCGAGATGATCATGAATTATGGTGTAAACCGAACCGTGACTGATGTTCAGACGCTCTGCCAGTTCATTGATGCTTATCCCCCGTTCTTGTCTAATCAGCTCATCAAACTGTGCAATTGTGTCGGAGGTGATTGTAAGGTGGCTTTGGCCCGGTCTTGGATCGTCTTTGCAACTTTCACGTCCTTCTCTGAACCGTTTGCTCGAACGCTTCACAGTGGCCAATGCGATGCAATGTTCACCGTACACAGCAGTCATACGGCGACTAATTTCATGTTGGGAAACACCTTCAGCTGTCAAAAACCTGACCACACCACGCTGTTCCTCTTTTGGAGCACCATTATGTCACGCTACCATCTTCAACCCAGTGTAAGAGCGCCTTAAAGAACTTTAACCTCACACTTTCGTGCCACTTTCGTAAATGAAGGCTGTCTTTGTGCTACGCGCATGCGCCGCAGATGATGGACCGAACCATTCTTGCTGAGGAGGGGTTGGCTCACTTTCATTTGACTCGCCATTATATTTCAATCACTTTTCCATTTATCTCAGATTTGGTGAAAAAGGAAATTATAGGTTTCTCTGAGACTTTTGTCTTCAAATGCAGTGGCTTTCAAAATATTAATATTATTTATTAATAATATGTTTTTGAATGCTTTGTTTTGTTAAATAATTTATTTTAAGTCTGATTTAATTAAAATTCATTGCTTCTAAAATTTTAATGAAGTTTTCTTTAATTGAAGTATATGTATATTAGTAATTAATTTATGTTTATTAGTATTTATAGTATGTTAAAATGTTTTATATTTTCTACGTTAATTGGAATGAAACTTGAAGTCAGAAAAATTTTAGAAAGGATGGAATAGTATTCTGACATATGTTGAAAGGGAGAAATAAAATGAAAAAGCTGAGTACTACTTACCTGAAATGGTGAACTATGCAAGCTCAAATGAGCCCTTTTATTAATATTATCTCTAATTTATAAGCTCCTTATTCTTGTATGTATGTTTATTTTTAGAGAAAACATCATGCAAGTCATAATCAACTCTAGCAAATATTTAATTTTATGTAATAGCATGAAATGAAAACTAATTATTTTCAAAATTTCATTAAGATGATTTTAACTTGAAAAATGCATAATGGAATTCTTAATAGCGTAACTAAAGCTTAATAGTGTAAAGTCGGTACATGGTTATTGCAAGTTCACACCATCTTAAATATTTTAGAAGCAAAGTGCTAAGAGTTTGGAAGGTGTGGTCTCAGACTTTGTTAAGAGTCTAGCAAATATTGCATTAGTAGCATTGTAATTAAATGAGTTTTGAGCTCTAGATGCTCAATTTTTCCCCAACAGGATCTTTTTCTACTGTAAACATATTCTAAATTTAATGACAATCTCCATAAATGGCAAAACTGTAAGATAATTTAATCCTTAATTTTTTCTAAAGTGCTTTTGAAAATCGTGGCATAGCCTTAGAACCTCTTGAAAGATCAATTGTGGTGAAAGGAAAAAAGTAATATTGTAGCTTATGGCATAAACTGTGCAGAATAATTAAATTTACTCATTATGTAATATAATTGTGACATTTTGTGATTTGAATTTTAAAGATCTTTTATTATAAAATATTTTTTTTTTATTCTTGCACAATTATTTTCAGTTTATAGTTTTGTGAAAATAAAGCATCCAATTAGAGTTTAATATTTTGTTTTTGATATGCTAAATCTGATCCTTTATTAAAATTTCTAGTATATATATCATATGATAATTATTATAATAAAATTTAAAATTACTTTTTACATTTAGGAAGGAAGGAAACTGCAATGCATTCAAGAGTGGCCACGCTTGAATTTTCTTCTGGTACTTTATTTAACTAATATGGTTTTTGATAGCTTATTGATATAAATTTTCATTTTTATGAATTTTACTATGATTAAAAAGTAACTTATCAAATGACTCTTTATCTTATAGCTTGGGTAAAGAGTTGGTGCTGTTTGGGAAATTCAGATCATTCAGGTACTTGACATCTGTAGTTTGAAAAAGTATTTTTATAAATAAATGAAAACGCTTAATAAAACTATACTTATGTGTTATCACAACCACCTTGGTGCAGTTTGTAGAATTTTATGGCAGAGAAAGAATGATTACATTTATTGTAAAATATTATATATTACATATGTACATATTTAACATTTTAACTATTTACCTCCAATCAGAGTCAGTAAACTTAGTTAAAAACAGATTGTTGTTGTAGTGGAAATTTCATAGTGATAACTGAGAAAGAATTCAAAGCCTTGTTAAGTAATTTTGTGGCAAAATCACTTCTCTCTCTTTTTTTTTTTTTTTTTTTTTTGTTATATAAAAATCCTACAAGCAGAAATTTTAAAATTGAATTCCAGACAAAAAAAAAAAAAAAAAAAAAAAAAAAAAAATTAATTTTTCTATAAAACCTATTGAAACTTGGAATATAACAAGAATGCATAAGAAAATGGCAATGTTGGAAACTAAATATTTATCATACGCATGGTTGCCTGAATTATCAGTGAAGCTTTGGTGATTTCTACTAAGGTAGTTTTGATAGCATGTAAATGCAAATAAAACACCTATCTTATAGGAAAATACATGTGCAGTGTAGTTGAAGAATTGCTTTTATTATTCGTACTATACAAAAAAGCTGAAATGATTTTTATTGCATTTTGCTTAAGTAATTTTTTATGTTTTTAATTTATTGCTAGTTGTAGCTGTTATGCAATATAATTTATTTATTTGTGATTTCTTCATTTTTTTTCTTTTTATAACTAAATGTAATACCATATTTACTTGCATATTTCTTCTTATCATATAATTTTTTTCAGTGTGTCGTTTTGAAACTTCTCATTTAAGATAATGGTGGGAAGTATATGCATCAATAGAAAAATATTTTTTGTAAATAAAAAATATATCATTGAAGCTGATAACTTGGATAAGTCCTTTGAAACCCATAATAATACACTCTTAGACAAAAAAAAAAAAAAAAAAAGACACACCAAGAAGGAATTATCCGAATGGGAAAAAAATCAGTAGAAGTGATGTACATGTACAGAAAAACAAATGATTACAGTTTGAGAAAAATTGGATGATTTATTGAAGTGATAGAGCTTCACAAAGTGAAAAAGCCAGTAACGCGTTTGTCCACCTCTGGCCCTTATTTATGCAAGCAGTTATTTGATGTGTCATCAATTGATAGAGGTTGCAGATGTCCTCCTGAGGCATATCATGCCAAATTCTGTCAAATTCAAGTTATATAAATACGCGTTAGATCGTCAACACCATGAGCTGGTAGGAGGGCCCTGCCCATAATGCTCCAAATGTGCTCAATAGGAGAAAGATCTGGCAACCTTGCTGGCCAAGGTAATGTTCGGCAAGCAGTAGAAACATGGGCAGTGTGGGGTCGGGCATTATCTTGCTGAAATGAAAGTCCAGGGTGGTGTGACATAAAGGACAACACAACGGGCCTTAGAATTTCATCGATGTGCTGCTGTGCTCTAAGGTTGTGACAGATGACAACCAAAGGGGTCCTACTATGAAATGAAATGGCACCTCAGACCATCACTCCTGGTTTTCGGCCTGTCTTCTAGAAGACAGTCAGGTTGGTATCATACTGCTGTCCGGAGCGTCTCCAGACTCGCCTTCGCTGGTGATCGAGGCTCAGTTCAAAGCGGGACTCATCACTGAAGACTATTCTACTCCAGTGAGTGACATTCCAGTGCGAATGAGCCCGACACCACTGCTAACGGGCTTGACATTGTACAGAGGTCAATGGTAGTCGGCGCAAGAGGCGCCGTGACCTCAGCCCCCTTTATGTGAACCATCTAGGAATGGTCACTGAAGCACTAGTTGCACGTACAGTCAATGATAATGATGCATCTGATAATGACGCATCAATGATAATGATTCACCCATACCTGCCAACATCATCTAATAGTGGCATCGTTCCTGTTAAAATGTCAAGCTATTCGCCTGTAAGGACCAACTGGCTTCTTTGAGTCCCACAACATGACCTCTCTCAAATTCTGACATCTGCACATATCGTTCGTGCACCTGTATGCAAGGCATAGTTACTGTCTATCAGAGTACACGGAATGCAATACATGAAGAATTTATGACCTGGAGTCGTAATTTCTCCTCTTAAATATCCTACCAGTTGCGCAGATCAGATGCGCTGTAGCGACAACCGTTCATTCATTGGCAGCCAAAATGTAAAATTTTGCATTTTCCGTCCAAACCTGTATGCATATCAATTTGTGTCCAATTTGCTTTATATCTTTTCTGTGCGTCGTGGTGCATCGTTTTTTGGTCTAAGAGTGTTTTTTTGTCTAAGAGAGTTAATGTGCCTTTATGTGCACTTTTTAATGTGCTATGTTTATCATTTAAGTTATCTCTTCAGAAATAGTATGCATCATGTATTTTCTCCCTCTGGATTTTCAAGCAATAAAATTAGTAGGATAAGGATATATGTGAGTAAATATGGACACATGGATTTTATGTGTTATGTGCTTTTGCAAAATAGAAAAAAAATTACTCTACAAATAATACTTAAAATTGGCTATTAAAAAATCTGTGAAAGTTTTAAAATTATTGAGTGAAAACTAGTATTTTATCTGTAATAACACATATAATAGGGAAATAAGAACATGAACAAGTAATAATATACAATTTTTGCGTTAGGAATCTTAAATACTGCATAAATATTTTTTGAGATACATCTCAGTTAATTAAAAAAGGGGGCTTATTTTATTTATTTATTTATTTATTTTATTATTATTATTATTATTATTATTATTATTATTATTATTTGTTTTGTTTTGTTTTGTTAGAGAGTTGTTAGTAACATATAGTCTTTCTGAAATACAAAATTATTTTGATGATGAAGTTTTCTTATACATTCATAATCCATTATTTGATGCTATCAGTTATTGAATAATGAGCATTAACTAATTACTAAAGAAATCTTCTATTAAAGGGTAAATTTAAAAACTTATACTGATTATGAGCACTTAAAAGCTTTTGTTGTTTTCATTTGTTTAGTTTTGAGATTCATGCTTTTTTTTTTTTTTTTTTTTTTCCATAAGACTAATTGTAAATATTTTGATAAAATTTTATAGAGATTTTTAAACAAAAATGTTGAACAAATGCAGCAAATAAACTAACCTTTCAATGAATTTCATAGTGACCCAAGTTATATAAATTTTGCATACTTTCCAATCACTGTTAGAACTACTATATTTTAGCATATTTTTGAGTATCGATGCATCAGAGTTAATCCATGCATATATGTACCACACATTTACTTGAGTATACGTTAATTTATACTCTTTAACCACCACTATTTGCTAATCACTGTGATGTGTAGATTTCCCCCCCCCACAAAATTTCTTTCTCATAAAACACTTCTTTGTATTATTATTTAAGAACATATGAATACCCTAGAGCTGTAAAGGTTACCATCATCAACTGTTCACCAATCCACAAAATGTGAATAAGCTCATAATTTTTTGAAGAGATATGAATAATCAGAAACTTGCCCAACCTGTTTATCAGTAAAACTTTATTTAAAAAATTTTTAATATTCTTACACAACTTGAGGTCACATGATCCATATTTATATAAATAAACATATGTAGCAAACACACTAATTAAAAGAAAATTTAAATTAATTAAAATGCATGCACAATAATTTATTACATAAAAACTCAAAATCAAATGCTTTGAGTAGGTATTGATTAATAACACCCAATTCCAGGATTTGGGCATCCTAAGTGATCAGTGCTTGCGTAAATTAAACTTATAAACATTTTAAAAAGTGTACTATTTTTTAGTTAATTAAAAGAACAGTACTCTTAACATTTGCAGCCAGTTTAAATGAACTTCCTCTCTTTTTTTTTCTTTTCTTTTTGTAAGGTGAAGTTTTTAGTGATATATCATACTATAATTTTTTAAAACTATTTTCTATCACCAGAAAAGAAGGGAATACAGATTGTCTTGACTTAAAAGTGACCTCAAATATGTTTTCGTCAGTTTTTTCCCTAAGTAAAACTCCTTTCTGTTGTAGTTATTGATACAGGATGTTGCAAAATTCAGGATGGTAAAGCATATTTTAGGGTGAATTTCTAGTGAGGCTTACTTGTAAATATAGAAAGCAGTATCTTTTAGTGTTTTTTAACCTCTTCAGAAAAAAGATACTGCAAGCTGCACAATTTCCTTATCATCTCTTTAGCGTTAATATTAGATTGATGGCTATTTGTCTTCAGTTGTCATTTGTGTTGAAGTGCATTTGTAAACTTTTGCAGTTTTCTACTTTTGAGCTCTAATCTACTTTTATAGTATCATAATGGAATGACAGTATGCACTTGCCACATTGAGCTCGTCAAATCATTCTTCAGTGAAGAAAATATTTGATCTGTATGCAAATTGAAGAAATATTTTTGGAACTGCTTTTCTATATTTAGTTGAGCTCTGTGAGATTCTTCATGAATGATTTTCTTTTATTTTTTTTTTTAATTCTAATGATTCTAATTACATGTTATCACATGAAACAAAGTAATCGTACAGAAACGAAATGACTGTAAGAACATAGATGAAAAATAAAATTAAAAATACAGATCTGATATCTAGAAGAGGAAATAAAGAACTGAATGAAAATTAAAATAAAAAAAAGTACTTTTGTGAAAAGGAATAACAAACCTAGTCAGAAGCTAAATGTGTGCTGGTAATATCATAAAGGTAAAATATGGAAAAGAATCCCACCTTTAATGAAATAAGTTGTTTCAGCATTTGCTTATCAACATTAATACATCACATGCCATGCTTTACAGCAAATGTCTAGATATTGATTTAGTATGTATGCTTAATGGTACAGTAGAGTATTTTATAGAGATGGGACATTTAAATTTTAAATCCCTTGAAATTTTAAGGGAAAAAATATTTGAGATTTGAAAGATTGTATCTTTTGAGCCCTAGTTTAGAAAATAGTTAAATATTATAACCAAAACCTTGTAAATATTAGTTTTTTGATGCTGTCTAAAAGTGTTCAAATAAAAACAGACTGTGATTGTTGTAATTTCAATAAAACATAGGTCTCCAGCATCACCTCACAGCTTCCGTAAGTGCTACAGAACTGAGTGCTTTTACGAACTTTTAAAGCTAATAGATACATATTTTTTTAATTTTCTGGAAAGACTTTAGAGTTCATGTTTAATGTTTATCTATGTCAGTTCTTGAAATAATCATCTTTCTAACCTTGCTTTGATTTAAAATGATTTAAAGAAATTAGAAATATTTTGAGCACTTTCTTGTTATCATGACCACTGCACTTAGTCACCTGAATTGGCAAATTTAATCATTTAATATGTAACATACAAATTTTAAATGTTGCAAAAGTGTAAGCAGTAGCTGCTAAACAAGGGAGTACTAAAGTTTTTACTGTTACTCAAATATTTTTGTCAAATTATGTTGAGAAAATGTATGTCAAGATTCAGATCTTTTAATTATGTATTTAATTTGTACCTTCTTAACAATTAAAAGTATGTTTTTTAAATTGCTATTCTTAAATTTGCTTTTCATTAAATGCCTGATTTCAAATTTTGCTTTAATTAAAGAATTTTAATGTTTAGTAAAAATTTATTATAGGAAGGATTGAAGAGATACGAAAACATTTAAAATTCATCCTACCTCTAGTATTTTAATATTTTACTCACCAACGTATTATTGCTTATAAGGATAATTTAGCTGTTGCCCTAGGCTGTTGTTTACATTGTCTTTGCCTGAAGCCCACCTTAGTGACAAATATATTGAACTCAATTCTGTTAGACTGTAAGGAAAAGGCCAACAATATCATAAAATATCCAATGCTTCAGTTACTACGACAGGAGAAGTTTATAAATTCTTGCATAGCTAGAAAAGTTTTGGTTTCTATTTTTATTCTACCTTTCAGAGACAGGAAAAGCATTTATTGTAGTTTTATCTCTAATGTCTAAGAACCACTTCTCAATTTTTTTCTTCATATATTAAAGCATTTAAATTGTTTTAAGAATTTTTCAGAAAACTAACATAGATTAGGTCAAGCTGCTAGTTTTGTTTGCTCCATCATTCCAGTGTCTTATATTCGATTTGATACTAATTTTATAATTTTCATACTACTTTACAGTTATGCTTTATTACAATATTTTATTTTCTTCAATTCTGAATTTTATCTGTTATTTTACCTGGTGTTGACTGTTTTTATAAATTATAGTCTTTCAAATTGAAAATAACTTCATTGAGAAATCTGTTATAAAGCCTGTAAAACAGTAAATTCTTTGATTTGGTTACTGAAAGAGTTTGGCTGCAGCTTACTATTAATTTAATGTAAAATATAACAAAAACATGCTTCATGTTATCATTTATGTCACATTTGTAAAAGTTTTTAGAAAAGGACTTACTTTTAATTTGAATGATTTGTCATTAGATCTAGATGTAACATTTTCTACACCCTAGAAATCGGTACAATTTGTTCCTCATATAAATTTAACATATTAATAATTCACAACAATATACAGTAAGACCCCGCTTAACGCGGGGGATACGTTCCATCAAAGTAGAGCGTAATGCGAAACAGCGCTAAACGAGGCTATCTTTACATGTAAATATTGGGGTTAGGGGAAGATGGCTAGGAAATTGGTTAGGTATTAAATTTAAAAAGTATGTTTTTTTAATAAAAATAAAACCAAACATTTATTTCTTAAAGCCCAAATTAATACCACATTATTATTTCTTGCAAAAATAAAAACAAAATGTAAATAACAAAACGAATATTCTTAAAAAAAAAACAAATAAAATTCCAAGTCAGTCATATTTAGTTAGCCTTCCGCGTTTTCAGTGTTCTGCCTTTTTGTGACAAAAGCATCTAATGTTGTTTGCCTTTTTCTTTTGCGTTGTTCTCTTAAAAGTTCTTCATAAACAGATAGAGCATCTCTAACACCACGCCTTACTTTTGAGCTCCTGTCAAAATTCTGATCATTTTCAATGAATTGATCCATTATTTCAGTTATGGTAGACAAACTCCTTTTTACAAACGCCATCGAAAGTTCTTTTTGCTCTTCTTCTGAATCACTGCTGTCAACATTTTTGTTTTCTTCTTGTTCAGTGAATTCCTTGAGCTCATCATTAGAAAGCCTAGCTGCTGCTTCTTGAATTATTTCTTCGACATCTTCCACATTTACCCCTTCAAAATATGTCTGTACAATACCGCACCAAACAAGAAATACAAGTACACTCTTTCGGATATGTATTTGAAACATATCGCTGCATAATATTTCGGGGAATCCCCGTATGCTGCGAGCGATTTCGTGGAATCCCCGGGTTGAAATAAAAGAGCGCTAAACTGAAACAGCGCTAAACGAAACAGCATTAAGCGGGGTCTTACTGTACATCTTTCTTTAATTATTACTTGTGAATTGGAACTGGTCCAGCTTATTACTAGCAATTAGTGGGTTGGCAAGTTGGCAAGAAAGTAATTTTGGCTTGTACAATTTTTTTTTTTTTTTTTTTTTTTAGATTTGACAGCTGACACTTTTAGATTGCTATCAAAACAAATCCTGTGTATTTTTTTTTTTCAACTGTTAGTGTATAATTAATTTTAATAACGGGTGCGAAAATAAATATTTTCAACATATTTTATTATTTTTTTTTTTTTAATTTTCATAAATGTAAGAAAGTGGGTGAGGCTCACAAAGAATATGTAAAGTTTATGATGTTAATTGCTTGTTGGTTTAAAAAAAATTTCATTCTTTATATTTTTTATTTAAAGATGGCTAACGTTCTGGACAGCCTTTTGAAGTTGATGATGACAAAATTAAAGCCATAATTGAATCGAATTGTCATATAACTGTGCAAGGTTAAATGTATCACACACAGCAACTGAAAGTCACATAAGATGTCTTTGACTCATTAAGAAGCTCGATGTTTGGGTTCCACATAAATTGAAAGAAATTCACTTAACACAATGAATCGATATTTGTAATATGCATTTTAAACGTAATGCAGTCAACACTGTCAATTGAAAAAAGATCATGGCCCAAGCATGATGAATCAGCACAAGTCATATCAAAAGTTGAATTGCATCAGGAAAAGATCATGCTCCCAGTTTGGTGGGATTACAAAGGTGAAAATTTTGAGCTGCTTCCAAGAAACCAAACTATCAACTCAAATGTTTACTGCCAAAAACTGATGAAACTGAAGGAAACAATCAAAGCCAGAAGGCCACAATTGGCAACTTTCAAAGTAATCATGTTCCACCACGACAATATAAGGCCTTACTCATGTTTAGCAACACATATGAAATTATTGGAGCTTGGTTTGGGAAGTGATGTTGCATCTCCCATATGGCCCCGACCTTGCACAATTGGATTGACATTTAGTTTAAAGTTTACAAAACTTCTTAAATGGTAAAGATTTCAGTAATAATGATGGCCTAAAATCGCACTTGGTTTAGTTTTTGCTGATAAACACTAGAAGTTTTATGACTAGGAAATCATGAAGTTACCATAAAGAGGACAAAAGGTCATCAAACAGAATGGAAGATATTTGACTGATTAAAGTTAATTTTTTATGTAGGAAAAAAATTAGTTTTATTTCACACACACACACACACAAAAAAAAAAAAAAAAAAATGCTTTTTTTCCCACCTGATATAATGGTATTTAAGACACAATAACACGCCAAATAAATACTAATTCAGAAGTCAAACAACAAAAATCAGCGTTAATTTACAAAATTTTTACAGTTTGATTTTCACAGTTTTCACTGTGAAAATTTTGTAAATTAACACTGATTTTTGTTGTTTGACTTCTGAATTAGTATAATGGTATTTGTTCTATCTGTCTACACACAGTCACAGAAGTTTGCATACACCTAAAGTAGAAGTTTATCAAACACTAATTTTAAACTGTTAAATTATAGTAACTATGTTACTCATATAAAAAATATTTCCCAAAGAAAATAACAGCTTAAATAAGGTAAATATGAAAGTTATATGCAGATGTGTTGAAACCAGCACATCACAAAGGTCAGCCTTCAGTTGATTGGCTCTTAACAAAATCTGCATATGTGGCTGTTTTCTTCCCTTTTGGATTTATGAGAAAATCTCAACCATGCATGAAATTCATATTATTGATTCTCTTTTCTAAAGATGACTGTAGATTGAAAAAATGAATCCAAAGAAAGGAATTTCTCCAGATCTGAGAAATTTTATTGTAAAATTAAGGCATGAAAAATTCCAGTGGGGAAGTAGGTAAAATTATTAGAAAAAGTCATACAAATGTACTGATTATAATTAAAAATGACAAGTCAAGTTGGATTGTGCTCAACAAATTTCAAAGTGTTCGTCCAAAGAAAATTGTGATGCAAGAACTCTTGTAAAAAAAATACAAAATTAAGTGCTCCAGAATTGACTGAACACCTTGCAACAGTAACTAGGAAAAAAAGTCAATCCAGAAACTGTGCATAGTTAAAGGGATTTAATGGCAGAGCTTCTGGAAGAAAACCTCGGATCTCATCTCAAAATCAATAAGAATGACTAAATTTTGCAAATAAATGCCTAAATAAATTATTTTTGAAAAACAGTGCTATTTACTAATGAAAGTAAATTCAGTATTTTCAAAAGCTATGGTCATGGAAAGATTGGGTGGCAGGAAAATGAAATTTGAAAATTCTATACCAACTGTTAAACATGGTGGAGGGAGTGTAATGGCTTAAAGATCAATGGCAGGGCTTGAGAGTAGGTAAATTAATTTTCAATGATTGTATTGCAAATCATTTCATGTATCTGAAACTAGTGTAAAGTAATCTGCAATCACCTTTTGAAAAATTAGGATATGAAGCAGCTGGTTCTTTCAACAAGATAATGACTCGAACATACTGCTAAGATTGTTAGAGAGTGGTTGATCTATAAAGTATCCAGTCAACTGCACTCATGACTGTCTGTAATTGACGGATTTAAACCCTATGGTATATTATGAGATAAACTTCATCAGAAAATTTGTTAGTAGTATACTATTACAGGCAAAGAAATTCTGAAGGCAGGAATTGAAGGAGCATGGTCTGAAATTACATGAGATATAACAAATGTGGTTTTTTTTTTAAGCCAGACAGAGTACTGGCAGTGATAGATGCAAAAGCTGGACACACAAGAATTAACTTAATTTTTTATTCATTTGATTAGAGTAAATAAAGTGTTTCTCTCTCTGTATTTAAACTTTCAACTCACAAAATATCGACTTTTGTTATATTTTGTTAAAACTCAAATAATTAGAGTTTATTTTCTTGATTAGACATAAATTTATGTCTTGATTAGACATAAATTATGATGCATGTATTACAGTCAAAAGTCGTTAATTCGGACACCCATAATCCGGAATGATCTATAATCCGGACCTCAAAGCTACAAACTTTCTGCGCATTCGTCGCGTTCACGCATGCGCACAGGCGTTTACGAGAGCGCATAAGACCGTTACAGCTGCGAATATGTTTGTGCGCATGCGCGTTTAATGTGTAACGGAGTTACACGCTAAGCTAAAGTTATCTAATTCAGTTAATGTTGCAGATTGCGTTGTTCTTTAATCTTCGAATTGGATCCGGCTTATTATTTTTTGCAGACTGTTAGAGCAATTTTATAAAAGTAAGCTTGAACTTTCGAGTATGTCAAATAGAATTTCCGATATATATTTACTACAAAGCGAAAGTATGTTTTGAAATCCGAAATCTGTTTATCAATTTCACGCTGCTCTGCGGCAGAGGGGGGGGCAGAAACGTCTTTATTAGATTATGATAGATTAGAAAGATTATGTCAAATAGAATTTCCGATATATATTTACTAATATGTAATTTGTATCTACAAAGCGAAAGTATGTTTTGAAATCCGAAATCTGTTTATCAATTTCACGCTGCGGATTGGAAGTTGATCTGTCAACACTATCCTTATCTTCAGAGCAGATGTTTTTATTTTATTTGGTTTATAATTCCGTACTAAGTGTAGTATTTCATCTCGATATACTCCGTCTTTGATATGATTTAAATCAAGTTCCTCGTCATTATAATTCGCTTCCGATAGTGAAGAAAGTGACCCAGAGGTTATTGAAAACGAAAACATTTCGATTGACAAATTAGTCGGTCAACACAGCAATTATAGGACTTGAACAGCGGAACTTTGTAACTAAACAAGAAATTATGTCTGTTTAATAGAATTAAAGAGAAAGTATTATCACATGAAACGAAGCAACTTACATTGAAGGAAATGTTTAATAAAGTAAACAAATAAATATTAAGCTTTTTCTTTTTGTAAATTTTGATACCCTTTAGATCATAATTGTTCTTTATTTCATAAATTACGGTTTCATATTTTTAATTTTGTAATTTCTGCATGCCATCTTACCAGATTTAAACTGATGATCTATAATCCGGAAAAATCGATAATCCGGAATCGCCGAAGTCCCGACGAGTCCGGATTAACGACTTTTGACTGTACTTTTTAAAAAATTAGTACAAATGCAAATGAGGGTGTTTTGATGGCCGTATGTAGACATTTGTGACTGTTTGTATGTCTTATTTTGTTAGAGTTCTGAGGAGAGTTTATCAGCTGTAACATACTGTTAGATGTACGACTACTTATGACATTCACTAAATTGATTCTTCCGCTAATTAAAAGAGAAAAAAAAAACAAACACTGTAATAAGAGAGTTTTAGTGTACACAGGTAGGTAAAATTAGGTAGTAAAATTGGTGTTATGAATCAGTTAATTGATTCTTTTAATATATTTTTTCAGTCTCTGTCCCAAAAGTTTCAATTCTGATTGAAAATATTTAATGTTTTTCATACATATCCTGCTATAGAGTGAAGAATGTACTTTTTTATAGCATTATATGATGACAATTACATTATTAATTATTCTTTTATTAATTAAATTTTTATAACATTGCATAATACACTTTTTTTGTAACACCAAGTTGTACATAATGTGGGGAAATTACTCATAATATGAAGAGGATTTTAAGGAGTTTGTGAAGTTCAAATTTATAAAATAAAATTTGATTTAAAAGTATCATTAATAAGATAATTACTTGAAATAGTATTTTTTGTAATCACAATTAAAAAAAATGTATGTATTTGAAAGAATCAAAGGACAGAAGAAAAAGTGTTCAAGAAGCTGTTGAAAACTTAGACCAAATGACTAGAGTAACTGATGAACAAACTGCTGCCATACAGTCAGCCACGATAGAAGCAAAATATCTTCCTCTGACATTTGTGCCTGATATTATTCTTGAAGAAATTTTAAATGATTCATTTCGTAGTCTTCCATATCAGATTGAATCAAATGTTGTATTATTACTTGCTGATGTATGTGGTAAGTTACAGGTTTAGTTTTTATGTTGTAATTAAGCATGTTCTGTACACCAATATTTAAAAAAATTTTAAGGTGTATATATTGGTATCAAAAGAGTATGTTTTTAATCTTCAAATTTATTTAAAGAATATAGTAACTATTTTAAATGATTAAAAATAAGTGGATGAAAATTAAAATGGTTATTATTTTAAGTTTAATGAGAGGATTTTTTTTTTTTTTTTTTTCCCTGTGTTTGTTTATTTAAAAAATTTGGTCATTTTTTAGTCAGGTGGCAAAAAGGAATAAAAATTTCACTTTGCTGTTGCATTCATTGATAAATGTTTGAATATAAATCCATATTTACATTAATAATAAATAATTTATCTTCATTTGATATGCCTTTGTTGTTTAGTATTCATACCACTTTTTGTTCAGTTTTATGGAAAATATTATTTAAATACAAAGTCCTTATTGACGAACAATTTAGATTCCGAGCAAACACTGCACTACGCACCAATTGCTGAGGACAGTGGAGTTCATTCATGAATGATTTCATAGCAAAATGCTTTCAAGTGCACTTTTTCTGGACATCGCCAAAGCATTTGATAGGATTTGGCATATTGATATTATTATCAAGCTCATGCGACTTGATCTTTTGCCTCATTTCATTCACATAATTAACTCGTATCTCACTAATAGATCTTTCTCTGTATGAATTAATTCTATCATTTCAACTCCCTGTCCAATCCTTAGTAGTGTAGCCCAAGGACCAACTTTGTTCAATTTATTTATTAATGACATACCAAAATCACCCAGTGCCACACCTAGCACCAGTGAGCACTAGCTCATTACTTGGAAAATAAAAATTAATGTCGCTAAATGTGCTTCTATGATTTTTAAACAAGCTCCCCTCCCATACCCTACCATTAACTTAAAGTTTTTTAACGATTATGTTTTCTGGACTAATTCTTACAAGTATCTTGGTGTTATACTTGATTGCATATTAATCTGGCACCTTCAAATTGATAATATGATCAAAAACGCAATGGGAGTTAGATCCCAACTTTATCCACTTTTAGCTCATAACAGCCAACTGTCAATAAAAAAAAAAAAAGCTCTTCTCTACACATCTATTTTAAGACTTATTATGTTATACGCATGCACTATTTGGGGCACTGCGGCTAAGACTCATGTGAAAAAAACTTCAAACTTTTCAAAGTAATATCTTACATATGATTCTAAATGCACCCTGGTACGTCTGTTCAGATATGATTCACTCGGATCTCAATATTAAATCCATTGATGTTAAACTTAAAAAACTTAGTCAAAATTCATTTCTCAAAATTGAACAGATTGATAATTGTGTACTTCAACAACTGCTTGCCTACGATCCTCCAATTCGTGGCTCACAGAAGCATCCTCGCTTTATTATTGACCGGGATACAACATCTTTCCACCAGGTAAAAGGCGAAACCACGCTCCTCCAACTTCAGTTCCAGCCCACCCTCTGTGAAGGAAGGATGTCTCTTGTTACGCTGCCATAATATGCCAATAGCTTATCCATTTTTGCTATAATTTCCTAACACCAACCTGAAAAGTGGCCTTTTACGTAATTATTAATCTATTATTTAAAAAATCACATCTTCCCGCAGAATTTACTTCTGCCCTGAATATTTTCTCGTCATTACCTGGCTATATTTGCCCTATTACATCGAGCCATATGCCAATGAGCCTATTAACCGTAAAATCTTTCCTATCCGCTTTTTGCTTTAGTGTTTGTATTGTGTATAAAAAACTATGAAAAATAAAAAATTGAAAAAAAAAATCTTAAAATATAAAACTACTAAAAAGTTTAAAATTTTGTAAAATGATAATAAAAACTAAAATTTCATTTGATTAATTGTTTATATTTATCTCTATCCCTAGCTTTTCTCGAGCCTATGTGGCTCCCGCTAGCTTACATCAAGTAAACTAATTTATGCAATTTTCTTATTTCTGCTCTCTTTAATTCTGATGAGGAGGTAAATGGTCTTAAACCATAGGTACTCCATAATTAGAAATCATTGGCATTGGCTATGCTGTTAAGATAACAAAAACATTTCAAAAAGGAAAAGGAATAACTAAAACTTGAATTAAGAATTTCATTTAACCACATCACCCTAGACCAGGGATTCTCAACCAGGAGAGAATTTCATAGTTTCAGGGGGAAATGCGATCAGTTTTTTATTTACCTGTTTAGTATTTAGGTTTAGTTTATGAATATAAAAAAAATACTTTAATTCTTTGGTACTTATCAACATCTTCTATACTTTTCCATGTTTAATTTATAAAGCAATTAAAAATAATCTAAATTTAAATAAATGGACATGTATTTTTAAAGTTTTGGAAAGGGGGAGACGAATGATTATGTAGCAATGATGAAAGGGATGCATGGAGAAAAAATGGTTGAGAACCACTGCTTTAGGCTATACAGTGATTAGCTGAGGCTGACTGCATATACAATTAAGCCCAATTCTGAATGAGAAGGAACAATATTTGAAATTATTTTGCCTCTGTAAAATGAGAGCACTTTAAATTAGTCAATATGAAAATGTTTTGGAGAGCTTGCTGGTTGGAAGCAAGGTGCTTAAGGACCTTGGTTTTTATCTCTTAAGATGTTGTTAGTCAGAATTTAGAATAATTTCGTTTATGAAAAAATCATATGCTTTTACCGAGTGGAAATAATCCATTCTAATGTAACATTTTATTTGATTGTGTGCTATGATGTCAAATAATATTACATGAAAAATGATTCATTTAGTTTAATGCAGTTACTTTTGTCATGAAAGTCTTAACATTAAAAAAAAATTGTATTTAACATCATTAAAAACTCAAATGTGCATATAGTATTGTAAAAGTTAATAAAAATAAATTCCATGTTGCAAATCATAAAAGCAGTAATGAACAGTTTTGTTGTATGAGAATTGGGATCTTCATGACTTTTGGGCAAAATACCAGAAGTATGGAAATAATGGATTTCCCTTTATTTCACTTTTCAGCAAATCTAGAAAATGCATTATGCACAAAGTGCAGTAAGAATTAATATGAGAAAGACAAACATTGTCCCCAAAACTTTCCATAAGAGAAGGATTCCCCCCCCAAAAAAAAGATGTAATTCAGGTAATACATTTATTCTGGGTTGAAAGTTTGAAGTTGGAATAAAAAATAAAGCCCTTCCTCTTGGCCAAAGAAGGTATAAAAAAATAACATAGCAAGAAAGAAAAAGAAAAATCTGTAGCAGTTTTGAGGATTGGTGAATGTTTGCAGGAATCGGAATTCGGGTTCTGATGTATTGTGAATGCTGGCTAATACACAAGAACCTGATAACGTAATTAATTGAGAAGCAATTTTGGGGCTTGAATATGGAACAATTATTTTATCATGTATATTGAATTTATTTTGGGATTCAAAATTTTCTTCTTTTCTATAGAGTTCTCTAATATGTGTATGAAACTAATCAATGTGTAATTTTTTCTTTGTTATCAAGAGGTTTGAGTGTTCAAATTAGTTATTGTTGCTTGAAGATAATGTTTTGCTAAAAAATATATTTTTTTATATTATAAATTTAAAAAAATATATATTGTAAATTTTATTTTGATTAAAATGAATGTCTGCAACAATAATCTTAATAATAAAACTGTACTAATATTGTACAAATATTTAAAAATAATATTTCATTTATTAAAAAATGTGTTTATTTAAAAACATAAAATATTTAAAAGGTAAAAAATTAATTGCGTTTAAAACTGCTTTAGTTTAATTTTCAATTTGACAATAGGCTTTAGAATTTCTAATAACATATCATCATGAGCATGACTTCCTGAACTTGTAATAACATTGCTAACATCTAATAGTGAATCCATTTGAATGGAATTTCCATTCACATGGACACAAAAATTGTCCATTTATGCATGAACAAAAGGAATTTTGTTTTAATATTAAAGAAAAAAAAAAAAAAAAAAAGAGGTTGGAAATTTAAAATCTGTAAAAAGAGGTTGATAATTCAAAATCTGCAACTGTAAATAAAATAACGCAAAAAAGTTTTAATGTGTTAAATTTTGAAAAAAAAGAGGAAAATTACTCCTGCAGTTGTGAAATGTGTTGAAAATGGAAATAAACTTGGATTATCAGCAATAAGTAAAAGATTGTATGCAGCTGATTTTTGTCCCTTTTTATAAAGAAATGATAATATTTTAAACCTTCAGTTTTTATACAATTTTCATCCACAAAATTTTGTATTTCAGGTTTTACAAGATTAGCTGAAAGTTATTGCCAAAAGGGAATATCAGGCGTAGAAGCACTAGCTAGCATTTTAAATGGTTACATGAGTACATTAACTTCAAGTAAGTTCCTATGGTAATTAAAAATTGTATAGCACCTAAGTTATTTTAGGAAAACTATTTTGTTATTCTTCAGTGTATTGCTGCAGTATGTAAATAATGTAACAATTCAGATTAAAATCATTTTATTTATAATTAAAATTTATATGGATATTAAATGGTTTATAGTAATATTTAAAATGCCAGTGCATTTTTTACTTGCTTGTACAAAGTAAAGGAAGTATTGCAATTGTGAAAAATATCAGGCATCAGATTCCAACGGAAATATCCATTTTGACCTATCTTGAATCCATGTTGACTGTTTTTTGCATGATGTTTGTATGTATGGAATTCTTCTAAGGGTTAGTTGAAAACTGACTGTAAAATAGATTTTTCTGTGACGTCTGTACATACATATGTATCTCATGTAACTCAAAAATAGTTAGTCGCAGAAAATTGAAATTTTTTATATGGGACTGCTATAACATTTAGTTGTGCACCTCCCTTTTTATTGCAAGTGGCAGTACCGAACGTATATTTTATATACAGTACAAAGTCTTTAATCCGGACCTCAAAGCTACAAACTTTCTGCGCATGCGTAAGTGCATTAATGTGTTTATGTATGCGCATATGCGTTTACGTGTTCACATAATGCGTTTACACATTCGCGTTTAATGTATAACGGACAGTATAAGCTAAGCTAAAATTATCTAATTATCTATTTCAGTTAATGTTGCAGACTGCGTTGTTCCTTAATCTTCTAATTGGATCCGGCGTATTGTTTTTTGCAGACAGAGAGCAATTTTATAAAAAGTAAGCTTGAACTTTCGATTATGTCAAAAAGAGTTTCCAATTCTGGAGCTGCTAAAGGATCTGCAAAGCGAAAGCATGTTTCGATGTCCATCAAATAAAAAGTGGAATTGCTTCAAAAAATGATCAAAGGCATATCCTTTGTTTCTCGAACCATTCTGAAATCTGTTTATCAATTTCACGCTGCTCTGTGGGGGGGGGGACGTCGCGGTGCGCAATGAACTGGAAGTTGATCTGTCAGCACTATCCTCATCTTCAGGGCAGATGTTTTTATTTTATTTGGCTTATAATTCTTTACTACATGTAGTATTTCATCTCAGTGTACTCCGTCTTTGATATGATTTAAATTAAATTCCTCGTCATTACAAATATCACGAATACACATCAAATAGTTTTCTGGTTGCAATTTTCAAATTTTGACTATGCATAATGTATGATTTACGCATGCCCACGTTGAAAGAAATGTTTAATAAAGTAAACAAATAAATATTAAGCTTTTTTTTTTTTTTTTTTTTTTTTTTTTTTGTAGATTTTGATACCCTTCAGATCATAATTGCTCTTTACTTCATAAATTACGGTTTCATATTTTTAATTTTATAATTTCTGCATGCCATCTTACCAGATTTAAATTGATGATCTATAATCCGGAATCGCCGAAGTCCCCATGAGTCTGGATTAAAGACTTTGTACTGTATATATATATTATATTGTAATTATTAATATCAATTATCCCCATGGAAATGAACAGCAAAAATTATTGTAATTTGAGACATATAGAAAGCTAATTCCATAGGAAAATCAGTTTAATCTATGGAAAGAATACATAGAGTAAATGTATTTGAATTATAAAAATAAAATATGTAAGAACAAATTAAAATAAAATAAATTATAGTTGATTCCATGGAAAAAGTCTGTTTTTTAAGGGGAAAAAGTCCTTTTCTATAAAATTACCAACAGTTAGGAAATCTTTAAATATTTCATATCTTTTGTATATTTGAATGACATTTTATTCAAAAATGCAATTAAAAAATTCTAATAAATATTTCAGTTTGATTATAAACTATTTTGTCTTCAAACCATATGCAAGAAATTCCCCTTAGTTCTTGGTTTCTCCTACATATTTTAGATTACAGGTGTTGCAAATTATAAGATAGAAATAAATGAACATTTTTCAAAGAAATTGTGTTTAGGCAGTGTAATGGCATGGCATTGGCAGTAGCAAATTGTTAGGTAGCATGGCATTAAATTGGCAGGTTAGTCGTTTAGATTGTATATATACATATACAGGGTGTTTCAGCAAATTGATTACAAACTTTCAGGAGAGATAGAGTACACCTAGACGATGGAAAACCACATAGCAATGTATGGTCAGAAATGCTTTCCTGGCACGGCAGTGACAACACAAAATCCAAGAAAGGAAGGACACAAACAGTGTCAGAATATACGTTTATTATGCTTAGTGCATCGGAAATCAAAAAATAAGAATAAAAACAGATCATCATCAAAGAAGGTGTTTGAAAATTACATTCTAAATGTATCATCAGTGTGGGGTTGGCAGGGGTAGTCTGGTGCATTAGCCAGCAAGACTTCACTTGCATCAACTACTTCCTTCATGAGTACATCAAGACATTGGTGTTTGAAACCCTCATTAGAAGTATTGAGAAACTTATTGCATGCATTGTGGCAGTTGCTGGGTAAATCCGGGAGATGCCCTGTATTTTCCAGGACATCAGATCTTCCATGTGCCGGAGATGTGATGCCTGTATCAGGGTCCGAGGTTGTAAATTCAGACACCTTCTTTGATGATGATCATTGTCTATTCTTGTTATTATTTCTTGATTTCTCCTGTACTAAGCATTATAAACAACCTCGGCCTGTTCCTGTTCTTTCTTTCTTGTGTTTTGTGCTTTTACTTCCATGTCAAGAAAGCCTTTTCATCAATGCATTGCTGTGGGATTCCACTGTGGGATTAATTCTTAAACCAGCAGAATTGTCATAACTTTTGTAATTTATGTAATTTTGAAACTTCAGTGGTAAATTCTGGACAGTGTTAGATCGTAATCTGAAATTTTCAGATTGCATTTTTTCCTTCTTTTTTGCCCCCTTCTTCCTTGCATTATTTAGTTTAACTAACTATTAGAGTTGTTATTGTTTGCAGTTGCCTATTATTCTTTACTTTCATTAATCCCTTACTCGTCAGGTTGCTATTATTTCATTTTTTATTTATTTATTATTTATTTTGACTATATTTATATTAAATTGCATATTAATAAATTAAAAAAGTACATAACTATTTCATTGTTACTTTTGTTTTAGTGTTAATATCTGCAGGTGGTGACATTCTTAGCTTTGCTGGTAAGCCATAATTGTTATTATCAAGTTATGTATATATATATATATATTTTAGTAACTTTAGTCCAATAAGTGTGAAAAATTCACGATAACTAATCTTTAAAATTATACAAAATTGTACCTTGATTTGATGTTAAATATATACTGTGTAAATTTTGAAAACCAATATATGTGGATTTCTCTTCTTTTAATATGCTTTATAATTTTGGATTGATTAAGTTTTCTTTTGCTTCTTTAAATTTGAAAAGGTGATGCTAATTATCATATAACATAAAATATTGCGAATAAATTATGTGTGTATCGTCAAAGTACTGCTTCTCTTAATTTCAGTTAATGGTATAAAAATAATAAATCTTTAATTTAATAAAGAGTTAATGGTATAAAAATATTTTTTTTTTTTTTTTTTTTTTCAATTTCAAATTTTGGGGTGTACGTGTTAGCTACCTTCAAAATATGTAATTAGATAATAAAGTGGGACTCCTTTTTGGCATTGCACAAATTTTGTTAGCTATTTAGATCTAGGATAACTTTCAAATTGATATAATTTCTTAAATAATGAGAAATCATATTTCTCACAAATATTTTTTATTCTATATAACTTAAATAATCATTAAAGCTTCAACTGTATTACGCATGTTCATAGAAATGATGAGAGCTACAATAATTTTTAATAAAGAGATATTACACAAAATTTTAAAAATTAAGTAGTTACAGTAGAAGTTTGACTATCAAGAAAAATTGGGAAATGTTGAAATCTGGATACATAAAAGTTCCAGATAAATACTTGCATAAAAATTCCAGTTCACGGTAGAAAAAGAAGAAAATATTTCCAACCTAAAATTATAAAAGGAGTCATCTTATATGTTATCATCTTTAATATCAAAAGCCTACATTTAAATTGTAAGAGATTTTTTTTAAAAAAAAAAAAAAAGAATATTTCAGACATAAGTGTTTATTCGATCGAGTAAAACATCTTACGTGGTAATGAAATCTCATTGACAATGAAAATTGCCAGAGATCTTACCCAAACTTGTGTCAGCAGGAGTTTGAAGGAACATATTGCTCTTAATTTAATTTGATAATCAAAATATACAAGTTATGGACATAACATATAAAAAACTTAAATTTCTTGTCATAGTTTTTCATGTGGCACAGGCAGTGTTTGTCCATTTTCACATAAAATCTCACTTTTCATGATGTTAGGATTCTGTAATTTTGAAAATACTCTACTGCATACTGTTTTGTTGAAGAAGAGTCCCAAATTGTAATTAGTTTTTCAAATTGTGTTTAGAAACAGCTAAGTAGCAGTTGACTTATATAACTTGAAAAACAAACAAAGCAAAAATTAAATTGACTCATCGAGACTTAATCAGATTTATATAAAGGTAATGTGAAGATATTATAATTGAGTTGTGATGTCACACTTACCCATTATTGGAGCTAAATTTAATTGTTTGGCAACAATTTTATTTGATCCAAGTCATGGTCCTTTTCACGCTTTGTGATGGAGCTACAAATCTCTCATTTAAATACTTTCTCGTAAAAAGAAAAATTCAAAATTATTTCAGTTATTTTTCCTGGAATCGAATAAAACTCACATCAGTAACTGCATATATTTTTTGAATAAATTAAGTAATTGCTAAAAAGCATTATTTTATTAATTGCCTTGCTAAATGTTACATGCATGATGAAAATAAGAATAATTTCGAGATCTAGTATTTTACTAAGAAAATATTACTATGTCCAAACAAGAAATGGAATTTTTGACCACCTATTACAAAAATTAAACATTATCAGTATTTAATGTACCCTTTATTTAAGTCAATGTACATGCTTCACAAATGCATTTATATTTTGGGAGAAATTCCTTCGAAGAGTAAGCGTTCATTCATGTGTAGCCAATTGGACCTCATCATATCAAAACTGTAGTCCATTAACTTTTAGCAAGCAGTAAGCGAATAGCATATTTCCCTTTCATTTCAAATATTGCATTATCATCTTGCATACACTTTTCAGAACTTTAGCTTATCATGGATTATTAAACTCATATGAAGAGTATCCGTCATGCTAATAAGGCCAGTTTTTATTTTTGCAGTGCATTCATAAACAACTTGTACATTTATTACTCTATTGAATTTTTATAAAGAAACCTCTGTACTATTCATTTCTTCACTAAACCATACAGCACTTCATTATTCTTGCTCAGTATACTGTTGCAAGAATCTGCTGTTTTGTTTGTATGTTTCCTTTATTTATGTGCCACAAGTGTGTTGCAGACATCTATTATTTAGCTTGGCTGCTTATTTAACACATCTGTAATATGGTTATTTATGCAACTTGTAATGCAACTTCTCCAGTTTTCCATTGAATGACCTAATAATAGTGGTTAATTTTTTCAGGGGTAGATATTGTCGGAAATTTACGTTATTATCTGAGGGCAAAAATTTACTTGCCGTATAATTTCCTTTCTTTTATGGATAAAAAGTGTTCCCCTCCCCCAAGTAGTTGATATAAATTTTGCTTTGTTGAACTAAACTTTCACCTATGCAGTTAAGTTTATAATTGTTTCGCCTAGAATTTTTAAAAATATTATATAAATTGAAAGCAGATTTTACTTAAACAAACCAGATAAGGTACTGCTTATTTTGATAAATTTTATTTATTAATTTGTAAATCATGCCTAAAAGATTATTACCTAAAATTTTCAAATGATTTATCTTAAATGCTTATATTGTGTTTTTATATTGTTAAATGTTTATAAATAAAAATTTACATTTATCTAATCTCTCCAGAAACTTATTCAGTCTATTGTCTCATATTACTGTACCAAAAACGAGTCATTTGTGTGGCATACCTGCATTTTAAATTTAAGTAATGCGTTATCAATTGCTTTCTGTTCAAAATTTTCAATATGCAACTTCATGATTGTGGAAGATAAAGATTAATCTATTGCTACCTTTTCTTTTGTTTTAACTAATTTCTACTCCATCTAAAGCCATTTAATCATAAATAATGTTTAAAAAGTACTCAAATATATTTATCAAATGTTTTTAAAAAATCTGATACGGCCATCACACGACTTCCTTGTACAGCCTATTAAATTGTTCACATTTTTTGCTGCACTTCATTTAAACATATTTCCTCAAATTTTTCTAACTTAATAAACCAATCGCTCAAGGCAAGTTGAAAATGATATCAAAAATTGCAGATGTTGAAATTAAATATCCCAGTCAATTTTTATTGTACAGGAGTTAAAATTCTTATATTTTTATTTTTCCATGACGAATATAAAACTTTCCCAAATATAAGTGTAGGAATTGGGACACCACATTAAAAGTTAGATTTTGTTGTCTAAAATTAATCCTTTTCTTTTTTTTTTAAATTTGTAATTTCCAAAACAGGACTTTTTTTATCATTTTAAAACCCTTCTGTAATTGGAAGGTATGTCTACGACCAAAACTGTGAAAATAGAGGTCCGGTTTTACGTATGTATATACACTTTTGGTACTGCCAACTGGATTAAAAAAAAAAAGAGAGAGAGATGCCCAACTAGATGTTGTAGCAGCCCCATATACAAAATTTCAACATTCTACATTGACGGCTATATTCTATAGCTAATCATTTTTAATTATTCTAGATACATACATATGTATGCACAGATGTCTTGAAAAAGGTCTATTTTAAATCCAACTTAAAATCCATTTTGAAAAGAGAGTCCTTTATTCTGACCGTAAATACAGAAGTCATGCAAAAGAATGGTCAAAATGTATATTTTCATTGAAATATGATACCCAAAATTTTTCATGATTACAATACTTCCTTTACTTCATACAAGGAAGTAAAAAAAATAATCAGCAGTTGCATTCAGTGGCACAATTATACCTTTGATTTGGAGCATCTGGTGAGATGCAGGGTGGCAACATGGTTATCATTGCTTAATGCTTTAATGCTGAATGCTTATGCTTTACTAGCCAAGAAAGCTTGGCTGTCGAAAGCTCTGCTGATGTAACAACCTGAGGGCACTTCACATGGAAGCAATCATATGAACTCCCACAATGGGAGGATGCAATGAAGGAGAAAGAGAAGGGGAAAGGAGACCCTGAAGGAGTCACAAATAGACCTGACATATGGGAGTAGGTAAATTAGTGAAGGAAGCAGTCAAGATGAAAATGTGTAATGTGAATTACTGGAACAGTCAGAAAACTCAGTATCGTATAAACAGTCAAAAGTCGTTAATCCTGACTCGTCGGGACTTCGGCAATTCCGGATTATCGATTTTTCCAGATTATAGATCATCAATTTAAATCTGGTAAGATGGCATGCAGAAATTATAAAATTAAAAATATGAAACCGTAATTTATGAAATAAAGAACAATTATGATCTAAAGGGTATCAAAATTTACAAACAAAAAAGCTTAATATTTATTTGTTTACTTTATTAAACGTTTCTTTCAATGTAAGTTGTTTAAGTTGCTTTGTTTTATGTGCTAATACTTTCTCTTTAATTCTATATTTATAGACGTAACACCTATGCATGATTGCTATGCATGCGCAGAAAGTTTGTAGCTTTGAGGTCCGAATTATAGATCATTCCGAATTATGGCTGTCCGAATTAACGACTTTTGACTGTACAGGAATATGTTACAGACAATATATACTACAAATAAACAAATGCAAGCTCATGAATTCAAGAACGCATGCCAATTATGCATGAGAGATGAAATAGCTCAGGTCACGAAATTATGGTTGCGCAATCTGTGCGCAATAAATGGACGAATGCTAATGTCCTTCGGATCTGTGCAGTAATTCAGTGTGGCTCTAAAGTTTCCTGCGTCAGTGAGGAGTCCTTTTTTGAAAAATTTATCATTGTCTATGCAAGTAGACGTCCATTGGCTCTAGCTTGAGATCATTTTGAAGCAGAGCATTTCTGATATAAAAGTGGGACCCTGTAATAATTCTCAAAATTTCGTTCTGCACTATCTGCAGCTTCTTGATGTTAGCAGGAGAAGTGGCAGCCTAAGCCGGTGATGCATAGCTCATGATTGGACACAGAATTGTAATGTAAATATGACGTTTCCTAATAAGGCTAAGTCCAGAGTTTTTACCTAACAGGACATATAGCTGATTAGCAGCCGCTAAGGCTTTACCAACAACATGTCTAATGTGCGTATGCCAGGTGAACCTCTGATTGAGTATAACCCTCAGATAATTCGCATTATTAACTCTTGGCACATGTTGACCAAAAAGATACAGAAGTTGCACTATGGAGTCTTCTGCGCCCTATAAGTAGGAGTTGAGATTTCGCAGCATTAATGGAGACCCTCTTATTAGCACACCAGTTTTCAATTTAAATAGTAAAGTCCTGAAGAATGCTAATCGCTCTGTTGGGTTGGATTGATCTGACAGCTACTACAGTATCATCTATCTGCATAGCATGCCAGAATCATATTGTTACTAAGATTTGCCTTAGGAAAGTCTACTGTGTAGAACAAATAGAGCACCAGTCCTAAACAGGAGCCTTGTGGGACACTGGCCTTAATCCTAGTATATGTGGAGTAGCTCTCACCACAGTTCACAGTAAACAGTCTATTAGTCAGGTAAGATTTCAATAGCAGAATGAGTTCCCTCGGAAACTCTAATTGAATCAATTTGTAGATAAGTCCCTAATGCCAGATGCGGTTAAAGGCTTTCGCCACGTTCAGCATGAGGATGGCAGTGCAACATTTATGGCGCAAGGCAGACCCTGTGAATTCTGCAAGTCGAAAAAATTGATTAGTTGTTGAAAGATCCTTCCTGAACCCGTACTGGAAATCAGGTAGAAGGTGCATATAAGGGTTCATAAGGCCAAGGATGATTCTTTCAAAAATTTTACCTAGCATGGGTAGTAGGCTGATAGGGTGAACATTTTCAGCTTTGGTATTGTCCTTTCTTGGTTTTGGAAGCAGTAAAATCTTTGCAATCTTCCCATGCTGCAGGAAGTAGCACTGAGTAAAACAAGCGTTGAATATTCCTGCAAGTTTAGAGACTGCATTCTGGGGCAAGTTACGAAGTATGTAATTACTGACTCTATCTATACCGAGAGCTTTTCTCAGCCTGAGCTTCTTGATAATGTTTACAGTTTCTTTTGGGGAGGTGAGACTAAAGATATTAACTGCAGTTGGTTCATTAAGCTGGTCTATAAGCTTATTTTTCACTACAGAGGCAAAGTTGACATCCACAGGGCTTGAATTGGGTGAAAATTGCATTTTTAGATGATTCGCAAAGATTTTGCATTTTTCAGCATCAGAATAGGCAACATTGTGGGTAATTGGCTTAGCACATTCATGGGTCTTTTTGAGATTTTTCATAAAGCTCCAAAATGAGTCACTGTGTGATTCTAATTTCTCAATTTTATCATCCCATTTTTCTCTTTTAAAATCATGGATTGCTTTTTTAATATTCTTGCTGATGCGATTCAGTTCATTTTTAACTGCAGGGTCGCAGGAGAGATTCCAGCACTTCCGGTCCCTGTTTCTCTGTTTAATTAGCTCTCGAATATTTCTGGGAAGCCTTGTAATATTGTTAGTCTGCAGGATTACTTTTGTGGGCCTTGGTTATGCATCGTTCAGACAAGTAGTGAACATATCAATTTCCATATCAATGTCTGCAACACTTTTCACTGGATTGAATCTCGGGAGTCTTTTCTTGACTATATTATGAAAAAGTCTCCAATCAGTATGGGGGATGAACTTATCAGTGGGTTCATTAAAAATTCCCAAGGTGGCCACAATAGGAAAATGATCAGAAGTGAGAGCTTCATGCATCTCCATAGTCAAGCTGATGCCCACATTCGAAATAATAAAATCCAGGATATTGGGAGTGGCCAGTAATAAGTGGCCTATACGTAGAAGAATTCGGTACAAAAATGGCAACTGGATGATTTTCTAGGAAATCTCGCATAATTAGTCCATTGCAGTTTGTCTTTCTGCACCCCCAGTCAGAGTGCTTACTGTTGAAGTCACCTCCTACAATAAAAGAAGCATCATCTGGGATGATGCTGGCAAGAGTATTAGGAGTAACTTTATTATCTGGGGGATTGTAGACTGCAGTGAAGTTTGTACATCCATAACTGGAAAGCTGCATTGAGGCCACAGCAATTTTGTAACTGTGAGCTCTATCTGTTGCAATTAAGCAAGACGATAATTTACAATGAACATATATGACAATGCCTCCCCACCCCTGTGATGTAACCTATCACAGCGAAAAGATCTGTAGTTTTTAATTGTTAACCTATTGCTCGGAGTGGCGTAAGTTTCAGAGACAAGACAGATGTCTGTTTCATTATCAATTATGAAATCAGTAAATTCATATAATTTATCCTTAAGACTGTTTGTGTTCCAAACAATTAATCTCATGGGAGCACGTCTTTTGGGTGTACTAGCCATGATTTTGTGGTGTGAATGCGAGTGTACTACTTGTATTAATACAAGAATTTAAATTTAGTTGACATAATCCTGAGGAGCGAATTATTTCGACCAGGCCTTTGAGATTGTTATAAATTTTTCTAGCTTCATCAATTTGTTGAGAAGTTTGTCCCTTCAGTGCAGATGAGTAGGATTTATTTGTAATAACCCTGTCTGTGTAAGTCTTATGTGGAGGGTTTGGAGAATTGGAATTAGGGAATTTAGAACATCATCTGTAATTGCTAGTATGTTCTAATCCGCAGTTTATACATAGAGGCTTTTTGTGTTTTAGTTTGGGACATTCTCTAGAGAAGTGGCTGCCAGCGCATTTCATACATTTAGGGTCATGCTTACACCAGGCTTGCGCATGATGAAAACCCTGGCACCTAAAACACTGCATGGGGTCTTTTCTGCCTTTGTATCTTTCAACCTTAACTTTAACCCATTAACCGCCAAAACTACAAGGAATGTTTCTTTTCTCATGAAAATAATAACAAATATTAAATTAAGCATTTATAACATAAATTTACATTGAAAATAAAAAAAATGCTCTTACCTGTGGAAAAAGCGAGTGTTGCTTTCGGGCAACGTCTGCGGAATAAGACTATGGATGTTTAGTGAGTAGGATTGTACTCGTGTAATGTTTCTTTCGAGTGGAGTGCAGGATTACTTTTTAGCTGTATAACATTTTATAAATCTACAAATTACTTTACTTGTAATTAATTTAATATTAAAATATACATTGCATTTCTTTTACAAACACAGAGTATTTCATTTGAAAGATTCAAGCATGAAAAGCTTGATTACAATCATGATGTAAAGCTACATTACATACTTTGCATCTATAAACAGTCTGGCTATGGTACTCTTTACAACAAAGTCTTTTGTTATCTATGGACTTTACGATAAAATGTCTACCATCTCCATGCAATGGTTTTTGAATGCTGGATTTACTAGGTCTTCCTGTTGCTGATCTATTTCTGGCTAATTCTACACTCTCAATACGAGTTTGCAAAAGGAATAATGCATTCTGGCTTCTGAAATCTAAAAGAGTATATTTCCAGTAGTAAAAAGTGGTGATATTTAGTAAGTTTAGATAGTGTCTCACCTCATATAATTTATTAGTATTGTCAATTTGACTATTGTCAAATGCAAATTCTGCTTCATATTCCTGTACTACAAACATGATATCAATTCTCGTACAACAGGAACAGAAATGTCCTTATCAAAAGACCAATACATTTTTTCTTGAGGTAAAGAATGATATCCTGTAAGCAATAATATTCCAATAAATCTTCTCATATAGGCTTCAGATGCAATAGATTCTGGGATTATTTATTTATTTATTTATTTATTTATTTATTTATTTGTTGTTGTTGTTGTTTTGAGCGTATATATTTTTCTATTCAATGAGAAGAGAGTAAATGTCTAAACCAAAAAGAAAATCGAAAATCTGTCCACTAGTTTTACCTTGTGTTTTGTCTTTTATAATTTCTCATCTATCTCTTTCTTCATATTCTTCCTGAGACATAACTAACAGTTCCTTTTTTATCCACTTCAAGATTTCAGTCTTCTGCTTTTTAAACTTTTTAGTACGACTATAACTGCTTTTAGAAGGCTAAGGCTGAAACTTACTTCTTACGTGAATTTCAACTTCCCCAGCAGTATCATTTGGTAAAGTATCATTATCATTATTTAAAACATTGCCATTCCTTTCTTCTTCGTCACTAGCCTCTGCAATTTCTGGGGGAGCAACAACAATATCAGTTTCATTTTGGTCATTATTAACATTATCATCATCTGTTTCTTCATCAAAAAATCTTTGAAGGGCTTCTTCTAATGTAAGATACCTCGTTCTAGGCATTTTTAAACAACCAGAACATCGAAAGGAATGAGTGAAAAAGGAGATTGACTACCCGTATCCTGCTGACGTAGCGTCAACACAACACCTGTTTTCCCTTCCCAACACAAATCTAAACATCTGACTGATGTAATGTTCTGATAAACGGTGACCTTGACTAAAGATAGATCACTCATAAAGACAGCGATTCTTTCATTAAATATTTTCAGCAAAAATACCCGGTCAAAAATTTTTCTTAAAGTATGAGATTAATAATTATAAACAAAATGATTGTTGAAGGCAAATATTTTTTTACAGAAATAATCTTCATAATATTTCCTACACAAAATCATCTGCTGGTATAAAATATCTCAGGTAGTTATATTTATATACGCATTTATTTTGACCCTTTGCGTCAATGCAACACCAGTGGCTAATGGGTTAAGAGAGAGAAGATATGTAAGATTAAAAGTATCTCTGTCGTTATCATTACGTTGTAAGGTAATTAAGAATAAAGGAAGTTTGATTTTATCCCCATTTCTGCGACTGACCATATGATTAACCTTCATAACTGAGTATTTCCTTTCTGTAAGTTCCTCAGCTATTTCTTGCTCAGAGTTATCAGTTGGTAGGCTGCATATTACAGCTTTGATAGTTTTGTTCTCTGGCAGAATATAAGAGTGGTATTTAATGTCCTTCTCATTTAAAAATGCAGTTAATACCTTGTGCGTTTCAATATCCTGTACTTTTAACTCATAATGATCTTGAGCTATCATTCTACCTTGTTTCAAGGGGATATGGGCTTCCTTAAACATTTCTCTTAGTTTGTTCCAGCTGTATTTTCCATCTCTAATTACAATCAGAGGAGGTCTTACACTAATTTTCTGAGGAAAGGAAAAATCCTCCATCTCAGTGGCAGTATTTCGTAGGTCAACAGTACTTGATTCTTGTGGGTTAGCTGCGCTGTCATTGATTGGTTCTTCTTCAGCGGACCTGTCATCCATGGGAGCCATCCTGGTCTCATCATTTTGAGAGATATTGATTTTCGCCGTCTTTTTGCGAAGACCATAATCATTTTCACTTTCAGCTTCATTCGAGTTTTCTAATATAGAAAAATTATTGGAAAGGGGAATTTCAGAATGAGAAGCGTCATGATTAGCTTTGAATCTTTTAAGCTTTTATTCTGTATGCGGGGACAAATACCTGTTCCCCAGCAGACATGCTCTCTGATGGGGCCGAATTACCCTCATCAGTGAACAGTTCAATATATATGTGTTTCTTTAGAATGCATGTTTCTAAATTTGCGCCCATAACTAAATCAGTTTCCGAAGCCTTCTTTTCACTAATATTTTTATCAATGCTAGTGATCATGTATTGGAATAATACAATGTCAGCCTCAATGTCCTTATTTCCATGTTCAAACCCGACATGTTTGGAAATCAAAATCCAGTACACACAACGGACAAGCACCGCAACAGCAAAATCTGCACCGCGCTAAAAGCCCCAGAAGCTTTTCTGCGGATGAGCAAATGAACCCTTACAAGACCTCTGACAAGCATACGAGGCGCAAGCTAGGTTGTCATTGCTGTTGCATTCATTCCTAAGTGGAAGACCAAGTGCTCCTAATAAAGGCCAATAGCTGATGCTTATCTTACGTTTAATGCTGGCAAGAAAATTTTCTTTCTTTTTCCTGTACTAACAAGCTAAGGACTCCTTTTGTTGTGTTATGGATTTTCTGAGACATCAGCTTTTTGTTTTTTTGTATTATACTACAGAATGAACCATGTTCTGTTACAAATTTCATCACCATAAATAATTCTGTTAAGTAGGTTGAGTTTTTCATCTATACAAGATTTTCCCATATGTTATTTAAATAAATCACAAAAGTATTTACTTTATTAAGTGAACCTTTAGCTCTAATTCCAGCTTCATTCATAAATTCAACATTAGAATGTGATTAAGGAAAGAGTAATACCATTAAACTCTTTTTTTGCCAACATTATACATTATTTCTAATTTCTGCAGATTCTATAAAAGTTGTATCAGATGTTATGTTATTAAGTGAGTAAGTATTTGTTTTGTTAACCACACATTTAGTTGCCAACTCTTCCTTCATTCATAAATTCAGTAATAAATGATATTAACCCGTTCAGAACCAGCGTCGCATATACGTGCCACAATGATTCCACTCCTACCAGCCCAGTGTCCCATACACATGGTGCAATGATTCTACTCCTACCAGCCCAGCATCCCGTATACGCGATGCAACGATTCTGCTCCTACAATCCCAGCATCACGTATACGCGACATTAAAACGGAACGATTTATTTGAATTTTTAAAAGCCAGTAAATAGAGCTAAGTGGTAATTGTTTTCACATAGGTTGATTCATACGGCCTTTGACCTTCATGTACTGGCATTAGTTTCTGTTTTGTGCTTCTGGTTTTGAGAGATTTATTGAAATAAACAAACTGGAAATCACAGCTCTTTATAAGTGTGCCTGTGAATTAAAGGGGCACAGGCATTTTTGTTTATTTTGTTAGGATTTTTGTTTTGTTTTGTTTTGTTTATTTTGAAACTCAACATAAGCTTTCTTGGTTTATTAAAAAGTAACATTACAGCATTATTACAGATGGGGAAAGACAATCAGCTTTCTCGACGCATAATGCGTCTTGCTCACATTTCTCAGGAAAGAGCCAGCGTTTTTGTTTTTCTTACTCGGCATGAATGGTCACTATATATAATGACACAGGCATTATATTTGGGATATAATGTATTTACTTTACATATAATGTATAGATTGACGTGATCAGTAATGGATATCCTGTCAGTGGGTGTCTTTCCTGATCACTTTCCAGTTATCATGGATGCTATTTTTGATTTAGATAAACAGGAAGTTTTCTAATATAAACCTGATGTCACACAGGGTTTGAGGATGAAATATTTCTGAGTGTCTTTTGAAGAAGTTTCGGGACATGTGTTGGGGTTATATTCAGCTTCATTCCGTTAGCCATGGCTAAGAGACTTTACTTAAAAATCTGTCCAAAATTACAAGACTCTCCACCTTTCCAACTAACTGGAAGACAGTTTCTGAAAATTTACGTTGACGGAAAAGGTAATAAATGTAGGAGAAGATGCGTTGTATGCTCTAAAACCAAGGAAAAGCGAAAGCAAACAACGTATTTTGAGTGCGAAATATGCAATGTAGGGACTGTGTGTCAATCCTTGTTTTGAATTATTTCACTCACGGCAGAATTTTTAAATTGGAATTTAATTACCTAAAGGTAATTTTTTTTTTTTTATTATCTGTAAATTTTTTTTATGTTTATAGTACTTATTTCTGTGTTTATAGTAATGATTTTAGTATTTTGCCTGTTTAATTTATTTCTATTAATGTGATATTCTTTATATTCATACACATTAAAAACAAGTACATTAAATATGCAACTTCAAAAATTGAGGTCATAATATCAAAATGCTGAAAAGCGCGGGCCGGTTGCAACGATCCATTTCAACGGGTCCAGTCCCGTGACTGTGCTTCGTTCTCCCAATGCTGGTCCTTAAGGGGTTAAGGAAAGCAAATTAATGGCAATGAATCCATCTTCCACAAATCTGAAGTACATTTTTTGTCAGTAGCATTAATGATATATGAATTAATTATGTATCAGTTTTACTATACTTTGATCAATTTTTTGTAAAATATAAAAATTCATTCTACTGTATAGATTTATTAAAAGTGATTAGAACTGACAAGAGTAACTTGTATTCTTTTCATAAATAACTTATGAATGCAGCTCTAAATTTATTGGTTAGAAATTTCTTTAAAATATATTTGTATGCCTTTTGAATATTGCTACCATGACATTTTACAAAAGTGGTGTTTATATCAAATAAGTTAAAAAGCTGCAGTAGAGTTATACTTATATCTGAGGCTCTAGTTTTATGTCTGGATTAAAGAAAATGTACTAAAAATTGCAATAGTTAATTTGAAAGATCAGTAAATTATAGGGATTCTTTGTAATATAGGTCATAAATCCATATCACAAAGAATAATATGAGTATAATCATGATAAAGTGCTATTTCATATGATCATCTGTACTACAGTGACTTTTTGAAAATTAATATCATATGTATATATATATATATATGAAAAATTACAAATTTACTACTAATGAAGCTGTTAATCTCTGAAAGTGACGAGAATTTCTGAGAAAAAACAAGCTGTAGTAGGCAAATAATGAAACTGCTTTTATGAAACATATTGCATATTCTTAAATTATATAACACTGAAATCTTCTTCAAAGTGATTCCATTAGAAAGATGTACATTGAACTAATTTAAATCAGAGTGTTAAGTTATCTGAATGAAAAATTCATTTTCTGTTGAAATGCTGCTGAATAAGAGCTGAATTAAAAACTTTTAATTCTTTTGAAACTTTTAACAATTAACTCAATAGGATTTAATAAGCAGCTTTAATATATATAAATAGTGGAGTATTCTAAACAACAAAATAAAGAGAAAAATTTTGTGATAAGTGCTTCATTCATTTGCATCTTCAGAATAATGACTTGTATTTTTTTATATACCTGTTTAGATTTTGTGCATAAGAATATTACATTATTAATGCTTTTAAAATAATAGGTATGTAACTACAATTATTGAAATAAATTTTAAAATATTCACTGATGTAGTAGTTCTGTGATTATATTTGAAATATCTTTGAATGTTTTAACTACATAGGTGATGCGTTTTTGTGTCAGTGGGAAGTGGGAGAAGACAGAAACCTTAGAGGTACAGTTGTAAAAGCATACAATTGTGCTCTGGCTTTGCAAACGCATGAAAGTCTACAAGAGAAGAACTTATCTGGAACTTTAAGAGTGAAAATTGGTATAGTTTTTCTTTTTCTTCTTTTTTTTTTGGGGGGGGGTAGTTTTTCCCTATATGCTTATAGAAGTTTTAATAAAGTTAAAGGTTGCTTTCATGTAGGAATTAATACAGGGCTATATAGGGGAGTGCATTTGTGTTTAGTGAACGTTATAAAATTTAATTTAACATCAAACTTTATGACTTAAGTTTGAACATGTGTAGGAATGGATGCTATTTGTGTTACATAGACAAATTCACATCTGGAATGTGATGTTCATCTTTCACAATGCAGGTTTCAAGTTGAGAAGTGAAACTGCCCCTTACATGTTCTAATGTCTCATGTCTAATGTTGCACATTTCTACAAATAGCTGTCCTTCAATGCATCTAATAAATGGGGTGTATTGACATAAACTTGTTCTGTTAAATCTTCCCACAGAAAAGAAGTGACATATATTGAGGTCAGGAGATTGAAGAGGTCAAAGCACATTACTGAACCTGAATATCAAATGACCAGAAAACACTAACTCTAGATGCATGTTCTGGTGTTGTGGGCTGTAGACTTAACTTTTTTGGAACTATACATTTTGTTCCAGGTTCTTTATTTTTGGTAGAAAAAAGGTGTTTGTCATGTGTATGTAATGACTGGAATTCACTGTTATTGCTATACTCTCCTCTTAAAATATAGGCGGGACTTATAGGGAGTGATACATTATGCTTGGATTCTGTGCATACACTGAATGCTCTGTCACATACAGTGAATGTATAACTCATTTATGCAGTTGTCTTAAATCTTCCTGGGACCACTACCTGAAGTCTAACTGGTACATTAATCCCATGGAAGTAAAAATGCACCTTATTACTCATGGAGATAAGTGCATCAGATTCATCATGTAAAAGAACTTGCATCCATACAGCAGAATACATCTGTTGTGAGTAATTGGTTCATCTGGACAGCTTATACAGATGGAATTTAAGATCAGGTTTCAAAATTCTCCTAATTCCCATCCCAAATGTAATTCCAAATGATCTAACCAAATGCTGTGCACTATGGAATACTGCTGTCACTCTCATTAGATTCTGTGGTGTTCTCGCCATATGTCCAGTATCTTGTAGGGTTTTTAAAGTTACAGGGCCTGGTGGTGTAAAAATATTTAACCCATTTTAAGATGGCTTTGTGCATTGGAACTGTTCCCTGCCACCCTACATTGAAAAACAAGGGGAATAACCTTTGAGTTGCAACCACTGAGTCGCCATTTTTAACACAGACATTATACATAAGCCTTTGATGTTCCACCGACCACAATACCATAATAACTGAAATAAATGTAAAATAAATGGCATTAGTTCAGATACATTTTATAACAATAATTTTACAACAACAAAAATTATTTTGAATTATATTAATTCTGAAATGTTCTTTTAAAAATGAGTATACTCTCCTGTATTTAAAAGTCCACCCCAAAAGTGAATTTCAAAAGTTATGTACTTAAAAATCAAAGTATATTTGGGCATAGCATCTTTTTTTGCTTTTGAAGTAAGGTAAATTTTATTTATTTTTGCATTCACTGCACTAAGTTCTACATTAAAATTTATCATTGTAAATTTTTTTATTCATTTAAAAATTATTATTTTTACATCAGGATTAAAATCAGTCTGCTAATTACAGGACAAGATTTCATAGTCAAACAGTTACTTGTATATTTATATGCCCCCCCCAAAAAAAAAGAAATAAAAGCAATAAAAACAATAATAGCCAAATGGGCAAAGCATGTCTTCAGAAATTTTTTTAAAAATCATTATAGATTGTTAATATTTTACATTTAGGAACATTTCTCCTTTTAAAAGGAATAAAAATATTCCTCTTGCTCAAAAAAGGATGAATAATTAAAAATTAAATATATATGTAATGATAGCACAATTTTTTAAGCACTGAAAGTAAGAACACTGAGATGTAGATGAGTAGGCATCCTGATTGCGAAGGCACTTAATGCTTAGAGCATCCATCCATTTTGAAGAAGAAACAGTCGAGGTGGATTAAATTCCCTATTTACTATTTAAATTCAAATTGGTAGCCACAATTCACTTAGCACTCCAAATGTGCCCACTTCCAGAACAATCGCAATTTTAATACTATAACTGTAGAAGCGATCATAGCAGCACATAGATGATGGCACCAAAGCATCTTAACAGGATGAAAGCTTAAACGAAAAGAGAGAGAGTGTTGCAGTAGTAAGGCAGAGGAAGAAGGGAGGGTGTCAAACAGTTTCAGTTTAAAGTTTTGGTTTACAATTTGGTGATGGGTCAAGAGTCATTAAGCGTCACGTAAAATCGCATGATTAATTTGAATGATGCAGTTTAGCCTTGTAGTGCTATTTTTAAGATAGATAGATGAAGTCCCCAAATTAAATAAAAAATAAAAGAGGTTATAATCAATTAAATTTAGAAATTTGCTTTCATAGTTTTTTATCTTATATATGTAATATTTTCAGTAGATCGGCATTGAAAATGATGAAGCTTAGTAATCTGGTCACATCAGGGTCCAGGTGTGGTCATGGTGGAGTGGAAAACATCAGAATTGAAGACACAGAAGAATTTAATTTTATAGCTCCATATCTTTATTTAGTGCAAATGGCAGATCAGTAGTCTTTCAAATTTCCAAAACTAAATATCCAGTAATGATTTAAATTTAAAAAAATGTTAAATTTAAGCTTTCAACTTCAGAACTATTCTAACAAAGGGAAGAAGAAGTGACAGAAGACGGCAAGGTCTTATGGCAATAATGGCAGGGTGCAGTCTCATGAAAAGTGACGTGAACTCTTCATTTATAGTAGCAGTTACATAACATGCCCAAATGTTCTCAAAAGTACTGGTCTAGGGGTAAGATCTTAAAATTGCGGAAAGTTACTTAGAGGTTGCCTGTTCCCGTAGAGCAAAGCCATTGTATTTTTTATATTTTACATATACATATATATTTTACAGGTAAAATAACGATAAATTTGCGAGTAAAATAATAATAGTATATTTTTAACATAGTTTATTAATAAATTTGTTGAATAAATAAATTTGCATTTTAGAATTAATTTTCTTATATTGTTAGTGAACAAAACAGTGCTCATGTATAAATAATAACTATGAAGTATATGACTATGAGGCATCATATTAGACTAAGTGAACTGGACTTTAGCAGCTTATTTTATATTCTACATTTGGAAGCAAAATTCTTAGCACTTAAGCCGAAAATGCATTCATTAGCTTGGTGTTTACATATAACTAGTGATCTTTGGTGGGGCTCATTATATTTTCACAAATACTGGCTTTTATTTGGGACAATGAGTATTACTTTTTATGCCAACTTATTATGAACTTCAAAAAATTCTAGTAATATGCAACTAATTGTTTCGAATAGACATTCATATTTGTATATTTTCACAAATACTAGCTTTTATTTGGGACAATGAGTATTACTTTTTATACCAACTTATTATGCACTTAAAAAAACTCTAGTAATATGCAACTAGTAATTGTTTTGAATAGATATTCATATTTGTTTAAACTATAACTATAAACTAACTATTCTTTAAACTACCAGTATAATATGGGTCATAAAGAATAGTATAATGTGAATCATGGTTTTAATAGAATTGCACATAAATTATAAGATTTTGTCGAATATCATATATTACTCGTAAAAATGTAATGTAATTTGCTTATTTGCATGACTCTTCACTTTCAAATTTGAAATGCATCTGCATTTGTTTGCCTACTTACATATGCAATTTCCAGTTGTGTTAGACAAAATTAATGTTAATGTAAGGCATTAGACAAAATTAATGTTAATGTAAGGCATAGTCGTTGGCGAATAAGCATGACAAGTTTTGTTTGTGAAAAAGTTAGTTTATTGTATTGTAATAGTGTTCCAATGTGCTTCCTTTTTCTTATTCCACTGGTTTGCCATTGCTGTACAGTGAAATTTTATTGAAATATTTTGATATCTGTTTCCTTGAAATAGCTGACTATTTTTGGATAAAAGATATTATAATTTGTTTTTATTCTATTCATATGTTAATTTTTATTTAAATATTTTCAATACTTCAATATTATGTGTAGAGTTTTAAAAATTTTTGTATTTTTTATATAAATTGTATTTTTTGCGATTTTGTATTAGAGATGCATCTATGCATGTATAGTATTGTGAATATTTTATCAAAATACTACTTGAAATGTTTTGCAAAAATAATCTAACAAAACAAAAAAGAATTAATTTCTCTGTGTCTGGAATATTATGCGCTTCATGTATACTTTCTAATTAATAAAAATTTGGTATAGTCTTTAAATTTGACTGTGATCTCTTTTTCTCCTGTAAAGGTATTGCTTGTGGAAAAATTAATACTTGGGTTCTTGGTTCTCCAAGCGAATTCTTGCTCTATGCTGTAGCAGGTCCAGCATTACCTCAGGTGAATGAAGCTGAAAGCTTAACTAGTGCTGGTCAAATTACTGTATCTAAACAAGTGTTTGCATGCCTTCAAGCTGAAAAGGCCAACACGTATAATTCCAAATATTTAACTGAAGAATTTACTTTGGTAATTTGAATGTATTTTCTATCATCTTTAATGATTAAGTCAATACTTGAACAGTTTGCAGAAAAAAATCAGACTTGATATTACTTATTTAGCTGCACTGTTACAAACTCTCTTCTTTTGGGAATATCATGCAATATAATAACAAATATATTTTATATTTTTTTCTCCCTAAACATCATTAATTGCTTTTATAAAGTTATTTTTATGAAAATCAAATTTGACTCAATACTGTTTTCCTAGAATAAAATTATTTTCTCATAATTTAAATTTTAGAATGTTTAATATAGTTAATTCAGTAATTAGTGATATGTATATTTGTAAAATAAATGTTTAGGAAAAGAAGAAAAATATCTTATTACCATCTGTTTACCTTTCTTCTTTCTTTAATTTATAATTAATTGTGATGAAAATTAGAACTCAGAATTCAATTTAGCTCTGGTAACATTATTATAAAATATCACATGTTTAATGAAATATATTTATTTAACAGATTATGATAATAAGATTTACAAAGTCCGAAATTCAGACATCCATTATCTGGAATGATCTAAAATCCGGACCTCAAAACCACCACCAACGTTTTTCTTCTTGGCTTTACGCATGCACATTTGATTCCCCCTCTGCGCATAATAAAACATTTGGAATGTCCTAATTCTTAATTTCACTTTTAAACTACCTTGTTATTGAAGAAACAAACATTTTAGCATAAATTTGTACAATCAGTAATTTGGCTCCATTGCTGCGTATCTGCTTTTTGGCACACATCTCAAACCGAAACATTCCACATAGATACATCATTGATCTGACGCCAACCTGGCGATTCATTATTTATTATACTTTCCTTTCATCACCGCATGTGTATCAAAACATGACAACTTGAGTAATGACTCATGCAGCGAAGCATAAACAATTTTTTTATGTTAGTAATTGAATAATAAATGAGTATGGTAATCTTTTATGTTGACATTACGCTTGGCGATGATTACAGATTTAAGTTAAATGTGCTAAAGAATGTTGATGAGGAAAAATTTACCAAAATTTCTTTCCATATGTTAAAAATAGATTTTGCTCATGATACTCATAGACCCAAAGATTACATTTAGGGCTATTTGAGTTAAGAATAAGTGATTTGTTATTCACATAAACCCAGAACCAGCGCCAGAGCTTGTATGGCCGCACAGAGTCAAGAAATTAGGACCTACAGACACTGACTGCATCAGGCAGTAAGATATCTAATGCTGGCCCTCAATAAGACTTAAGTATATGTGGGAATTTATTTATTCAGAACACTGATAAGCCTTAAACATGTGCAAGAAATAGACATAAGTATAATAAATAACTAAACTATTCAGGCTTAATTGTCTCAGTGCTTGATAGAAGCAAGATATCATTTAACGGAACAACTTGCTGTTAGTCGCCAAGCTCATGAATACTGAAGGATAGCTAAATTTGATGATAATTTTAAAGATGTTCAGTTATCTCAAAACAAAGGTGACATTTTCCAATTAATGGATGTTGTAAAGAAATGTGGAAAAGCGGTAATAAATGAAGACGATATAAGAGAAGTTTTTCATTGTGATGACAGTGCTTCTCAATCCTCAATCAATTAATGAATGGCCAAATGTGTAGTATGGTTCTAAATCCAGAAAATACCGCTACCGATAGTGGAGAAAGTGACAGAGAAGTTACTGAAAACGAGAAAATTTCGATTGACGCATTAGTCGGAATTCTCGAAACAGCAGTTACAGGATTTCAACAATGTAACTAAATAAGAGATTATGTTTGTATACGGAATTAAAGAGAAAGTATTAACACAAAAAACGTAGCAACTTAAAACAACTTACATTGAAAGAAATGTTAAATAAGTTAAACAAATAAATATTGAGCTTTTTTTTTTTTTTTTTTTTTTTTTTTTTTTTGTAAATTTTGATACCCTTGAGATCATAAATACTTCATTATTTGATAAATCACGATTTCATGTTTTTAATTTTATAATTTCTACATGCCATCTTACTAGATTTAAACTGATGATCTAATATCTGGATAAATCCAAAATCCGGAATCGACGAAGTCCGGACGAGTCCAGATTTCGGACTTTTTATTGTATTTTAATATTAGTTTGATAGATAAAGAAATGGGAACTTATCAGTAAAAGCATGTTTGAAAAACTGAATTGCAATTTGATATTTGAAGGAAACTTTATTTTTATATTGTATGTATGTTTATTAAGTAAAATATGGAATATGGAAAATTCTTGACAGCATTAGTTACATAAAATATGGAACATGGAAAATTCTTGACAGTATTAGTTACATTTATTGTTAGTGCTAGGAAAGAAATTAATGGATATGAAGTTTCAAATCAAGAATCATTTTGATGATCTTCAAATGTTTTTTAAATCTCCATTTCTGTATTTTTTTCTTCAAAAATCTTACTAACAAATGACGCATGCCACCTTTAAAATTAAACAAAATTTAATCTCAGATGCTATTAGATTTAAAATCAGTTCCTGTCTTTAGTTGACTTTTGTGTAACTGTTAAGAGTATTAACTTTTCAGTATCAAGTTAAAAGTATTAACATTCTAGTATCAAGTTTCAGTCATTTAAATTATCAAGTTTCAATAACTCTCTGTTGTAAAATGTACTTATCTTCAAATAAAATAATTTTCTGTTCTTATTATTTGATTTTTATTCTATCACTTATTGAAAATGATCATATATTTTTTCAAAAGATCAAGCATCTTAAAATTATATAATATTTAATTTTTAAATGAACTTTACAAAAACTTAAATAGTTCTTCATTATATAAAAGGCATAATGTGTAATAATATTAATTTTGGTATGTTTCTCTTTTTGAAATGGAAAACTTACCACAAATGGGCATTTTTAAAGTACCTGGATAGTAATATTTATATGTATGCATAATGCTGTGATTAGTTTAATTAAATACACTGTTTATAATTAATTCCAATATTAAAATTAAAATTCATGTTGATTTGCATGCCTAAGTGCTTTTATAACCTTTACATATTTCCTTTACATATTTTTTAATATCTTCTCAGATATCAGACTTTGATGAAGCTGTCAGTAAAAAGTTTGGTAAGTGTAAAATTGTTATCTTTCCATGTAAGAAATGTTTTCATTCCTGTGTGTTTAAATATTTGCAATTTCAATGAATCTCTTATTGGAGATAAATTAAATTCATGAAAATTCGCTCTTTAATTAAATCAATAATTAAATTTCTTAAACTAAGAAACTGAACATGCTAGACAGCTAAATAAAACTTTCACTTTCCGTGTTTCAGTTAACTGATCCCCGAGCTTTCATTCTCTTAAAATTCATAATTTTTTCAATATAATTTCTAGAGTGTACTGTTTTGTAACTATTTTTTGCACATATAGTAAAATTTTTTACTCATATTTTAGTCTTAATAATAAATCTAATTAAATTTGTTATTTACTTACCTTTCTCCATAAAAATTTACTTTTTTCCATAAAAATTGAAATGAGGGCTCAACTCTTATCAGTGTCAGTATTGAAATGCACATTGGAATAAACTGAAATAAATGAAATCAGAACACAGAAAGGAATTTATATTTGCATTAGAAATAATCCTGCAGTGTAAAAAACTTTCCTGGTATATAAATCTCTTGCAGCCTATATACTCAACCAATCAAACTGAAATTTTGGATATTGTTATTTGAAGGTATGTGCACAGTTATGGTTACAGGGAAAAATTTTTGAATGGCAACACCTACCTGTGCAAATGTATCAGTGTGTATCATTTAACTGCCACACTTGTCACTCCACACTTGTCAGAAGGTGTATTTAAAGGAAGGTTGAAAATTTTGGCAAAAACATTAAAAAAAAAAAAAAAAAAAAAAAAAAAAAAATACTTTATTGTAAATCAAAACAAAAGTGAAATATGAAACTAAGCACATGGTGAAAGTCGATGTCAAATGTCGATCACAGACAAACAGGATCAGGTGCAAATGCAAGTGCGAATCTCGGCTAAAAATTCATTTTTTATACTCACAACTACAGCTAGTGCACTTTGGTACAGCACAGGAATTCGAATGCTGCATGCAAATGATAAAATGCAAGTACTCTGCCACAAGTGCATTGAAAAGCCATAAATAGCATTGGGGCAATACACATATGACAAAAATTGCCAGCATACAACATTTGTAAAGGAAAGCATTGTAAAGAATCAGTGGCAGCACAGAAAGGAGGCACACTGATGCACTTTGCAGAATTCATAGGGATTAACATTAGAAGCACCAGTCACAGAACATCATGTGCAGAGCATTGCTTGTGGAAAACCCTTCAGTAAGCAATGTCGGAGGACTCTTTCTTTAATCAGATGTATGAACATGTTAACTAGATGACACTTACAAGGAAACAATGAGGTGAATTGATAAAGCTGTTTTATCAGAATGGGGAAATTGCTGCTGAAGCAGTGGGATTTTATTGACAAAACCATAAACTGAGACCCATGTTCGGTAAAAATTGTACAGGATTTGGTAAAAAAATTTGAAGAAACTGGATGTGCATGTCATAGACCATGACTGCACTATCGTGTGTTTTTGTTGAAGTTGTTGCAGATGTGCATAATACAATTACTGCAGCTCCATTGCATATTGCTAAAAGTGTTGCCCAAAATTTGGGTATACCCAAAACCATGGTTCTCAAGCTTCTGCACTTAGTTCTCCAGTTGTTTCCTTATCGATTCCAGTCTGTTCAAATGTTGCAACAGCAACTAGGTTGACAAGCAACAGCAATTAGGTTGACAAGCAACAGCAACTAGGTTGACGAGCAACAGCATGTCAACTAACTCGAATTTTTCCCTAATCTGATTTCATGAAGGTAATGGGTGGCCCACGTGGATATTATGGAAGGATAAGGTACATTTATGCTTAGCTGGGAATGTAAACTCCAAGAACTACTTTCACTGGATTAATTAAAATCCTCAGAATGTGGCATCAGCACTTCACATGAAGCTAAAGTGACTGTGTGGTGCGGCATCACAAGTACATTCATTCTTAGTTTTGAAGAAGTCTCTTCCATATGTATGAAAATGGGCTTCATCACAAATGCTTGGTATACAAGAATGTTGCAGAATTACGCAATTCAAGATCTGTGGCAGCGAAATGTCATTAATTGCATTCTATGGAATGCAAGATGATACTCCTCTGCACATCACTACGTGTTCAGCAAGTGCTGCAACAAAAGATAGAATCATATCCTGTAACTTTGCACTTTTGTGGCCACCTTAATCCCTCTTCCTCATTCTGATGGGGTTGTCTGAAGTCTAAGGTGTACACATCAAATCCATAAGATTGTCAGAATTGAAACATGCTCTAAAACGTAAAGTTATACAGATTCCTCCTGTGGTGGGACATTAATCATTATTTACAACAATCTCCTCTATATAATACATTATTGACTCCAAAGGCAGACGGGTTGAAAACTTGTAATTACAATAAAAGTTTTTTTCCCTTGCCTCTCTTGTGTTTTCATTGGTCCTTTACAATGCTTTTCTTTGCAAGTGTTTTACACCAGCAATTTTTGACATATGTGTATCATTCCAACTCCATTTATAGCTTTTCAGCTCACTGATCAATTTATGTAGGAAAAAGGTGGATGATGCCATTTGAAAATTTTAAAATGGTTTCTCTGTCACCATAACCATGAGAGCTCTGTTATTTTAAATCATCATACTATTGAGTGCATATCTTCAAATAATAATATCTGAAATTTCATTTCACGAAGCAGATAGGCGGCTAGAGTATCATATATCGGGGATATTTTTTTTGACCACCCTGTACATCATGTAGACAAATGTCAGCAGATACCACTAAATGAACTTACATAACACCATTTAGAAAAGATACAAATTTATACACTGTATCTTTGTTTGGTCTTTGTTCTCATGATGTATCTGGGAAGAGAGGTGGATATGTTTGACTAACCCATAGTTGTTTGAGACAAAAATTTTTGTTATTACATCAAAGAGATTTCTTAATGATTAAATGTTCCCTCTCACACTCTTAACAGTATCAAGTAGAAATGTGACAAGAGCACCAAACCTTATTATTCCTTTGGTAGAGCCAAGAGACTAACCGATGAAGGCAGCAAATTTTGAGGCGTGTTGTGCGAATTATTCATCATACAACTTTATCAGCAGTACTGTTATTACAACTCAGTAGTGTAGGTCAGTGATAGGTGGTGTTAAAAATTGCTTATCTTACACACTGATGCTAGATGCTGTTTGATGTGGTCAAAATAGTACCATCATTAGACTGTAGAGCACTATAGGTCTTTTACAACAGTGAGCTAACAAAATATTATGGATATTCAGATGGATGTATGTGAACTAAATAGTAACTTGGTGAATGATATTTGACATAGCATGGTCTGTGTCAGCTGTATAATTTGCTGGACTTATTGTTTGAAGATCTTTTTCCTGTTTTGGACTTTGGTCCTTACTTTCAATAGAAGGACTGATCACTTTTGACATGTGCCAAGAAATTTTAGTTACACACTTGAAAAACACAGTTTAAAAAGGCTATTAGAATGTTTAGACAGTCTAGAAAGATTGGTTAACAGTTTAGAAAAATGTGCTTAATGATGCTTCTCTTCATACCGCAAGGTCATTTATGTTGTGATTTAAAGGAAATTTGGTGAAAATACAGTCAAATCCCAAAAATCCACTGACCTGAAATTCGCCAACTCCTGAAATCCGCATTGCCTCTCAAAATATAAACATTCAGTTTATAGCTTCTGGAAACTGCAACATTGAATACTAAATATCGAAGAAAAAATACTTATCGAATAAATGACGTCAAAATTACCGGATAATAATGAGTCATAACAGAAATACCAAATTGTTGACATAAAAAAAGTTTAATAAAATAAGATAAAAGTTTTTTGCCTCTAATCTCTGCATCAAGTTAAAAAAGCAGACGATTCAAACTCTTTGTTCAAGTTCACGATTGACGTTGTTGTATTTTCTGAGCTTTGTTATTTCACGAGGTTGTTTAGTGCTGCCTTTTTTTTAATCCTGTTTTTTTGTGGATAAATTAAGAATATTTTAAATTTCAGCCCTTTTTAATACAATAACAGATAAGAAATGCACTCATGATTTTACTGCTTGCAACATTGAAAAACGTAAACACATTGCATTGATGGTAACGCAAAAAGTGCAAATTCTGCAAAAGATGGAGGCAGGTGCTACTCCTTGATTTATACCAGAATGGTATGGAATTGTGCCATGATTGTATATGATATACAGAAAGATAAAGAAAAGCTGTTGAAATTTTACAGCAACAGTAATTCTAACACCGGAATCTGAAACCGGAAATCTTTGCATGATGTGAAATCGGCAAACCTTGATGCTGTGTACATATAATACAATAATAATATAATCAATATATATATGTAATAATAATTTAATGCATCTAATAAATTATTGCAATAATGTATATAATAATGTAATTAAATGTATCTAATACGCCTTATTTATTTTGCACTTTTAGTCCAAATATTATGCTTTATCTTTTCTGTCCTGAAATTCGTAAAATTCTAAAATCTGCACAATCTCTGGTCCCAAGCTTTGCGGATTTCTGGACTTCTACTGTACTTAACTGGCTTGCTCAAAGCCCGACTACATTCAGACATCTTAACAGTGAGCTAAAGTGTCTGTCTCGTGTTAGACTCACTCAGTATTACTCATTAACTATTCACCATGTTACAGGATTAAGGAAACAAATTCTGCAGCACTATGTTAGTGAAGAACATACCTTAAAAGCTAAATGCTGTTATAACAACAAGCAGAGGTTTAACTTCCTTTTAATAGTACAATTAACATCTTCGGAAAAATCAGTATTGCGTGCCTGGTAATTTTGGGCTGTAAATTGTGTGGAGCAAGCTCCATGCACATGCTGAACTGTGAATTGACATCCTAACTTTTTCTCACATTTTACTCATTTTTTTTTTTCTATTTAAAACTTATTGAATGTTGTATTTTCATCTTTCTCTCTAACTCTTTTCATATATGATTTAGAAACTTTCGGTTTACAGTAATTCTGTGGAAACTATTGGTAGATCGCAAAATACATTGGATAAATAAAAAGAATGCTACTGAAAGTAACATTTGTAACTGATTCCTTTGAAACATAGAATACTGCCGTATTAGTATGTATTTTGAACATGATTTTTAATCTGCTAAATTCTTCCTTTAACTCTTCTCTTAAGAAATTATATGTACTGCATAATAAATAAGGTATGTGTGTAATTGAAAAGAAAAGAATTTTATTGTTGCGTCAGCTGTCTAATATTTCTCAATTTCATGTAATTTAATGAAAATATTTCACTGTGTGTTCTGTCAAAAAATAATACAGATGGCTAGAGAAAAGATATTGTTAGAAGACAGTATAAGTTTTTATCACACTCTCTTGAAATACGTGCAAAATAGTGATTATACTTTTTAATATACATTTTTTTATTCGCTTGTATGTTGAAATTGTAGCATTGCATTAAAAAGGTCAAAATAATACTAATAATAATACTCGTTAATACTAATAATGGCACTATCAAGTACTCATAATAATACTCATCAAAATAATACTAATTTATGCACCAGTCATTAAGCCAAAAAGATACATTTAGTGCTGTAGTGCTGAAAAAGCAGAATTTTAAGATATTTTTCACAAATACTTAGCTAAAAATAATAATAAAAAATATATAGTGGTTTTTTTTTTTTTTTCCGCTATTATTTTAGTTCAAACTTTATGCCACTGTGAGGATTCTTTTTTCAGAAGTGAAATAACAGTAGTAGTGCAGTAAAATAACACTAGAATATTAGCATTAAGAATTTCATAAATAATAAACGTATTTGGAAAACCTTTTGAATCTTTATAAAAACTTAATGCAAAATTTTGTTATTTACATTTCTTGAAACACACATACAAAAAAAGATTAAATCTATTATTAATGAGTACAATTGTTTATTACAAACGAATGAAACTCTTATCACTTATCTAGTTTCATTTAAAATTCTTTTTGCGTAGTATGAACACATATTGGAATTTAAATTATGTGTTGTTTTGCATACTGTTCATTAATTTGCTTCTCAGTCCCTAACAGAATTCTGAATTTTCAACAATGTGATAAACAGCATATTGCTATGGCAAGAACATTTTTAATACCTCCTGTGAGAGATGTAAGTGTCTCTGTTGAAATTTATAATTCATTAAATTTGTTGTCCATTTCATATGTATATGAAGTAGATAATGTCATTTTTTTTTTAAATATATGCTTATAATGTTATTGCATTATTGTACTTGGTGTTTTATAATTTCCTCTAGGATTTTAATTTTTATAGTATGATAAACATAGTAAATGTAGCACAGTGCTTCATATAAGTGCATAAAGAATTGCCGTATGGGTTTTTCATGTACCTTACAGACATTTAACCGCTTCCCTTACAAATTTTTTTGAAACAAATTGTAAAAAATCATCACATTTTTTTATTTTATTATTAAATACAACAAAACGAAACAAATCTAAATATGTAGGTTTTAAGTTGAACTTTTAATTTTTTGAAGGTGAAAAAGCATTTATTTTTAATGTTTACTATCCCGAGTTACCTCGGGCAAACAAAAATAGTTAAATATTAATCTTTGTATGATTGTTTTTGAAACAAGGGACAACACAGAGTGATACCTGAAGTTCTACACTGGTATCTGGTCTCTTTTCTTACTGGCTTACCGCTGGAACCTCTTTCACGGGAGCACAGAGTGCACTGTCTCGTCGGATTTGATTCCCCCCCCCCGCCTCTTCATAATCACTATCTGAAAAATCATCGCTTTCGCTATCTTGCATCATCGACATTACTTTATTTTTTTTCCCAACGCATGCATCCTTCTTTATACATTAATAATCCACAAGCCAGCGTATACTATACAATAGGGAAACACGCGACCAGTCCCTCCAAAAGAACTGCGCAACCAACAAAATTTGGCAAACTGCCAATCAAAGCTGAATATTTCCTTTCATTTCCTCCAGACCGAGTAAAACCATGATAAAAGAAATCGTACTAACAAATTCTGCTTTGCCCGAGTTTTCTCAGAATAATAATTAACTGCAATATATACGAACCCGAGATAACTCGGGATAATCAGGCAAGCGATTAATGTATGCATTCCTCGTGACATGGCAGACTTCGGTCTTAGCCAAGTCAGGCTAGAGCCTGTTCATTTTGCATTACATGGTGGACATTCTTCTTGAATGCACAAATTGCTTGAAGTTTCTTTTTTATATTTCATCTAAAATCTTTATTGTACATTATTGTTGAATGAACATTTAGAAAATTCTATGATGCAGTAAGCTTTGTGTTCACTATTGATGTCATACTTGTATTATTCTACTATCTGTAGTAGCTAAATATACAAACGGCAAACTTGGAGAGATTTCCTATGTTCTGTTAAAAAACTTTTTTGCCTAATTTATTACAGCTATTGAATATATATTTTTAAACCTCAATTAAGTTATGAATCATTCATATTTTGGCATTTCTTGTTATAATTAGCTAACCTAAACGGTACAATAATAAGTGTTTCCCATATTGTGGGGCTCGGACTTGAACCCTAGGTAACACATGAATATTTATGAGGTATAGTGTTTTCAGAATAGGTGCAATTCAGATAGAAGTCCACTTGAGAAGCTGATGGCAAAGAAAGAAGAATTGAAACTGTTATATTCAGTCTTCTGCAGTGTACTGAAAACATTGTTTCTGTCTTAAGTCAAAGTAAACTAAGTTTCAATTCAATGAAATGGGACTAAAACATAGGCAATACCATAGCTCTCAGTTCTTCTGGCTTTACAGAAAACTCATGGGTTTTTCATTGTGGAACACTGGTAGTTTGATTCCGGGCAATGAAATGGCTGCATGAACATTTTCCTGCCTCCCCATGTGTAATGTGGATAGCAGCCAGTTTCCTTTAAAATGTCTTCCACAAAACATCCTTTGATTAGGGAGCTAGTCCTAGTGTAGCCTAGTGTTTTTGCTGTAATCAAATAAACCAAATCAAATCAAACTTACATTTTCATTTTAATTTTTAGCCTAAGGAAAATAGTTTGTAAACATAAATAAAATTTGAATTAAAAATCTTAAATTGGGCACATTCCAGTCCCCACCCCATAATTTTTCTTACTAAATTTTATTTGACTTTAGTGAATGGTCTTAATAATATAGACAATTGTAGAAATTTTAATAAAGATTCTACTAATGTTTAATCAGTTAATATTTGTATTTAATTTTGTTTTGCATCACTTTATGGATGTTATTAAGTTTATCCATGTGACAGTACTTACATTAATTATTAATTTTATTTTCATGCTTTTTAAGTGCTTTCATATATAAATGCTTTTCATGCCTACTCAGGACTTTTTCAGTATAAAAGTGTGAAAGAATTACAAAATTAAATTAGCCAAAGAATATAAAATTTTGAATTGCTAATTTTATATTGATATGTTGTACATGGGAATTATTTTATAATTAGTTCTGTAATACAAATTCTGCATAAAGTTGAATTTAAGTCGAGTTTGATTTCTTTTGAATTTGCATCATGGCATAGGAGAAAAAATCCCAGAAACTTCTAATTTTTCATATTTCAAGGCTGACAGTTATGTTATAGCCTTTATATGCATTACTAAAATTAATTAATTCAGTTCTATCTACAGATTGTGATACTGGATTATTTGTATAACAAATTTGGTTCTTTGAAATGTACACTGCTCAAAAAAAAAAAAAAAAAAAAAAAAAAAAAGAGGACAGTGCTATATCTCCCGTTATACTGGGCCGATTGACAAAATTCAACCTGCGTTTTTCATGTCTCAAAAGCGCGACTTAGGATATATATTAGATTTATATATAGCACTATTCTAACATATGTATTTTGACTCAAAATTGGACTTTTTCTGAAATAACATACCAATTTTTTTCCATATTTCGATTCTACGACTCAAATTATGCCAGAATACCAAGTTTTGTAAAAATCGTATGAGTAGTTTTTAAAATATTAGCTCTCAAAATTTTAGCTCCTCAATGTTAATTGAATTTGGCAAATATTTATTAATATCTCTTTTTTTATTAAACTTTTTTGATTTTTTCTCTCACATTTCGAAATTTAGGTTCATTCCAAATAAAATGTACCCATTTTTTGTGTTTTATTTTAAAAATTTCTATTTTAAAATAATTTTTATAAATTTTTCGAAAAAAATTTGAATTATAACCTATAAAATTTTTACCATCATCTTAAAGTAGGTGTATTTTTAAGCATATCTGCAAAAAATTAGGCTTTTTTATTCAAAATTTTCTAAGATATACACGAATTTACATATTTTCGCATTTTGAAATTTGGCATCTTTTTTTGAGCGATAATAACGCCAAATGTGGTCTATGGATTTTTGTTACACTGAATTGCCACAGCTATTTTTAACCTTAAATTTCAAGTAAAATTTTACGGAAAATTAATTATATGACATTTTTTTCCCTCAATGATGCATAATAAATATTTATTAATACTATATTTAAAGCTATTTTTTTAAATTATAGATGATATTATTCAAATTTTTAACTATTTTTTTAAATTTCTCTATATCTTTAAAAAAAAAATAAATAAGAGTAAATTTTTGTATGAGTAAATTTTTACCTTCGGCGTTTTAACGTCTGCTGCTTTACTTCGTTTAAATCGAATTGTCTAAAACTGAGAATTTTTGTTTGATGTTTATTTGAATTTTATGACAGTAACTGCATAATTTATTTCTAAAAACAAACTGTTGCTTTTGAAGTGGCTGAAAGAGCGGCTAATACTATCATCCATATTTTTAAAGCACAGTATATTTTTTATAGAAACATAAGATTTAGAATAATCATTTTTATAAAAGTCAAATTATGATATAAATATACAACCCTCTAGAGACTGAATTAATGGAAGTTCTCTGGTTGTGCAGAAATGATCTGCAGCTACTTAATGGCTTGATAAGTCAGCAGATTCTGTGGACAAGTAAGAATAATTATATAAATGACACCCAACATTCTGGATTCAATTAACAACGAGGATACAATGTTTATTAAATGAATTCAAGAGTTTTAAAACATAAAAAATCAACTCATTTTTTTATCTTAAAATGTATTCTTGTGCGTAGCGTATTTTCATTTTATTCTTAAAATTCTAATTTAGAATGTAATTGTCAAGAACTGAATCCTAATCATTAGTAATATAATAAGTAATTATTACGGTTATTAATAAATCCTTCTTATAAATTGCAAATATTGCACACGATATTATTTATTTACACTTCAATTCTAACCGTCAGCTCTAGTAGAAGTTACAAATCAATTACATTTAATTAAGGATTGGATTATTTAATTATCGCAAAGCACATGAGGGTTATCTGCCTAAGGGAGGGATTCCTTCGTGGAGGACTTTCTAAGGGAAACTGGCTCGTATACATGTTACACATGGGGAAAACCACGAAAACGCCCATGCAGCCAGCCCGTTCGCGGGATTCGAACCTCGCACCGAACTACCAGTGTTCAGCGTCTTTACCGCTCGGCCGCTGGTGGGCTATTTAATTAAGGAACGACCATCTAAGTTTAAAAACAGCGTACCGTAGCAGCAATTGAATTATTGCCGCCGCATCTTTCATGTTACTCCCGATTGGCAAGCTACATGATTTTTAATGAGTATTCAGGTTTTGCTAGTAACTTCACTTAGAAATCGTGCTTAAACTAGGTTAGTTGGTTATTTGAACATAGAAAGAACATGGGAGCTATTTGATTAAGATGCTTTCATAGAGAACCTTTGTAAAGAGAACCTAGAAAACTACGAAAACCAACCATGCAGCCTGGGTTAGACTTTGCAACAAACAATTAGTATTTAACAATCTTCAAATGCTAGGCAACTGTTGAGGCTCCAATTAAATCTCCAATTTAATATTTTATTTCTAAATATTTAAAATATTGTTGTATTGTTAGACACAAAAAGCAGAATTTAAGTTTTGTTAACTCGTTAGTAAACTACCAAGCCGTAGTGCAAATGAATATTAATTGCTTTTGCAATAATTGTATTCACTTAATATTCTTGGAATATGAGCTAAAGAAGGAACGTTCTCGGAAGATTAAAGAAGTGTTTAAATCCAGTGATATTAGGTTTGTCTTACAAGCTCAGGATCAAAACGAGTCTGCAATTGCCCGAGTAGTTGACTTGTAAATGACTGTGAATTAAGCAGATGACTTTTAATCTTACGTTTTCAGTCAGAAAACCTATTCCGAATGTTTTGTATTGCATGACAATGCATCTTTTCATTATTCAATAACCAGTTGGAGAACTGCTTGTGTTCCGAAAATAAGTATGTGTACTCAATCGTCCTGCATGTTCTTCAAATTTGTCTTCTTGTGATTTTTTTCTTTCCCAAAAACTAAAGTTGCCTCTCAAAGGAAAGTTTTTTGACATTGAAGAGACAAAAGGAGTATGACATCTACTTTTAGAGGCATGTCAAAAACAGATCTCTACAAGCCTTCTCTTCCATTACATGTTGTGCAGTCAGACAAAAAGTTGCATCAGCATAAATTTTATAATCTATTTTTATTCCACTCTGATTACTTTATTAACATACAGTGAATATATACTAAATCTTTTACTTTAGCTTAAGTAATTCGGAAGTTTTGACGGAATTGTTGTCGGAACTAGGACTTAGAAGATAAGTCAAATTAAATATTTCGATAATCTAATAAATTCAAGGTCGAAGTTTCAATATTTTATTTTCAGAGGGAGGGGAAATTTTTTCAGTTTTGGTCCATTATCCTAAGTATATTTGCTTTGATTCTTTATTTTTCCATAAAAGCGAAAAATTTACGCTTGGTATACATATAACGCATAGCTTCAAATTAAAATTTAATAATATACAGAGTGGTTATAATTAAAGTTCCACACTGAAACGGTCATAAAAGGAAAACTACTGGATCAAATGTTATCAAACTTGGTAATCGTGTAAAGGAGGTCATGGGAATTTATTTTCCGCGAAAAAAAGGAAGTTGGAAACCTCACCACCAGGGGGAAAATGGCGCTGCATGCAATATTGTTAAACGAAATATGGGTCGGAATCTAACTTAACCTTTTGTTACACGGGTTTAACATGTTGCATACCCTTAAGAAACTTTGAAGGAGGCAAATTACCATTTAAAAGCGTTGAATTCGATAAAAGTCGAGTGCGCCATCCGTGTAAGTGAGAAATTCGTCCGTGAAAACCACGAATTAGCGATTAGAAAATGTGAGATCGCAAATCACTCGCACAAGTGCATACAATCTGGAAATCGTTTTCTTACAGATTGCTAATTTGTAATTTTTGAAGCCTGAATTCGGCACTAAAACATGAAGATACTGATTCAAAACGCTTTTAATCGATTTGGGCCAAAGAAATCCCTCATGTTATCTATCTAGTTATATTGCATTCTCCTACTGCATTCGATTGCATAGCAGTCATTCCACACCGTTTAGTGTTGAGTGATAGCTAGTTTTATAACTGAACCATTTTTCTCTGAAGAGCAGGCGACAGCTGGACCACTGTGATTGCAGCTCACTTAGAGTCAATGTTAAAATGTTTCGTGATACATGAAATGCATGGAACTGCAGTAACATGGCATTTTAGATACAACGATTTTTATGCAGGGCTGGGCCCCACCTCACGTGTGTCGCACAGTTGCTTAGGAAACATTTCACGAATGAACGTCTTATAAGCTGACAATTCCCCTCTTCCCACCAGACCTCAATCTCTGTGACTTTTGGCTATGGGGTTATCTCAAAAGCACTATTTATGGTGATATTCTAAACAATTTGGCAGAAATAAAAAATGTGATACACCGACATGTCCGTAACATTCCTCTTGATATGCTAAGAGCTGCTGTTGTGAATGCAGTAACAGGATTTAACTTGCTTTCAGAAAATGCTGGACGCTACATTGAACATGGTTTGTAACACGTTTCGGAAACTATTAAACACATTTTAAACAGATGTTTTCATGTCTTATATCATTTAACAATATTGCATACAGCGCCATTTTCCCCCTGGTGGTGAGTTTTCGAACTCTTTTTTTTCCGCGGAAAATAAATTCCCATAACCTCTTTTACATGATTCCCAAGTTTGATAAGATTTGCTCCGGTAGTTTTCCTTTTATGGCCATTTCAAATTGAAACTTTAATTATAAACATGTAAAAAACCCATGTAAATTAAACTTTAAAAGTTTGACAGTTTGGTTCAAGTCCCAGCTTTAAAAATGTATACAAATATAATCTTTTATATTAATCCTCTTAGAAAGAATGTTTTAAGAAGCTCATTTTTATCTCGGGTTATAGATTGTATAAAAAAACATGATCTTTAATATGATTTAGATTGTTTCAGCCGATATAAGAATCGGGTCACTCGGTGGTACAGAATAAACCCTGCTGGACTGTTTTATTTCTTTGTCATTTAGCAAAAATCTTTTAATTAAAATAGTTATCCTTTAGACTTCGCTTTAAACTTTATTTATAGTTAAAATGACTAGAAAATGAGAAGTTGTCTTCAGCTGAAACGCAATTCATGTAATTGATATATTAAAAAATTGACAAGAATGCAAAATTTATGGAAGTTTAGCAATGTAAAAATCTTAATTTTCTTGTGTGAGCACTGAAAATAACTGTAGAAGGAAAGAAGAAAATCAGGGAGAAAAGTAAGCCAAAATTTGCAGGGAAATTTGGCTGTCTGATATACCAAGATGTTTAAAAAAGTTGGACGGTTTTGAATATACTTTCAGGATACTTCAAAGAATTTAGGTGTTCAAAGAAAAACTACTTGGACGTGTACACCAGCAAATACTATCAATTGAGCTTGTGATTAACAGAAAATACAAAAACGATATCGTTGCAGATTAAAGTGAAGAGCGACTGGTTTTAGACTATATGGTTGTATAAATTCAAAACGCTTGAAATCGATTTAGGCCAAAGATATCCCATACGTTATCTACCTTGTTCCATTGCGTTCTCCTAATGCAGACAGCTTATTTCGTAACTGAACCATTTTTCTCTGAAGAGCAGTCGACAGCTGGACCACTGTGATTGCAGCTCACTTAGAGTCAATGTTAAAATGTTTCGTGATACATGAACTGCAGTAATGTGGCATTTTAGATACTACGATTTGTATGCAGGGCTGGGCCCCACTTCACATGTGTCGCACAGTTACTTAGGCAACATTTCACGAATGAACGTCTTATAACCCGACACTTTCCCTCTTCCCACCAGACCTCAACCTCTGTGACTTTGGGCTATGGAATTATCTCTAAAGCACTCTTTATGGTGGGTAATAATCTAAACAATTTGGCAGAAATAAAAAATGTGATACACCGACATGTCCGTAACATTCCTCCTGATATGCTAAGAACTGATGTTAAGAATGCAGTAACAGGATTTAACTTGCTCTCGGAAAATGCTGGACGCTACATTGAACATGCTTTGTAACACGTTTCGGAAACTATTAAACACATTTTAAACAGATGTTTTCATGTCTTATTTCATTTACCAATATTGTATACAGTGCCATTTTCCCACTGGTGGTGAGTTTTTGAACTCTTTTTTTTTTTTTCCCCGAGGAAAATAAATTCCCATAACCTTCTTTACACGATTCCCAAGTTTGATAACATTTGGTCCAGTAGTTTTCCTTTTATGACCATTTCAAATTGGAACTTTAATTATAACCACCATGTAAATTAAACTTTAAAAGTCTGACAGTTTGGTTCAAGTCCCAGCTTTAAAAATATATATATTTAAATATAATATTTTATATTAATCCTCTTAGAAAGAATGTTTTAAGAAGCTAATTTTTCTCTCGCGTTATAGATTGTATAAAAAAACATGATCTTTAATATGATTTAGATTGTTTCAGCCGATATAAGAATCGGATTACTCGGTGGTACAGAATAAGCCCTGCTAGACTGTTTTATTTCTTTGTCATTTAGCAAAAATCTTTTAATTAAAATATTTATGCTTTGGACTTTGCTCTATACTTTGTTTATAGTAAAAATGTCTAGAAAATGCAAAGCTGTCTTCAGCTGAAACGCAGTTGATGCAATTGATATTTTAAAAAAATTGACAAGAATGCAAAATTTATGGAAGTCTAGGAATCGAAAAATCTTAATTTTTTTGTGTGAGCACTGAAAATAACTCTAGAAGGAAAGAAGAAAATTAGGGAGAAAAGTAAGCAAAAATTTGCAGGGAAATTTGGCTGTCAGACATACCAAGATGTTTCAAAAAGTTGGACGCTTTTGAATATACCTTCAGGATACTTCAAAGAATTTATGTGTTCAAAAAGAACACGTGTACACCACCACCACCAAATACCATCAATTGAGCTTGTGTTAATAGAAAAGACAAAAACGATATCATTACAGATTAAAGTGAAGAGCGACTGGTTGTAGACTATATGGTTGTATAAATTTAAATTACGTTATAGAACATCATATCGTATCATAAATGGAGAATCCCATGTTTTTCTCAGTCGAATTATTTGAAGATTCAGGAGCTTATCCAGTGATGTATGTGGATGTCACCTAAAGACGTTTTTTTTCCTCCTGATGAAACAGCGGCTGAGCGGTAAATCGCTGAACACTGGTAGTTCGGTCCGAGGTTCGAATCCCGCAAACGGGATGCCTGCATGGGCGTTTTCGTGGTTTTCCCCATATGTAACGTGTATGCGAGTCAGTTTTCCTTAGAAAGTCCTCCACGAAGGCATCCCTTCCCTTAGGCATAATTAAATAAACCAAAACCTCTTGATGAAATCAGACTTTCCTTTCATCTCATACCTTCAAAATGTTTATCCCCTAAAGACTGATAAAGGCTCTGACCAAATACTTTGTGATGAACTTTCTAAGAGACACCACCTAGCATACATGGTACACATGAGAAAATCCACGAAAACACCCATGTAACCAGCCCGTTTACCAGGATTCGAACCCCGGACTGAACTACCAGTGTTCAACGATTCTCTACCGCTCGGCCATTTGTGGGCCTTTATGAAATGGAAGGCGATAACTTTATTTAAAATGATTGTCAGAAATACCAAGATTATTTCGAAAAGTTGGATGCTTTTTTATATACTTGCAGAATGCCTAAAGAAAAAGAGCAAGAATAAAGTAGAATGCCTGAAGAAAAAGAAAAGAAAAAATAAATTTTTGCGTAAAATTTAATATTTCTACTTTTTTTTAATTTAAAACTTTTTAAACTTATGATATTTGATTCTTGCGATTTCAAAAATAAAATATTTGACTAAAATATGAATAACATTTTAAGAAACCAAATGTAGGATAAAACTGTGTAAAGCAATGGGCACAATGATTAAACTGTTTAAAGCAGTGTATGCAAGTCATCCTATGTTAAAATGTCCATTATACATCTCTCTTATTTATATATTTCTTTTCTGAACGGAACATTGAAAGGCGTGTTAACTGTGCTTTACTGTAATTTCTCTTTTAATATATGCAGTTTTCAAATGCATCATAGTCTGGGTTACAAAATATTCTTCGGAAAGAAATGCAATTCAAATAAATAAAATCAAATTCTGGAAAATTTATATTAATAAATATATTTAAAATGCTCAGTTCGAAGGAATAAATAGAAAATTTTAAAACAATTATCTGAAGAGACAATGCAGCACAAACAATTAAAATAAAAGTATAAAAATTTAAAAATTTTCTAAAATAATAACTATGACAAATAAATATATATAAAGAAAACTATTTGGAAAAAAATAAATAAATAAATAAACGCTGCACCGTAATTGACGCAGTTTGAATAGGTAAATAGAAATTTTTAAAACAGTTATTCGAAGAAAAAAATGCAACTTAAACAATTAAAATGAAATTCGAAAAAGAAAAAATTACTTAAAATAATAACAGTTATAATAAAAAATATATAAAGAATATTATTTGGAAAAAAGAATGATGGTGACTTTTTTTCCTCTCACGGGAAAGGAAACAAGGTTGCCATATATTAAGACGTTCGCCAAGTGAACTATTCTTAGCGCAAACTGAACAAAAAGTGCCAACATAAATTTGTGAATTTCTCCGTAAATTTCGGTCCAAATTTTACAAAATTTCATATTTAGGCGTAATTTGAGTCGTAGAACCGAAATATGTAAAAAAATTGGTATGTTATTTCAGAAAAAGTCCGATTTTGTGTCAAAATACCTATGTTAGAATAGTGCTATATATAAATCTAATATATATCCTAAGTCGCGCTTTCGAGACATGAAGAACGCAATTTGAATTTTGTCAATCGGGCCGGTAGAACGGGAGATATAGCTCTGTCCCTTTTTTTTTTTTTTTTTTTTTTTTTTGAGCAGTGTACATAGTATTTGTAATTTGTTAGACGCAGCCGATAGTATCTGGATAATGTATTCAATTCCCCAAATTTAAGCTATGTTTAAAAAATTATGTTTTAACCTTTTAGCTATTATTTTTGGAACGGGATGTATTCTAAGGAATTTTTAACGACTACTTGAATGCCAATGCTTTTCAAAACTTTGTATAAAATGATATATTTATGTAGAATATATTATCATGATTTTTGCAAACAACTCATTTATTATTAATGACATAAATTTCAGTGTGTGTATGTATACAGACTGACAGTTAAACAATGAGACTGAAATATTTTCCCTTTGAAGCAAAGTATCACCCAAATAGACAACTTTCTTTTATAATCTGGCAATATTACATTTGCCACCCACCAAGCATTATGGGAAGTATGGCATCATTTCTTTTAATTGGTGAGGAAGCATTGTTACATCATCAGCATTGAACTAAGAGTGAACATTAAGTTTTCTTTGAAATTCATAAAAAAGTGTTACCAAGGCAGTTGAATATATAAGACAGGTGTATGGGAATAATCATTTTCCCATGCACAGACATTCATGTGATATACATGACTCTAAAATAAGACAGAAAGGATTGAAGATAAAGTCAGGTCTGAAACCATTCCAAATGTTGGAGATTTATGATTGGAAGATCATTGTTTGATTGCAAGGTTAATGGCAGATAAATCTGTTGTTAGGCAGGAGACTATTTGCTAGATCTTAATGGAAGACTTGGACTAGGAAAATGTCACTTCTCAGTTTGTGCCCATTTTTCTTCTAAAGATAGAAAACATGATTGTGCTCAGCATGCAGAGGATCCTTAGACTTGCACATAGAAATTAAAATTTCTTAAAATTTGAAGTCTGAAATTCTTCAGTTTGAACTTGGGAGAACAGGAGTTACCAGAATAAGAAACATTTACAATTGTTGAAAAGGGATAGGTGAAAAGAAGTACTTGATGTAAGGAAAACAAAAAGGGAAGATGTTCTTCCAAAGCTGTGCATTTGTTTTGCTCTTGGTTAAATAATCTTGGTCAAATCATGTCGTAGTGTTAAACATAAGTAGTGAAAAGGCTTCCTTTGGAACTAGCAAGCAAGGCCATTTCGTACAAGGTGCTCACTAAAGTCCAGTAATACTCATTTAACTGCCAAATGGCTGCAGCTATAGTCATGATACTGTGTTTGGTCCATTCAAGCTCAGCAGGGACCGTACAGTATACTCTCAAGTCTGTCATTCCCATCCTCTTTTGAGATCAGCATATGTCTGTTGTCAGTTTTTAGAACAAATCTTAATTCATCATAAATATAATGTTGTTTCATGGGTTCTGAATCCAATTTCACACTGTTTCCAGTCATAGGAATACATCTTTGTACTTGAAGGAGAAAATAATATGCAGTTTTTGTATGGTGGAAACAGTTCATATTCAGTCTTTTCTTCACATAATTTGTTGACAAAAATTTCTGTGGCTGCAACAGTGGCTGATGGAAATTAATTTTTTTTATTCATCAGTTATCATTAAGAATGTAATTTAAAGTGAACTGAAACAAATTTTCTATTAAATATACCACTTATTTGAGTTTTATTTGTGAAAGCAATTAAATGTTGGATATAGAATTTTGCCATTTCAGTAAGGCTTTTCATTTGTTGCTGGCATTCATCATTATTCACCAGCTGCACGAACACTTTGGGGGTATTGTTTGGTACAAATTTCTTTTTAAATTTTGAGTGCATTTTTATTATCAGCATGAAATGTATTTCTTACACTGGCAGACAAATTCATACCTTTAATGTCACATGGTATTTGGCATGTTATAAATCTACATGTCTTCTTAATTTCTGTTGCATGTTTTACTGATAAAAACTTGATGCTCTCACAGTCTGTAAATTTGTACTTCATTAATTTATATATTATATAGAGAAAAGACAGAATAATATACTTTTAATCAAAATGCATAATAATTGTTATTAAATTTATTTCAAGAGAAAGAGAGTAATTCTTCCTCTTACTAATAATTTCATATTAAATATTTAATCAGCTTTTTTATTTTTAAAAAATCTGTATCTGTGTCATATAAATTTATTTTGATAGGTAAGAACAGAAATAGAGCTGAATTATCTTTCAGAGTTAGCAATGGTTACCACTATCTTCATATCATTGTTAAATGTACGAGTGGAAGAGCCTCTTCTTTTGGACCGTGCTTTTGACATAATTCTAGAATGTGTAAAGAAACAAGGAGGTATCTTCTGGACTTTTATGTTAGCCACTTGATAATTAAAATGCATTTGTTTATCTGCAGATTCATTTCTAATTTCCTCCAAGTTCACTTTGTTTATTGTCACAATCAGTACTATTCAAAACATTTGTGACTAAGCTAGCTATTTCAAATGTAAGTTACAAATTTTACTATTAAAAATTTATATCAAATTTTAATGCAAGAGGCTTAATTTGTGGATAAACTGAGAAATGGTTTTACTTGGCAACAGTTTTTTTTAATTGTGTTTGTTTGTATTTAAAAACTTTTTTTACTTGCAAATATTTTTAATTTTGTATTAATTCTTGCTAATAACATAAAATTTTATGTCTAATATCTTCATTGTTTTAATGTTTATTTTTAATCACAATGTTGTTTAAGTTCTTGCTATGATGCAAAATGAAATTTTGTAATTCAAATTATTATGTGTTCTGAAAATCTTTATTGAATCAATGACACATATTTGTGATTTGAGGAGACGTAGGAGAGTTGTTCACAGTTAGTTGAGCTAGTTATGATCATAAATTTTGAACAAAGAAATCATATCTGCAACTCAATAATGATTATCCAGGAATTTAGCAAAAATTGATACATAATTAAAAAAATTTGTATCAATAGCAATTTTACGCATTTATCAATGATAAGTTCTTCCTGCAGTTAATAAAATTATTTATAAAAGTTGAACTAAAAATTGATATTGATATAAAAATACTATGTTACTTCGATTTAAAATTAAATTTTTGGAGGCAGATATATGATGTGTTGCCATTGTGACAGAATACTTGTGATTTTTGAAAATAATATCAAAAAATTTTAATGCACTCAACTGCTATTATAAAACGTAATTTCTTTGAAATAAACGCTTACTTGGTCTTCCTTTAGCAGTAAATAATTTTTACAGTAATAAAATATTCACCTCAAAAACTGGCATTTTTATCTTTTGATAGGAAAACTGTGTCACAAAAGTAGACAGACTGCAAACAAAATCTCACCTGTAATAAATGCAATATGTGCATTTTTGACATTATTTTACCTTAAAGTATCATGGTTATCATCTGAAAAATCGTCTCCTTGAAGTCTTTAGGAACATTTCTTAGAATTTATGTTGGTTTTAACATTTTAATATGATGGTTTCTTCAAGAAAAAATATGCAATTAGAAAAAAAGATTTGTGTTAGAAAAGTTGCTGAAATATTCATTAAGGACTGTACTTAAGGAAACGTACAGTCCCAACACAGATCGAAGTTACATATCACGTGGAAGGCACAAGACGAGTAGTTTCACAGATGCACACACAGAGACTGAAGTTGTTACCCAGAACTGCCGGGGAAAATTCTTCTCTTCCCGTCAGCCCGTAGGGTTGTCAAGCAAGTTTACTGTTTCGCCAATTGGCGTTTTTCTCCAGAGTTTTTGAGTCTGTATCGCCTGTTCGGCGCTGCCGCTACATACTCCCTCCGCAGTGTCAACAAATTGTGACATACTGATGAGGGGGTTGGATTAATCATCCAGAACGGGTTATACCAATGTCCAAAGGTTTCTTTTTACACTCTTTGGAACAACTTGGGAAGAGTCCATGGTTACAAAAGCGTGTTTCAATCTATCTATGGAGATTGTTTGCTTAGTCCCTTTTATTTCAAGATCAAACATTTTATCTCGTCTTTCTAGCACTTTAAATGGTCCATCATAGGGAGCTTGCAGTGGTTTTCGAACTCCGTCGTGTCGAACAAACACAGCCATGGATGAACGAAACAGGTTCGCTGACCGTGGCTAGAAGTCGTAGTCGGGCGGACACTGGCAAAATGGGATTTTAAATCCTCCACTAACTGTTTGGGGGACACGTCCATAGGTGTCGAATTGAAAAATTCTCCTGGGAGATGAATCGTCTTTCCATACACAAGTTCAGAAGTGGTTGCTCCTATGTCCTCCTTGAGAGCGGAGCGGAAACCCATCAGAAGCGTTGGAAGAGCCGCCACCCAGTTACTGGTATCATAAGCTTTTAAGGCAGCTTTCAAAGGACGGTGGAATTCCTCGATAAGTTCATTCGCCTGTGGATGGTACAGAGACGTCCTGATCTTCTTGATTCCCAACAATTGGGAAAGAGCTCGAAATAAGCCGCTTTCAAACTGTTGCCCTTGGTCAATAGTAATAACAGCTGGACAACCAAATCGTGTAATCCAGTGGTCATAGAAAGCCTGTGCTACTGTGCATGCAGTTATGTCTGGTATGGGTACTGCTTCGGGCCATTTAGTAAACCTATCTATCATAGTTAAACAGTAATAATTATTTTGGGAAGGAGGTAGCGGACCAACGAGGTCAAGGTGGACATGATCAAATCTGTGTTTGGTCTGGAAACTTCATTAACGGGGTTCTAGTATGTCTACTTACTTTTGCTTTCTGACATGGAATGCACTATCGTGTCCATTGTGCGCAATCTTTATGGATGGAAGACCAAACAAACCGAGAACACATTAACATTTTGGCAATGTCAATTTTTTTTAATTAATTTTTTACCCCCCTAAAAAATCTAATTTTTAATGTGATTTTCCATTTCCTATACTTATATTTGGGAAAATTTTACGCTGTTTATAAGAAAGTAAAATTAGAAAAAACTTGAGTCTAGTGGAGCAAAAATTGACTGGGATATATAATTTCAAAATGTGAAATTTTTTATGTTGTTTTCAACTTGCCTTTAGAAATCAGTTAAATAAGTCAGAATGATTGGAGGAAATAAGCTTAAATGAAGCGCAGCAAAAAATGTGTATAAGTCGTATTGTGTACACATCAGATTATTTTATTTAAATAAAAAGAACAAGCATATGAAGGAGAATGACATTCTGTGTTATTGTGTTGATGATATTTTTTAATATTACTAAATAAGTGAAATGAATTTTACCATTTTTTTAAAGATAATTTGAAACCAATTTTAAGTTCACAATTATTTTTAATGCATCATTCCTCTAAAGATCTATTTTTGATTTGGTCACTTAGAACTTGGTAGTTTTAAAAAAAGTAAAATATTCTCTTGAACACTCAATAGAAATTGGTTTATCTTTCTTAAATCTTCTAATGCCATTTTTTGGTGGAGGTATGGGAAAGAAAAAAAGGAATATTAAATACTTAAGTAAAAGTTGCTTATTCTAGTATGTTGTTTACTTGTAACATCAGAATCCTTATCATATAATATTTATACCAATCTCTTAAAAATTTAAACATACATTTCTAGTGAAAATTCTGTGGATAAGTGTCTTATTTATTCCAAATGATTTTAAACTAATATTATATACTTAAATCTTAGATGCCTATTATTTGATTTGCTTTTTCTTAAATTAGTTATGTGACTTCTGTTTATACTTCATTTGAAACTGAAATCTTATTGTAAAATAGCAAAGAAAAATTGTCTTTTGTTTTATCTTTTATGTAATCTAAGGGATTTGTTATTTAGAAATATTTAAATGAATATATTTTTAAGCATTTAGTTTCACTTTTTTATATTTCAGGTGTTCTAAACAAATTGCAGCTTTTTGACAAAGTAAGCAGAATCGATTTTCTCTGATAAGTGCATGTGATTGCCATCACTTAAGTAAAAAATCTCAGTTTTCATTTTTTTTTTAAATTTTATAAGGGATTGCATTATTTTGTAATAACATATCTAATACAAGGTAATCTAACTCTTACATGGAGAAACTTTAAAACTTGGTATGGGTAAAGTAATCTTTAAAACTGTATAAAATGCAGCTTTATGTTGTCATTGATTTCAAAAATATGTTAACTACTTTAGAGAGAATTTTTCTCTGGTCTCCTTTCAAGGAGCAATATGCCATATTGTTTGTTGAATTACTGAAAATAAAAAATGATGTTCATGATCAAATGCTTCTAGGAAATTAATGTCACTTATTCCATTGGGTAATTTTACATATTTAATGGTCTGTGTTGTTTTCTGTTTTAATAATAATTTTATGCACTAAGCTGAAAAGTTTATTATTCAAAGTTATAACTGAAGGAGAATTTTCTTTAACAAATACAGTAATCTATTGCAAATAATTTTGTTTCCATATTTTGACATTTTTTATTATATTTTTATTTTTGAGCATTTTGCTTGAATTTATGTAATTTGTTGTCTTTGATATCAAACTAGATCACATATTTTAAACTTTAATCATGGAAGTGTAGAGTAATTAAAAATTTTCACTTTGAAATCATAGATTTTTCAGATAGATTTTTCACTTTGAAATTGATATTTGTATGAGTAATTAAATAAATCATAAATATATATTAATCTTTCATAAATGATTATGGTCATCATTGCTTAGTTTTGGCACTCATTCTTTATCTATAGAAATGTCTAAGTGCTGCCATTTTTTAGTATTATATTAATGCATTTTTATGAACAAGAATGAATGTAGTAGCTAATTAAATGCTTTGTTATATTCTTATTAATACAAGCAGTACAGTCTCTATCTTGTGATTTTGTAGGCATCCTTTGGACACTTTAAATTAACATAAAGCGAGTAATATAAAGTTTGAAAAATTAATTCTCAAATAGATATTAAGTCCATATATTATCGAAAATTACAAAGGAATGAGGAATGTAAGAAATGTAGATTTTACTAGTGCATGATAAAATGAATCATTTCACTAGTAAATAATTGATCTGAAAACCTTCTTCAAAGGTTATATTTAATTCTATGAACTTTTTAATTAAATTAGGTACACTCAAAAAAAAAAGGGGGGAGACAGTTCTATATCTTCCGTTCTACTAGGCTGATTGACAAAATTCAAATTACGTTTCTCATGTCTCGAAAGCGCAACTTGGGATGTATATTAGACTTATATATAGCATTGTGGTAACATAAGTATTTTGACACAAAATCGGACTTTTTACGAAATAACATACCAATTTTTTCCATATTTCGATTCTACGACTCAAATTATACCTAGATATTAAATTTTGTAAAATTTGGTGCAAATTTACGGAGAAATTCAAAAATTTATCTTGGCTTAATTTTTTTCAGTTTTCGCCCAAAATAATTCACTTGGCGAACTTCTTAATATGTGGCAACCAATTTTCCTTTCCCTTATATTGTGCCAGAAGGAGAAAAAGGCACTTTGTTACTACCTTTTTACATTGTGCATGAGTGAAAAAAAGTTTTGTTTCTACTTCTAAATAATTTTAGTAAAGTGTCTAAACCACATTTGATGTTTTTATCGCTTTCAACAAATATGCCAAATTTCAAAACGCACTATTATATAAATTCCCGTATATCTTCAGAAATTTTGAATACAAAACTAATTTTTTGGAAATATGCTTAGAAATACGTCTACTTTAAGATGATGGTAAAAATTTTATACATTATAATTCAAAAACTTTTTTGAAAAATTTATACAAATTTTAAAAATAAATCATAAAAAATGGGTTAATTTTATTTGGAATGAACCTAAATTTCGAAATGTGAAAGGAACAATTAATTAAGTTTAATAAAAAAAGAGATATTAATAAATATATACCAAACTGAATTAACATTGACGAGCTAAAATTTTGAGAGCTAATTTTTAAAAACTACTCGTGCAATTTTTACTTAACTTGGTAGTTTGAGTAATTTGAATCGTAGAACCAAAATATGGAAAAATTGTCATGTTATTTCATAAAAAGTCCGATTTTGTGTCGAAATACCTATATTAGAACAATGCTATATATAAATCTAATACATATCCTAAATCGCGCTTTCGAGAGATGAAAAACGCAATTTGAATTTTGCCAATCGGCTCAGTAGAATGGGAGGTATAGAACTGTTCCTTTTCTTGTGTGTGTTCAGTGTATATGTTTAATTTTTAATCTGGTGATTCTCGCGTTGAGACTCAATGTTCATTTTGTGGTAATACTTCTTTGTTACAATATAGTTCCATAATTACTTTTTTGAGTTTGAAAAAATAATTTTAGCTATTTTCATAATATACCAAATTTTTCTTTTTTTTCTAGGAAGAGGCATTACAATGATAGAAATTTTAATAATCTTGCCTAGTTTTCACTCAATTCCTCATAATAGCATTGCTTAATTAAAAAATTAAATATGTCTAATATTTAACCAAATGGTATGTTTTAAGGCTAGTAATTCGAAGTTCATTTTGAATATGTTTACAATATTCAGGGACCTTCATAGCATTTTAGATGTATAAGTACATCTAAATGTTATCAAGATCACTTTGAAAATTTGTTTCACAGAGCCCTTTTTTAATGAAATCTGAAATAATGTTGCTTTTTACTGTAAATACTTTTATCATTGAAGGGTAACAGTGAGTGCTGCTTTAGGCAAATATGAGAAAACTGAAATTTCATTTTATAATGTGGCAAAACTTAATTTATGAAAGTTTAATTGTTATTCTCTGTCTTTTTGTTTGAGCTTTATTAAATTGCCAAAAATAAAGGCAAGTGAGTTTGAAAAATGTTTCTTGTCTTATCACTTAAAGAAATGGCTTCAGTGTATAAAATTTTAATAAATGGCTGAATTATATATAAAAGCTAGACATTTTTTTATGAAATTAAATCAGAATTATGTGATTGAATATGAAGTTTTATGCATAGTTAGTAAGCTACTTGTATAATGATGCTGGTAAATTTTTCAGTTATTTAGATATACATTTGTCATTTATTTTAAACTACTTGAATTGTTTTGTATCCAATTGTTTGTAAGCTTTCATGTCTAAACTTTACTGCAGTAAAACCTCTGAATCTCTATGACATACTTCATGTTTTTAATCAGCTTGTTAAATTCTCAACAGTATCATAAATTAGTAAGCAAGACGTTGAAGAAAATTGCAAAGCATTTTATTTTGTGTGGAGGGATATTCAACAAATTCATCACTTGTGCACAATGTATATTCAAGTTTCAGGGCTGAATTTTTGCAACCATTTCCAGTAAGCATGCCATATAGTAACAAAAGGCATTTATTACTGGCATATTTTCGTTTAAAATAGCAGTTTCTTACTGATAAAGGCTTAAGTATAATTTCTTATTTCTATTTATATCGCAATTATTTGCCAGCAAGTACCAAAACTCAAAAAGCAATAAAATTTTGATAAAATTAGCAAACTTAATTTTTTGTATGGTGTTGCAAACTAGAAGCTCATGGCTGTCTCTTTATGTGTACACTCCAGATGAGCAGGAAGAAATTGAAACTTTATTGGAAAAAAAAATATAATGTACAACAACCAAAAAAAAAAAAAAATTAATAGCTTTAAATAAATCAAAGAGAGCACGGATGTTAAGCAATTATCCTTATTACGCGAGAAATACCATAAATTATCCATATAGTAAACTGTAAAATATCAAAATAAACTGTAAAATGAAATTCAGCTAACTCACTTTGAATTGCAGTCTCTCAGACCTGAGTAACAACTGATTTATCTGGCTCTAGAGCTGCATTTATAAGTTGTATTGAGCCGTATTTATAGGATGTTGCACAGGCTTCTGGAAGTTTTGAAGTCTTAGCACTTTTACGGTGCATTCTTTCAAAATTTACATAAAGTCATCAATTTGGAAAAAACTTGGTAATAAAATTATTATGAAGGCCTATCAGGAGCATTTCTGTATATCTTACATACTATTAATCTATTCTAACAATTGATCTATTAATCTATTCTAACAATTGATCTATTATATCTATTCTAACAATTTGTGCATTGTTAGTCTCAAAATGGAAATATCTTCAATTCTATGCGCAAAAAAAAAAAAAAAAAAAAAAAAAAAGTAATATTTTCAAGCTTTTTCAGCAAAATATTTTGCCATAAATTTATTTGTGCACAAAATAAGCCCTAAAACTATGTAAAAATTAAATAAATAAAACAATACACAATATCCCAGTAATGCATTCAAAAGAATTTAAATATTAACAGAAATTGTCATTAATATGTATGAAAATTCACCTTGGCCAGAGAAACATCAATTAAAGATTTAGTTTATTATGTTTTTATTAGCATGCATTAGTTAACAAGGAATTTTTTTGCTTGAAAGGAAAGGCAATAAATTATATTTTCTAGGAAAAGGTAACAAATGACTTCTGGAAACAATTCAGGATGTCAGGAAAAGCTTCAATTAAGTAATAAATTTTAGTATCCCTTTAGAAAATCAATTATTACAATTATCATTAAGTTTTAGTTGCTAAAAAAATAAGTAAATCAGAAGGGAGGAAAATACTTTTATTGCTCATTTCCTTACTTGTCAGATGACACATTTCAGACTATTTTTATTTCCCTAAACTATCTTGCAGTAAGGATACTATTTTGACAACATTTTAAAAATGAGAAAATGAAAAGGTATTCTTATAGTTAACTTAGGTTTAGAAGTATAACATTAGGAGAAATGTTTGTAGAAGATGCCAATCATGCCTCCCCCCTTGATATCTTTTTATGAATTCAGTCCTAAAACTTTTTTGATGGAACATGAGTATCAAATGTATTTAAAATGTCCACTTTGTAAAACACATTTATTAAAATAAATCCAAAGAAATGCATTAGCTGTTATTAAGTGCCTGAAAGAAAACTTTAAATGTCCTGCATATTTCTTATTGTTTTTTAGGGTTGTACATTTTTAATAGCATTTGGACTTCCTGGTATGAAACATTCAAATGATGCAGCAAGGGGTATCTTATGTGCTAATAATGCTGTTGATGAACTGGTGAACTTAAATATGTGAGTTTATTCCTAGTAAAATCATATCATGTACAAATTATCAATTTTTCATTCATTTAAAAAATTGCCATTGTTCTGAAAAAGGAAACAAACCCAAAATTGTTTTTAGAAAAAAAGAAAATTTCAGTTTCTCTTTTCAATCTTTTTTAAAATTATGATATGCACAGAAGCTTCTGTTTCTCATTGCATCTTTAATGTAAAGCTTGTTTATGACCCAAGCTCACTATAAATTAATATAACTTGAATATAAATGATGGACTTATTTCCATCTTCAAATTAGTACAGAAGATAAATGTTAAAGAGTATTTATAGAGCATTTTGATCAAACTAAAGAAATACAATCATATATATATGTTTACACTCAAAAACTTTCACAACAATACACCAAGAAGGGAGCATCAGCTTAAAATGAAACTTGATAAATATAATGATATAGATGGGAGATTAAATTGATCTCAATAGCAAGACAATTAAACAAATACAGTGTGTGTCTACTTGGCATTCTTCGCTTACTAAAGTCCTCTTAGAGTTGGAATGTGATCTTTGCATTTTTTTAATCTTCATAGATGTGCTAGACCATACAGAGCCCACTTCCTGATTATAGTGCCACTGCAGGGTGTGTGGTCATGTGCATTGGCACCAAACTTTGATCGTTTGAATGTTGGATCTTTCTGTACTTATTTGCAAAGTATTGTGATTATATATTTTTTCCTTTTTGGAGCCCTGTTTTCAGCATTTCTGAGTGTATCTGTGTATGTATAAAATATGATTTAACGTATTAAAAAAAGTCGCTTCCATAGAATGTATATTCTTTCTCATGGTCAGTACCATTGATAAAGGAAATGATGAAGTGGGTGCTGAAAATCAGCATAAATTCATGTTAATTGAGAATGCATAACATAATTTCTTCTATTTCCTTGTGTCTTAGGGAAATCTTTACTAATGTACACCAGTTATGATGAAAGATGAAAGAGTTCTGTTGATAGATTTTTAAGAATGAAATGTTTTTCACATCTATTTGAGGTGTCTATGTATGTACAGTTTGCAGTTTTGAAGTTTTAGTGTTGCATATTCTTTATTTCAGTAGTATTAGTATTTCACATTTAATGCTGATAGTTTTACAATTCAATATTATCCTTCCAGAAATGCAAACAGAAAACTTCAAGCTAAATATATAGGTCATTAAATATATCACTAATATGGAAATCATGTAAATTAGATATACATTTGTTGAGTAATGGAAGTACATGCTATTAGTGATGGAATTTATAGCTTTTGCTACAACTATAATCCACTACTATTATTAGTATTAGCTGTACTTATCATTGGACTAATGAGTTTGAAAAAGCGAAAAAGATTAGATCATTCCCCTTATCTTGTTATCTAACTGGTAAAGAATAATTTAATAAACTTTTTTTTTAACAAACTATATTTTTTCTTTCTTCCTAGCTTGAACTGATTTATATATTGATATTAAAAGATTTTTATGGAACAAAATACCAATTTTTCAATCTTTAGTATTTTTTCTCTTCATCAAAACTTGTGATTTTTATGCAGTAATAATCAACACTTTCAAGTTCTGAGGTGATGCTAACATATCATATGATGTACATGGTGCCTAACCTTCAGTAACATCAAATTTAAATTTATGGGGATTATATCATGCCTTTCTAATGATACAATGAAATATCACCTGAAAAACCACTTCTGAAAGTGATTAATGTTTCTTAGACTATGAATAAGCACGGTGCTGAAAATCACCTCTATAAGATCAAAACTGAAGGGAATGAATCATTGGTGGTTGTTATAGTTAGGTTTTGTTATATTTACAAAATGATGAATAAAATTCAGCTGAAACTGTTGCTTTCTTATCCACAGTTCCTAGGGCTTTATTCATAATTATCACCAAACTTAAATCATTCTTACTCCTAGTACAATGTAAGGACTTGTATTAATTATTTGCAAGGACAATTTATTAATTTGGTGAGAATATTTCATTATATTGGTATTTAGAACACAGCTTAAACATTTGTAGTACCTATATAACACCTCATAATTGTATTATTATTATTATTATTATTTTAATATTTATTATTATTTTAGAAAGCCCTAAAAATCCCTCCTTAAAAAAGGGGGGGAAGGGGAAGACTGGAGCAACTTAAAATTTTATTTTTGGCACTTTAGCATTCTAAGTGGCAGGTGAATTAAATTATAAAGCTGGCATTATGTAGCTAATTCGGAATTCAATTTATTAGGTTTTTAATTTTTGTGAGCTATATCTAGAAAAAAAAATAAAATTTGAATATGTTTCCATAATATATACATATTGCAAACATTTATCTCACCTTTTCTGTTTACTGTCTTATTGTATTACAGAAATGTGTCTGTTGGTATAGCTAGTGGAACCTGTTTTTGTGGACTTGTTGGTCACCCACAACGAAAAGAATATACAGGTAGTTGTTTAGCATTATAACTGTTATTACTAAAACATAGTCTTATCATTAAATATCATTAAAATAAAAATACTTCCTTCACTCATCCCAGATACCGAGCAATCCAGAAAAACTAAAGACAAAACTTACCTGGTCACTTACCTGGGTAGTGTGATGTTGAATCTGTAATAAAAACTCTAAGAAGTTGATTTATCTAATTATATTCTCTCTATACTACAAAATATATGCATTTTTTAACAATTGTTGGGAAATTTTTCTGGCCCCGAAAGTTATTACACATCTTAATCAGTTCACGTCACGAGGTCGAAAGGGAAAAACCCTTTTTTTATACCTACTTCAATGACAGCCAACGCCATCTGTGTCTCGTGCATCAAAATGAAGAGATTTGTTTTTAATATTTGTTAGATACAACTAATCAGTTTCACAACACTCCCACCTTTTTGATTTTCAGAAGGAAAATCAAAAATCAAATAATGGTATCCTTAGTACAGGAACACACTTCTAGAGGGTACAGTTTACGTACAGGACGAATCAGTATGCCGTTTCTAGTTTTCACTTTTACAACTCTTACACGTCCATCTCTACTTGTACAAAGTTCTTGGACACGAGCAATTGGCCAGTTCACTCTTTTAAGGTTCTCACAACCTATTAGCACGATGTCTCCAACTTTTAATTCACAGTCCGTCTGTCCATGCTTTTGTCCAAGGTCTGTCCAAGGTACTCCTTGCGGAAACGGCTACGAAATTGTTCTCGAAGTTCCTGGCAGAAACGCTGACGAGCCAAGAGTTTATTTCGATCTAAAGCATCCAAATCTGCTGTACCTGAAACCTTAATATCCTGTAAGAACATGGAAGGCGTTAATGGTAGAAGATCCTCAGAGTCATTTGACACATAAGTAAGTGGTCGACAGTTTATTACGGCTTCCACATCACAGATGACGGTGAGTAACTCTTCGTAATTGATTGCAGCTTGTCCTAAGACTCTCACAATCAAATTCTTGGCTGTGCGGATTAGACGCTCCCACCATCCGCCCCACCAAGCAGCAGTGGGCGGAATGAACTTCCAAGTGATGGGATGCAAAGTTTCCTGAGCAATTACCTTTACCCAGTCAACCTTTTTCAGCAATGCAGATGTACTGACGAAATTTGTGCCGTTGTCTGAATAAACTGTAGATGGCCGACCTCTTCTGGCTATGAACCGACGAAACGCTTGAATGAAGCATTTGGTACTTACGGATGTCACTAGTTCCAAATGTACACATCTATATACAGCACACGTAAACAGTACTACCCAGGTTTTGTTTTTATTTTTGAGAATCAGAGGGCCACATAAATCTATGCCGGTAACTTCAAATGCGAAAGCATCTCAAACTCTCTCTAATGGTAATTGAATGGGTGCAGTAGTTGGAGGTTTTGCTGAAATTCGTTTACAACGGACGCACTGTTTCACCACCGATCTAATTCGCCGTCTTGCACCAATGATCCAGAATTCTTCTCTAATTATAACAGTTAATGCTTGTATGCCGGCATGAGAATGCTTTAAATGGTAATCTCTAATTAAACAGTCAACAATATAATGCTTAGAAGGTAATAAAATCGGGTACCGGAATGCATAAGAATCATCTCGTTCGGTGATTTTCGTTTTTACTCTTCTTAAGCCACTCTGATCTCGTACGGTCAAAAGACCATTGATGGAGTCTCCAGTCTCTGGAAAACTCTCCCCCTGAACAAGTGAAAGAAGTATAATTTTAGATTCCTTTATCTCGGAAGCAGACAGAAAAGGCTCTTTATTTACAATTTTCTTTTGACAATTTTTGATAAATCTCTTTATCCAACCTAAAACTCTTAACATTTTTGAAAATTTAGAGAACTTCTCACACCACTTAACTTTATCCGCTTTTGTAGTTATACTAAGATTTACATTTAAATTTTTGCCTTTCCTGTGCTCTGAAAAAACTAAAGTTTCATTTGGCTTAACCTCTAATTATAGCCAGCTATCTCTAGGGTCTTTGAGCCAAACAGGCCCTCTCCACCAATTTAATTCCAAAAACTGAAGAGGGGAACAACCACGAGAAGGTAAATCAGCTGGGTTAGAATGACCCTGTACATATGACCACTGATTTGCTTTAGTGAAAGCGCAAATTTCCTTCACGCGATTGCCCACAAAAGTCCCCCACACATCATTTCTTTGAATCCAAGATATGGCCGTGGTGGAATCGGTCCAAAAATATTTCGGGATGTCATCCAATGTAAGAGCTTCTGTCACATATTTGGAAAGACGCACGCCCAAAAGACAGGCCATAAGTTCTAGACGGGGAATAGTAAGTTCTTTTAAGGGTGCGACTCTTGACTTAGCCATTACAAAACTGACTAATGTTTCTTCTTTAGTTTCGCATCTCAAAAATATTACCGTGGCATAAGCATGCTGGCTAGCATCACAAAATACATGAAGTGTCCAGGAACTTCTATCTCCAAAACCTATACGTCGCGGTATTCTCAACTTATTCAAAATTTGTAATTTATTATACCACCGCGAAAATTTACTTTTGATACTATCTGGTAATGGAGTATCCCAGTCTGCTTTTATCGCCCAAATTTCCTGTAGCAGTAACTTTGCAGGCAATAAAACAGGTGTCAAGAAACCCAAAGGATCAAACATTGTCTGCGTTACTGACAAAACCTCTCTTTGAGACAAATTATCCGAAACCAATACAGTCTTAATTTCAATATAAAGATTATCTTCTATTCTGTCCCACATAATTCCTAAAACTGGTACAGAATTCTCCATTGTGGACTCAGTGCACAAAGTACTTTGGGTTAGTTCCACATCTTTTTCTACTGGGCCATAGGTCCACATACGTAAGTCCATTTTTGCTTTAGCTAATATTTCAGTAGAAGATTTCACAAAATTCACAAGCTCCTTTTCGTTATCAACAGAAGTCACACAATTATCAATATAAAAGGATTTATTTAATTTCTGAGCAATAGAACTTTGTTCCTTTGGTACTTGTGCCAAATGAACTGAAATAACCGCTCCTAATAGAAAAGGGCTAGACTTTACTCCAAAAACTACCCTCGTATGGCAGAAAACCTTCAATACATTATCTTTCTCCCTCCATAAAAATCTTAAAAAGTCCCTATCTTCTTTCCGTAATTCAATCTGTAAAAATGCACGCCGGATATCAGAGGTTACGCCAATGCATTTTTCTCTAAATCTTAACAAAATTGAAGGGATTTCTTCTATTAAATTTGGTCCTTTTACTAAGTAATCATTAAGGGAGGGCGATCTATTAACTTTACATGATGCGTCAAAAACAGGTCTTATCTTAGTTGAGACACTGTCTGGTTTAAATACTGGGTGATGCGGTAAGTAGTGCCCTTTATAATTCAGTTCATTGTCTGGTACTATTTCAATTACACCCTCCTCCATCCATTCATTAAAAATTCTATCATATTCTTCATATTTATGTAAAGACTTGAGTTTTCGGGTGACACTGAACAATCTTTTTTCTGCTACATGACGATTTGATGGCAATTCTGCGTTATATACTAACCAAGGTAATCCGACACAATAACGACCATCTTCGTTTCTGGAAAGAGAGTTTAAAAATTGTTCATGGGCAATTTCTTCCTCAGCAGCGTTAGTTGAATTCTGATGAGCATCTAATATTCCGATCGTTTCTAAGCTCCAAAGATCGGAGATTTTAAAGTCCTGACCCACTAAACTTGCACACAAAATGGAAGCATCTTTATCTTTGTGATTAACAAATTCCTCCGATACACCACAAACTGTCCAACCAAGTTTCGTACAAACTGCTGTTAGTCCTCCTTTTAATTGTTTTACTGATCCCGTGAGAATTTTTCCATAAATATCACTATCGATGAGCATTTCTATTTTTGGACAATCTGCTCCCAGATCTGACAACCAAATGTTGTTTCGTTTTAATTCTTTTAATATCAGAACCTTGGGTACCCGAGGTATATCCCCACATATTATGTCTTGATCTAAAAATTCAAATTCTAGATCTGAATACTTACACGGACTGGCTGGACATAATTTTACCAAATATTTGTTATGCATCTTTGCCTCTGTTCTGGCACCTCCAAATAAAGTAAGAGCAACATTTTCTTTGGAAATAATTGGTAACCCCAATTCAATGGCTAATGATTTCAAAATATACGATTTCTGGGAACCACAATCTAAGAGTACTCTAACATCTTTATGCTTTTTGCCACCAGCTACTCTTACGCATAAAGTCATTAAAGCTACGTCAGCGGTACAAGTTTGCCTGGCTGTAGCTGTATGTATGTTGTCTATTTCTGATTTTTCTGTAGAAAGTTCAGTTTCATTATTAATGTCCGGACACAAAATAACTGAGTGTGATTTACCACAAGCAAAACACCTAACAAACTGTTTACAGAACTTTGCCGTATGATTTGGTTCCAAGCATTTTAAACAGCATTTTTTCTCCTTAACTTTAGAAATCCTTTCATTAAGAGATAATGAATGTGCATCGTAACAATTTTTACTATCATGCATTTTACCACAAAAAATACATGCGTGTTCTCTGGTTGTAAGAAAACCTGTGGCAGTGGAAACATTTCCCTGTTTCTTAAATTTAAATTTACCTTTTGTTTCCCTCTTTGCTTTATCATGATATCCTTCTTTACGACTAACACCATCGAGTCCATTACGCGCCAATTTTAATCTCTCCTCACCCTCCACTTCAGACTTTTTCATTTAGAAATATTCAGAAAAATTTCATTAAGTTGGTAAGGCGAGAAAGATCAGTTCCTTCAGGATGGTTAAAAAGCGAACTCCTTTGCCACGCCTTTAAAGCATCCTCTGTGAGACACGATTCCACCATCGGAAATAACCACGATGTGTTTTCGCTCGATTTAAGACCTAAAGACTCTAAGGCTCTCAACTGAGCTTCAATTTTATCATACAGTTTATCAATAGGTAATTTATCCTTTTGATCTGCCTTCACATTAGAAACAATTAATTTAATTAGTTCCCTAACATACACTTCTACTAATAATTCAGGTTTCCCAAAACGTTCCTTCAAAGCTAAAACAGCTTTATCATAATTTTCTGAAGTCACCGGATAGCTTTCAATGAATTCTTTAGCACGTGATCCGGGCTTCATACACTGAATCAAATAGGAAAATTTGTCACTTTCATATAAATCAGGGTCAGTGTGAATTTTCTCAAACTGCGACCAAAACGGTAACCAATTTATCAATTCCCCATCAAACTTCTTAAGTTCGATTTTCGGAAGTCTATACTGTTTAATCTTACTACAACAAATACCAGCACCATCATTTGGTCTTGTTTCTAAATTGATTTCATCTGAAAATTGCAAATTTTCATTAATTTGGCGAGTTAGTGTTATGAAATCATCAGAATACACCTCGCGACTTTCGATTTCTTTAGTAAGATCATCCTCTAAAGTTTTCCCGTCTTCAGCTAACAAATCAAGAATTTTATCATCTACATTTTTTATATCTGAATATACATTTTGTAGTTTAGTAAGTTTATCTCATACTAAATCTACAGAAAAATCTTCTTTTACTAATTCCGTTTTTAAAATATTAGCAGTTTTTGCAAAAGAAGTGCGTAAACCTGCCCGTTTAAGTTTCAGAGCCTTTAAAGCTTCCATAGTTAACTTTCAAAATAAAACAAACTACTTTACAAAAAATAGTTTCGAATTTAAACTTAATTATACTTTAATACATCAAAAACTATCTATAACCATTAAAATAATTTTTTTAAAGTTTATTTCTTAGAGTCCTGTCGCGGACGCCACTTTTTGTTATTACTAAAACATAGTCTTATCATTAAATATCATTAAAATAAAAATACTTCCTTCACTCATCCCAGATACCGAGCAATCCAGAAAAACTAAAGACAAAACTTGCTCACTTACCTGGGTAGTGTGATGTTGAATCTGTAATAAAAATTCTAAGAAGTTGATTTATCTAATTATATTCTCTATACTACAAAATATATAAATTTTTTAACAATTGTTGGGAAATTTTTCTGGCCCCGTAAGTTATTACACATCTTAATCAGTTCACGTCACGAGGTCGAAAGGGAAAAGCCCTTTTTTTCTTCCTACTTCAATGACAGCCAACGCCATCTGTGTCTCGTGCATCAAAATGAAGCGATTTGTTTTTAATATTTGTTAGATACAACTAATCAGTTTCACAACACTCCCACCTTTTCGATTTTCAGAAGGAAAATAAAAAATCAAATAATGGTATCCTTAGTACAGGAACACACTTCTAGAGGGTACAGTTTACGTACAGGACGAATCAGTATGCCGTTTCTAGTTTTCACTTTTACAACTCTTACACGTCCATCTCTGCTTGTACAAAGTTCTTGGACACGAGCAATTGGCCAGTTCACTCTTTTAAGGTTCTCACAACCTATTAGCACGATGTCTCCAACTTTTAATTCACAGTCCGTCTGTCCATGCTTTTGTACTAACTGTCCAAGGTACTCCTTGCTGATTTGTTGTATGCAAGACCCATATTTATTCTAGGAATATCCAAAATTTGAAGTTAGGTAAAAATTGAGAAAAATATAAAATTTGGCTTACTTGCTATTACTATTTTACCCAATTAGGTGTTTTTATAATAAACAAGATCTTAAAATATAAATAACATGAATTACTTTATTATGTTATTGAAATTTAAAAAATACCCGCAGCATGTAAGTGAAATTGTATTTGAAATACGGAGCATAATAAGAGAGATCTTGATATATATGTATTTCTCTCCAAAGATCATTTATATTAGCTTTTAAATATTAGAAAATTAACTCACTTAAAATATTAGGAAAGAAATCTAATATCTTAAAATATTAGATTTCTTTCCTAATATTTTAAGTGAGTTAATTTTTCACTTTGTGATCATTTGAAGTATTTTTGATTTGTTTTTAGTTGCCTTTAAGTCCATATGGGGTCTAAGTAAATTTTAGTTGTGACTTTATATTTATTTGCCTTTAAGGATTTACTTCATTTTACAAAGTTGAAAATTTATCATGGATGACATTAAGACTGTTTATGTATTCTTTACAGTATTATAGAGGAGATTCGAAATTGAGAAACAAAGTTACTTCCAATGTTTAGATATAAAGCCCTGTTGATCTATTTAATTAAAGACCATTTCTAAAATTAGAATTGTTCAATACCTACAGAAGGCCATAAAAAAAAACTAAAAAAATGAATAAGTAAATGCATAAAAAACTTAATATTTAATAATTAAATAAAGTGTCAAAAAACAAAGAAGTTAAAATAATGACAAATAATTAAACAATAAAGTAAAATACCATATCTCATCTTATGTGAATTCTCAGCTGGAATTAGGGTAGCATTTTGAACCAGAATTGAGCTTTACCTGATATTTAAGGAATTGTATTTATTTGAGGGGTTCTTAAAGATACTTGATTTTTTTAGATCATGTAATGCTTGTATGTAAAATTGAAGATCGTATACTTTTAGTTGAAAGATAGATTTATTTGACATTTTTCATTTAAATTATTTTTATACATTTAATCTCATCAACCTAATCCTATGTTTACTTGCATTTCATTATAGTTATTAATTTTTTATAGTGTTTTGCTATTCTTTTCTAAATTTATGTGCTGTTTTGTCTTCTTTTTTTTAAAATTTTTTTGTGAGTTTTTATAAAGCATTTGTTTTTGTTTCATTGATTAAAGTTTTAAATATTATCATGATTAGTATTAGGTAGCAGAGTCAACTTGGCATCTCGAATAATGACAGTCTACAAAGATGAACCTGTTGTAATGGATACTGATACATACCATTTAAGTCGAGACGATTTAGGCCATGCTAGTTTTGTTGAAATGCCATCTCGAAAGATGAAAGGTATTGAGAGAACAGAAGCAATATATGCTTACAGAGTTAAAAATAAAGAGTAAGTGCATTGAATATATAAATTTTATTTTAAGTCTTAAGATTGTTGTATTTTATTAATGATGATAACTGAAATATGGAATGGTTTTAAACTATTTTCATTCATCATAAATTTTTTATATTGCTTGATACTTTCCACCGGTCGTGGACACTTAGCCGACAACCACTTAGCTGATGGGACACTTAACTGACACCAGTTAGCTGACAAGACATTTAGCCAACAAGGACACTTAGCTGACGGGACGTTTCAACATGGACACTTAGCTGACATGGGCAGTTAGCCGACAGGACATTTAGCCAACACGGACAGTTAGCCGACAGAACATTTAGCAGACAGAATATTTGGCTGACACATAGAGTTAACTGTCAGGACATTTGGCTATGGGACGCTTAACTGTCAACGCATTTAGTCAACAGGACACTAAGCTGGCAGTGACATTTAGCTAACATGTACCCAATAATTATTCAAACTTACTATCAATTACAAAATTTCTCGACTTCTCCATAAGTTCAATATTTAAGTTATTTTTTTACTATCAGTAAAATTCATTTTTCGATTCTTAAAGATCTCATATGTTCTTTTAATTATTGTGTTAATTTAGCATTGTTTGATATTTATTGTGCTGTTTGGTGTGTATTGGCTAAATTGAAAAAGGCGCTGAAATTTCTCGTCAGGGAATCTGAATAAAAGTTCGAAAGGAAAAAAGAATTTTTTTAGCTATGTATGCAGGTCGCTTAATTACATTTTAAAATGATCTTCAAAAATTATCCATAAAGCTTCTTCATTTAATCAACTGGTTTTTTTAACACTTTCACATCATTAATAATTTTTCTTGTTTTCTTAATGATATTAATTTTCCAATCTTGCTCCTCCAAATGCTTTCAAATTTCTAATAACTTTACGCTTCATTACAATTTTACTCATCCCATCTTGTTACATTATTTCCCTTACAAAATCGTTTGGCTCCTCCCACTAATGAAATTTGCTTTCCCTGTCATGAAAAATCTGAATAATGCAATAAAAATTATTGTTATTCTTGAATTATACTTTTTATATATACATATATTGGTGAGGGTTAGTTTAGCAAATATACTTTATTTTATTATTAAAAACAATTAAAAAAAGAGAATTTTTAAGACAAGCAAAGGTGTAAATTATTTGTGACCTCTATAATTTGCAGTTCATGCCACCATTCTTGAGATAGAAATTCTGTAACTTTTTATTGACCATGCCTCTCGCTTAAAATACTTACTTAGGTTAATGTTTCTAGCACTAAATTGGTGCATAATGTTTAATTTAGAAGTAAAATATTCTTTAAGGTTTTGTTTTATTCATAACTGAACCTGCAGAAGGAGAGGGCCACAAACCAAGTCTGTGGCCACCTAACGGAAGTAGGTTTGTTTTATGTAATTACGGCAAAGTCAAAGCACTATCTGGCCAAAAGGGATGCCATCGGGAAGGACTTTCTAATGAAAACTGGCTTGTATACATGTTACACATGGAGAAAACCATGGAAACACCCATGCAGCCTGTCTGTTTGCGGGATTCGAAATTCAGGCCGAACTGTCAGGGTTCATGAACTTTAAAGCTCGGCCTCTGCTGAGCCTAACAAAAATAGGGTGACTGTTTTACTTAATATATAAGAGTCTCTTCCAATGAAAATTGCCTTTTTAGGCTAGAACTTTATAAATACATTCAGAAAAATGGGCACCAAAAATTTTCCCATTACCATGTAGCTAAACCGAAAATGAGAAAGAGAAGGAATGAAAGAGGGAGAAAAAAATTAAAATTTATACATTTTTAACACATATTGCAAAAATTTATATATTATAAGAACAACATTAATATAAGATATTATACTGAAAATTACACATTGTGACTTTCAAAATATAGTACATAGTATTATGTAATTACATGACTGATCTAGTTAAATCCAGCATCGATAGATGGCACTACATTACAGTGACTTTTCAGGATGTGACGCTTTGCTCTGTCTACTTGGTTTGTGGCCCCCTCCTTCTGCAGCTTCAGTTATAAATAAAGCAAAACCTTAAAGAATATTCTACTTCTACATTAAATATTATGCACCAATTTAGTGCTGTAAACATTAACCTAAGTAAGTATTTTAAGCGAGAGGCATGGTCAATAAATTGTTACAGAATTTTTATCTCAAGAATGGTGGCATGAACAGCAAATTATAGAGGTCACAAAAATTTTATACCCTTGCTTGTCTTAAAAATTCACTTTTTTTAATTGTTTTTAATAACAAAATAAAATATATTTGCTAAACCAACTCTTACCACCATATGTTTCTATAAAAAAGTATATTTCAAGAATGAAAATAATTTTTATTGCATTATTCAGATTTTTCATGACAGGGAAAAGAAATTTCATTAGTGGGAGAAGGCAAACACTTTTGTAAGGAAAAGACTGTAACATGATGTGATGAGTAAAATAGTAATGAAACGTAAAGTTATTAGAAATTTGAAAGCATTTGGAAGAACAAGATTGGAAAATTAATGTCATTAACTAAACAAGAAAAATTATTAAGTTGATTAAATGAAGAAGCTTTACGGATAATTTTTTCAGATCATATTAAAATATAATTAAGTGACCACCATACTTAGCTAAAAAAATTTCTTTTTTCCTTTTGAAATTTAATTCGTATTCCCTGACGAGAAATTTCAGCACTTTTTCAATTTGGCCAATATACACCAAACAGCACGATACATATCAAACAATGCTAAATTACACAAGAATTTAAATCGCATATGTGACCTTTAAGAATCGAAAAATGAATTTTACTGATAGGTGAAAAAAATAACTTAATTATTGAACCTATGGATAAGTCGAGAAATTTTGTAATTGATAGTAAGTTTAAATAATTATTGTGTATGTGTCAGCTAAACGTCACTGTCAGCTTAGTGTTGACTAAATGTCTTGACAGTTAAGTGTCCCATAGCTAAATGTCCTGACGGTAACTCTTTGTATCAGTTAAATGTTCTATCGGCTAAGTGTCCTTGTCGGCTAACTGTCCGTGTCAACTAAATGTCCTGTCGGCTATCTGCCTGTGTCTGTTAAATGGCCTGTTGGCTAAATGCCCTTTTCGGCTAAATGTCCTGTTGGCTAACTGTCGTCCGTGTTGGCTAAGTGTCCTTGTTGGCTAAATGACCAGTCAGCTAAATGTCCTGTCGGCTAAGTGTCCGTGTCAGCTAAATATCCTGTAGGCTAACTGGTGTCGTTTAAGTGTCATGAACCACTTTCAACAATGTTATTATAATGATGTACTATAGTGCAAAAAATATTTCTTTGATTGTATTGAAAATTTATCTAATGAGTAACGTATTGTTGTTATGAAATGCTACTTCCTGATAATTAATCTCTTCGTCATTCATGTCTAGCGCGTTCAAGTGAAACTTCCTCAGGGCGGCCGTAATGCGCAACAAGCATTCTTCTACATTTTGAAAATTTTAAACATTTAAAACGTTTTCTAAATGTCTACTTGTTTTAGTTTTTATTTTTGTTTGTTCTAATACCTCCTAGAGGGCATCATTAATCAGACATTCTATTTCTAATTGAATTTGCCTCAGTTTTTATGAATATTCGCGTCATTTTAGATAAGATACAAGACAGTCAGAGATGACTTCAATGCAGAAAAAGAGAAAAAATAAGTTCGTGAATTGGAAAGACAAGAAGGATATACGTTTGATGAGTACAGTCCATAATAACTCAATGATTGATGTTGGAACATGGAAAAGAACTGTAAAAAAATCAATAATTGTAAAAGATTACAACAACAAAATGGGAGGAGTGGACCACCTGGAACAGATGTTATCAAATTATCCTGCTGTTAGAAAAAACAGAGATATTATTTTTCCATTATGCTTTATTTCCTTATAATTTTACTTAATATTCATTGACATTCATCCACTACGAAAGTTATGTATGGAAAGTTATGATGTACAGAGAAAGCAACATTAAATGCTACGAAAAACAGACGACCACTGGGGGGAGGAATTTTCGTGGGCAGGAGAGGACCACAAAAGGTTTAACTAACAATTGGTACTTTTCTCTCAGGTCATGACAGAGATGATTGAATTGTGGGCAGTGTATTAATATTTGGTTGCTTGTAAATACTTGATCACTGCTTTGAAATCCTGTTAGGCGTTTAGAAACTTTTTATGGATGTAATCCTTGTTTTTCACTGGATATTGGAAAAGTGCCTGGTCTATAAATATTTGATCTATTTAAATTCATAAAGAGAACCCATTTTTCATTGTCATTTATTATTGGTAGCAAAAATTCAAATGTGTTTGGTTGGACAAGCTTTTAAAACACATTAACTCACTTTCCTCTCTCCAACTCTTTCTGGTAAATTATATCATAGCAAGTATTGAAATTTACTATAAATCTTAAGGACTGAATCCACTTCTTCCTTGTCCTCCTATAGATTCCAAACTTCATCCCCAATTCTGTCATAATAATCCTGTCATCATTCTACTGGCTTCTAACAGGCTCTTATCTTTCAATACCTAAGGCCATCCTGATTCTTTTGATTATCAAAGTGCCTGTTACTATTGCTGAAGCACTGAAGCTAATACAGTCAAAAGTCTTTAATCCGGACTCATTGGGACTTCGGCGATTCCGGATTATCAATTTTTTCTGGATTATAGATCATCAGTTTAAATCTAGTAAGATGGCATGCAGAAATTATAAAATTAAAAATATGAAACCATAATTTATGAAATAAAGAGCAATTATGTTCTAAAGGGTATCAAAATTTACAAAGAAAAAGCTTAATATTTATTTGTTTACTTTATTAAACATTTCTTTCAACACGTGCATGCGTAAAGCATACATTACGCATAGTCGAAATTAGAAAATTGCAACCAGAAAACTATTTGATGTGTGTTTGTGATATTTATAATGACGAGGAATTTGATTTAAATCATATCGAAGACGGAGTACATCGAAATGAAATACTACATTTAGTAAGGAATTATAAGCCAAATAAAATAAAAACATCTGCCTTGAAGATGAGGATAGCGCTGACAGATCAACTTCCAGCTCATTGTGCGCCGCGACGTCCCCCCCCCCCCACCGCAGAGCAGCATAAAATTGATAAACAGATTTCGGAATGGTTAGAGAAACAAAGGATATGCCTTTATCCATTTTTTGAAGCAATTCCACTTTTTGCTTGATGGACATCGACATCGAAACGTGCTTTCGTTTTGTAGATCCTTTGGCAGCTCCAGAATCGGAAATTCTTTTTGACATAATCGAAAGTTCGAGCTTACTTTTATAAAATTGCTCTAACAGTCTGCAAAAAATAATAAGCCGGATCCAATTCAAAGATTAAGGAACAACGCAATCTGCAACATTAACTGAAATAGATAATTAGATAATTTTAGCTTAGCTTATACCATCCGTTATACATTAAATGCGCATGCGTAAACCTATTATGTGCATGCGTACACACATATGCGCAAGCGTGAAGGTATTATGCGTTGACGCATGCACAGAAATTTTGTAGCTTTGAGGTCCGGATTATGGGTGTCCGGATTAACGACTTTTGACTGTATTTGCATAGGCATTCCAATGCAGATTATTGCAGCATGTGCCATATATAATTCAAAATGCTTCTGCTGCATTGTGTTTGTGGCGTTCCGACAGATACTTCAACTTCTATTCATGAGATGGCGCCACGTGTAAAATCCAGTTCTTAATCGGAGCAGCAAAGCGACATCTTTACTCACTCAGACCTCTCGTCGGACAACGGTACGCGAAGGTAGCATGAACTGTGTTCCGAGCTCTGTGTTGATCTCTGCAATGTAATTTAAATTGTAATTTAGTATTTAATATATTTTTTTGGTTATAGGAGATTGTCTACTCTTATTTTCTTTAATAATTATCATGCATTAAGCACACACGACCACCAAAAGTGGTGACCTTTTGACTGAGCACGCTACTGAGAATGGATTTTCAACGACCCTAAGCCACGTGCATCCAAGGCATTCTGAAGAACTGACTAAAAATAACAACGAATATGGACATTAAACGTATGCTACAACGTACCCCTTCAATTATTTCTAGAAGTATTGATATATATTGCTTGTGTTTTTTTTTTCAAAGTCGTGCATATCATCGCAAGGAGCTTCAGCAAATCATCAATGTGATCTGTTCCGTTCCGCTGACTTCGCCAGTCGTGCAATAATTCTTCGATCATTCAACTTTTGTGACAAATGTAATACAATAGTGATTTTCGCTAAATGTGCTACATCAGTAATTTTTCTGCAACGTGCTACGGCAAAATTCTTCCCTCAGTGTTCGAAAGTAGTGAATTTCTTTCCCACGTGCTACAGGAGTGATTTCCTTTTTCCTTCGAAAGTGCCTTAGCAGTGTGAAGTGGTGATTTTGTGTGTGCGCAATACAAAATGAACGCATCATTTATTTTTTTTTCTCAAATAAGGGTTTCTTTTCAAATGCATTTCGGTAAAATATTATTTGTGTGTGTAATTGCTGACCCTGTCTTATTTGTGTGTGTATCGTTACGTAAATTTTTTCTGCATGGTTAAAATATTTATTGTTATCATGGTAAAATATCAATAGTGTATCTTCATGCTACAATATTTGTGCTGTTAAGTGTTTATTATTTAAAATGAAAATTATCTATCAGTATGCCCGACGATATTCGACCAGAGCCACAAATCACACGCATTGCGGTGAAGCCACCGCCTTTCTGGAAAAATAATCCTTCATTCTGGTTCGCTCAGATCTAAGCACAATTTTCTATCGCTCGCATTAGTGAGGATTCTACAAAATTCAACCATGTAGTTGCAGCAATTGAGTCTGATATTCTGAATTCAGTGCATGACTTAATTCTCAAACCACCTGATTGTGATAAATACTCCAAACTGAAACAGTGGCTCATTGAAATCTATTCAGAAAGTGAATCTTCCAAAATACGTACTTTACTACAAGGACTTGAACTTGGAGATCAGCGACCTTCATACTTGCTGTCACGAATGCGTGATCTGGCAGGAAGCCATTTTAGTGACGACTTGTTGAAGTCACTATGGCTTTCGCGTCTCCCTAATAACATACAAATAATTCTCGCTGCTTCCAATGAAGATCTAACCCGTTTAGCAGCAATGGCTGACAAAATTAATGAACTTGTTACTCCAGCTTATGTCAGTGCTGCTAATGCTGCATCTTCCAGTTCATCCCTCGAACAAAAAGTGGCTGAATTGACCAAAAAAGTATCTGAACTCTCTACAAGTCTTCATGCTTCACGGAGATACAATCGATCAAATCAGGGCCCACGTAATAAATTTCGTGCCCGAAGCAGGAGTCAATCTCGTCATAATACTCGAACGCAGTACAAAGAACCCACAAGTGACATATGTTTTTATCATATGAACTTTGGCTCTCAAGCTCGCAAGTGTGCCCCTCCATGCACTTTTGTACAAGCGGGAAACTAAATGGGTGGTCTTCTGCTGGCCAACAGAATGTCCGCCACATCGACAGAATAGTACTGGCTGATCGTTCAACTCAGTTATGTTTTCTAGTAGATACTGGAGCTGACATATCAGTGCTCCCGAGAACTAAAACAAATGCTCACCAACTTAATAAACTTGTACTGTATGCAGCCAATGGTACCCAAATTGCAACCTACGGCACCAAACTATTGACACTTGATTTAAACTTGCGCCAGACTTTCAACTGGCCTTTTATTATTGCGGATGTAACTCAAGCAATTATTGGTGTCGACTTCTTGACACATTTCCACCTTCTAGTGGATGTCAAGAATAATTGCTTAATTGATGCTACAACTCAGCTGACATCACAGGGCCAAGCTTCTCACGTATCAAACGTACCTACCAACATAAGTGTTTTATCGGGCAGCACGCGGTTTCATCGGTTATTAGCAGAATTCCCTGACATTTTAAACCCATCCAAATCAGGGCAGCATACTCATCAGCCAGAAGTGTATCATCACATTGAAACACATGGCCCACCTGTATTTTCCAAGCCTCGTCGTCTTTCTCCAGAGATGCTAAAAGCTGCTCACAAAGAATTTGAATTCATGCTAGCACAGGGAACCATTCGCCCATCTAAAAGTCCATGGGCCAGTCCACTTCACATGGTTAAAAAGTCTAATGGTGACTGGCGGCTGTGTGGAGATTATCGTCGACTTAATGCCATCACAGTCCCTGACAGATATCCAGTCCCACATATCCAAGACTGTACCCATCTTTTTCATGGAACAAACATATTTTCTACCCTCGATCTTGCCAGAGCATATCATCAGATCCCAGTGCATGCTGAAGATGTGCCTAAGACCGCAGTGACTACACCATTTGGTCTCTTTGAGTACTTATATATGCCATTTGGCCTTCGCAATGCTGGCCAAACATTTCAGCGTTTCATACACCAAGTACTGTCTGGCCTCGATTTCTGCATCCCATATTTTGATGATATCCTGGTTGCATCTACAGATGCGGAAGAACATTTTCAATATCTGCGTCAGATTTTCAATCGCCTTAAAGATCATGGATTAAAACTAAATCCATCCAAATGTGTACTTGGTCAACCCTCAGTTTCCTTTCTTGGATGTCTTATTACCCAGAATGGAGTCAAACCTTTACCGGAAAGAGTCAAAGCAATTAACGACCTACCCCAGCCCAAAACCATCTCTGAACTGAAGCGTTTTCTAGCAATGTTAAATTTCTACCGACGCTTTCTGCCAAATGCCGCAAAAACACAAGCCTGCCTACATGAGTTTCTGAAGAATAGCAAAAAAAAACGATCAACGAGCTGTCCCTTGGACTGAATCTGCATCTGCAGCATTCGTGCAATGCAAACACGATCTGGCAAATGCAGCCACACTTTCTTATCACTCACCTAGTGATCAGCTCTCTATTATGGTAGATGCATCTGACACGGCCATAGGAGCAGTGCTTCAAGCCCATACCACTAAAGGACTTTCCCCAATGGCATTCTTTTCCAGAAAACTTACTACTGCAGAAAGAAAATACAGCACATATGACAGAGAGCTACTTGCTGTGTACTGTGCTGTTAAATACTTCCGGCACAACTTGGAAGGACACGACTTCATCATTTTCACCGATCATCAACCATTAACCTTCGCTTTTAGAAAAAACTCTGACTCATGTTCTCCTCGTCAGCTTCGACATCTGGATTTCATTGCCCAGTTTAGTACAGATATCAGATGTGTCTCTGGTACTGATAATTGTGTCGCTGATGCCTTGTCTCGGGTAAACAATATCAACCTCACTACCCCAGATTTCTCTGAAATTGCAAAAGCTCAACTGCATGATGAGGAACTCAAGAACCTAATCTCAAATCCACAAACCTCCCTTCAGTTACAACCGCTGCATATTGATCCAACGCTTAAAGTTTACTGTGATATAGAGAACAATAGAATACGTCCCTATATTCCTGTCAATTTTAGACGTGAAGTGTTTAATGCCTTGCACAATTTGGCACATCCTGGAATCCGTGCCACCAAAAAGCTAATCGCAGACAGATTTGTCTGGCCAGCAATGAATCAAGACATCACAGAATCGACTCGTTCATGTATTAGATGTCAACGGTGTAAAGTATCCCATCACACTCACAGCCCCATTCAACAATTTAACCTTCCAGCAAGACGCTTTGATCATGTGCACTTAGACTTGGTTGGCCCATTGCCTCCTTCAAATGGTTACACTTACCTCCTCACTTGTATTGATCGGTACACAAGATGGCCTGAAGCCATTCCTATTGAAAATATATCCGCTGAAACTGTAGCTCGAGCATTCATCTCCCAGTGGCTTTCAAGATTTGGCATGCCTACCACCATCACTACTGACCAAGGCCGACAATTTCAATGTCACTTGTTCGCATCCCTCACCTCTCTTCTTGGCATTCGCCATATTCGCACACCATACCATCCATCTGGAAATGGGATGGTGGAACGCTTTCACCGATCTCTCAAACAAGGTCTGAAGTGCCACAGTAGCACACACTGGACAGAAGCCTTACCCCTAGTCTTGCTTGGTCTTCGCACAGCATTCAAAGAAGACATTCGTAGCACTTGTGCTGAAATGTTATATGGTACAACCCTCCGTGTGCCAGGTGAATTCTTTCACCCGGAATCTACTCCAGTAATCGACCCTCCAACATTCCTTCAACGTTTACATGAGACCATGAGCAATATCTCGCCAACTCCAGCATCTTCGCATAACCAGCCAAGCTATTTTGTACATCCTGCGCTTGAGACATCTTCGCACCTATTCGTGCGCAACGATGCAATTAAGCCAACTTTAACACCTTCATATGATGGTCCATTCAAAGTTGTCAAACGAACACCGAAACATTTCACCATCATCTGCAATGGCAAACAATCAGTGATTGGAATCGATCGTCTCAAACCAGCATTTCTAATGCAAGATCCAACAACTTCCTCATCAACATCACTCCCGGAAGAAAGCTTACATCCCGTTAAAGAGCAACCTAAAACTACCAGATCTGGAAGAAAGGTTAAATTTAACCCAAAGTACTTATAACGTACCGATGGTACTTGGGAGGGAGTACTGTGGCGTTCCGACAGATACTTCAACTTCTATTCATGAGATGGCGCCACGTGTAAAATCCAGTTCTTAATCGGAGCAGCAAAGCGACATCTTTACTCACTCAGACCTCTCGTCGGACAACGGTACGCGAAGGTAGCATGAACTGTGTTCCGAGCTCTGTGTTGATCTCTGCAATGTAATTTAAATTGTAATTTAGTATTTAATATATTTTTTTGGTTATAGGAGATTGTCTACTCTTATTTTCTTTAATAATATCATGCATTAAGCACACACGACCACCAAATGTTTATGCTTTTATAAGAAAAAAAATATCTAATATCTTTCTTTTACACCAGCTAATGAATGCAGGGAAAAGTTTTTAAGGTTATTACATTAAAAATGGAAAATGTTTTCATTTGTGTACTATATTTCACCTTCTAATATTCAATCAAATAACGAAAGAGTTATACAATTAAAAAGTAACACACATTACCAAAGTATATGCATGACAGATCGAAGTATTGAAGAGAATACATATAAAAATATGTTAAAACAGTTTACATGTGAACTATATTATATGAAAAGGAATGATAATTACAAGCTGCAAAAAATTATAGGATTTTCAGTAAGGTGATTTGTACTTTCTCATTCATGCCAGTAACCATTTTTCAATTCTGCTCATGGTCCATTAGCAAAATGAAAATCTTCCTTTATCACCACCACTGCATTATGATATATGTCATCCTTGTAAAACTGCTTTGTTATACTTAGCTTGTAAAGTGTTCAGTAATATATTTTTTATTTTATGTCATAAAAGCTAGAAAAATTTAATTAACTTTTCTCCTCAGAATAGGTGATACTCAAATTCTTCATTAAGTTTTAGCTTGGCTATACTTCATAAAGGCCTAGATCAATAAGAAAATGATGCCATATAAGGACCTGAAAATCAGTAGATTCAGAGCATAACAGAAGGATCAAGGATGCTTTGAACAGTGTGAGAAGCTAACTGTTCAAAGCAACCTTGATCTGCATGATGATTATTATGATCTGTTATAATGTTGATCATGAATTTTACATTGTTTGTGTTAGATGATAGTTGAATGACTTGATATTCACTTCTCAAATCTTTTTGAAGTTGGATAACTTGATTAGTTTTAAATTTGGAAGTAATATCTTTATTAGTTAAATATTACCTAGTGGCATATTTTAAGAGGCTATTCAGTTGTTTCACCTGTGTACTCATTCTAAATAATTAATAATAATAATAATAATTTTAGCATTGTTTGTAGATATAGAAGTGCTTTTACCTCTCCTATTCAAGAAGCTTTTCAAAGTTATTAACATACTTCTGCAGTTAAGTCTGTGAGTACTTCTAAATGAATGATTTTAGTAATAAAAGAAAGCTGTAACAAAAACATTTGTAGTAAATATATTTCCATCATATATTGTATTTAATGAAAATTGAGCCCAAAATCTCTTCCTAGATAATTAAATGGAGAATTATAAATGTTTTTATCAGATTGAAGATTTTGCATATTTTGCTCACTTGTTAATTTTTGGCTGAACCAAAAATAAATAAATAAAAATAAAGGCAGTTCAGATAAAGTTATTAAATTTGTATTCCCTTTTTGCACAACCTGTTTTTATGAATAAGGATTTTCTTCCATTGAAAAATAAATACAGAGCAAAATTAAAAGTGCATCCTAATTTATGGTTAAAACTAAGTGAAATAAGACAGACATAAAGAAATTAAGCAGACCAAAATTTCACACTAAGTTTTAGAATTAAAGTATTATAACTTAAATTTTGATAATTAAAAAATGGTAACCAGTTTTTAATTAAATGTTTTTTATGTGTGCATATTTAATACAAAATGCCGATAAGTAGTGCAAATGGCAAAATATATTTTTTTCCTAAATATTTGTATTGAGAAATTGAAAAATATTCATTGTAAAATGTAGTGGTGGTATTCGAGTCAGTTCTTTTTTAGATGATATGTGTTAGTCAAAATGTTGAGATGAGTCAAAAGGCTGGTGTAGATGAAACTTTTTCATTATTTGACTATTATTATTATTGTTATTTTTTTCCAATGGCAGATTGTGAACAATTACAAATGCAACCCAGTCCATTAATCTGTACAAGGCCGGATGTGGTGGCACCTAATAGTGGGCCACCATCGCCTTTCCTATGAAAGGGTGGACAGTTACAACCATGCCTTCTCCGGGATTCGAACCTAGCCCCTTCGGCATCGCAGTCAGCTTCCCTGACAATTATACTAACTGGGCAGCTTATTTCATTATTATTATGAAGTATAATACAGAATTTTGGTTAATGGTTTGCTTTATTAGTGTTATTTAACCTACCTCCAGCTCTGAGAATAATTTTCTTATTTATAAGAATAAACAAACCCATGAGCAAACTTTAATTTTTTTCACTTTTAAAGAACTTTTAGTTCTTTATCAACAATTAATACTTGTGTTTTTTTATAGAGAGAGAATTTAATTTTTTTTAATTCTTCACTAATGGGAATGTTTAAGTGATAAAGTAAACTTCTTACATTATGTAAAAACCTGAAGATAAAACATAAATATGATCTAAAATAAATCATAAATATGAATAAGTCTATCATAAATATGAATTAGTATGAAATACTTGCTTTTTAAATTGAGAAAGTAATTTCCAAAAAGATGTGTAATATAGCTGTTACAGTAATATTAGAAATGCTTTTAAGCTCTGTGAAGTAAAGTTTCTCTGAACAGTTGTTAATAGTGCAACTGTAATTGTTAACAGTGCAACTGTGCAAGATTCATCATTAAAATTTTAAGCAGATTACTCGAATAAATATTGTGCTAAGCTCCAGTGTAAGGTCATGACTATTTAAACAGAAAGAGATGGTCTGCAGGGTTGAGGTGCAGTGCGTGAACCAAGATACCAAGAATACAGATTCTTACCTAGAATTATATGTAGAAATACACAGTTCTTGATGAGTGTCTATATTTTTGACACTATGACATTTGATGGCCATTAAAATTTTCAATATATTATCTGTCTGGTATATTATCTACACAGTTGCTGTAATGGAATCCATGTGCAAATTGACCTCATTTTACTTTTACTCTGAAAGAAGGTGATGTGATAGTTTAAAGTGAAGGATGTAGATACATTTAATAAGGCTATCTGAGTTGTATTAATACAAGGTGTGTTCGAAAAGTTCGGTGATTGGTCTCATAATTAAAAAACCGCAGAGGTTAGGATCTTGCACTCACGCAGACGCAGTGAGAGAAATGTCATCTAGAGCCATTTTACGACAGATAAAAAGAAGCGCATGCTATGAGCAGTTTAACACGGTCAGTGTGAGAAAGATTGTCAGTGTGACATGGAGCAACGCATAAACATAAAGTTTTGCTTCAAGTTAGGCAAAACGGCGACGGAGACACATGACATGTTACTGAAAGTTTATGGTCAGGAAATCTGCTCCATGACAACACCCGGTCGCACACAGCGATCCGTGTAACCCAATTCCTTGACAGGCGCCAGGTTCCAGTTTTGGATCACCCTCCATATTCTCCAGATCTGGCTCTCGTGGCTTCTTCCTGTTTCCCCGCCTCAGTTCTGAAAGGCCAACACTTTTCCGACATTACTGAGATCCAACAACGTGTGACAACGGTGCTTCGAGCCATACCGAAATAAGCATTTGCAGACAGTTTCCAACAATTGTACACCCGATGTCAAAAGTGTATTGTTGCTAATGGCGAATACTTTGAAGGCCAGTAAAGCTATTTTGCTTGTTTCTCTTGTTTCCTTTTTTTATGGTAAAATTCACTGAACTTTTTTAACACACCTTGTATAATATAACACTTTCCCTCCTGCACTGCTTATACACAAAAACTCCATGTATTGATTCTGATGCATCTTCAAAATCCATTAATATGACTTTTTAATAATAGTTTGTTAAAATATATATTTCATTTCTAAGATATTCTGAAGTGTTTAAAGCCACAAAAGTTACCCACTCCTGAGCAGCAGGATTTTGTAGGCCATCTTCAACAGGATCTGGTAGGCCATCATTTGTGAGTCATACTTTTTCAATGAAAAAATTTTTTTAACTGATCCTAACTGTCCCAGGATACTGTAAGATATTTATTGTCACAACACTTGAAATTCTTCCTGTTTAAGATATAAGATTTTTTATAGTTTAAAGTTTTTAAAGTTTTGGATAAGAATTCAACTACCAGGAAATTTAATTAACTTAATAGAATAACATCGTTTTTCATTTAACAGATTTGTTAATGCTTTTTATTACAATTTGCCATTTTGCAATTTAAAAAATAGTGTATCAGTTGTGCAATGGGAAAAATTAAACTATTATTAATGTTAACAGCAATAGTGGGGCTATTACAGGTTTTCCCTGCATTTAAAATTAATCAAATAACTCTTTGCATATATAGCAGAGCACATACACATACATTTATCAAAAATAATAGTTTAGCAGTTTTATCAGAACTTTGGATCCCTTTTCCTCTTTCTAGTGATACTAATAAAATGAGATTTCAACTTATGAAAAGCTGATTTTTATAAGTTAAATTTAAATTTGGTAGAATAATAACGAAACTACAAATAAAATTGCTATTTCATTATATAATACAACAGTATGTTGTCTAAGTATATCTTAAATGTTTATCCTACTTTCAATCTCATCTCTATATTATGGATTACAAATTTCTAATAATAATATTTATAATAAAAATGAAAGTAACCAAAATAGTGGCTTACTGCCTTTTTAAGAGCTCAAAAAAATTAATTCTGTTCATTTTGACTTTCCAATTTCAAAATTTTAAATGAATATTTCTTTTTTACATTCTTTTTTTTTTTTTTAAGAACTTTGATTAGGTTAAATTTTTTAAATAGGAGGAAAGGATTCAAACAAAACATTTCAAAATCTTGAAGAATTTGTTTCATGCTTGCAACTTACTGCAATTCAAAATTAGGAATAATTTTTCTCCAGACTTTTTTTCTAATTTGTAACATCACTTTTTAAGTGCATTTATCATTCTTTTGAACTGATGGTCGTATTGAATCTGCTCAGATCACTTTATTAAAATGTGCATTAATGTCCTTAAATGAAAATTCAAATTAATAGCAACATATATTTTTAATTATGATAATGTAAATTCAAAAATTACATTGTTTATAGTCATTAATGAAAATATAATTTTAGTACCATTTCAGAGAGATTTTTCAATTGCCTTATTTTACAATTGCTCTAATGATAAAAATTTCTATATTTAGCAAACTGTAATCAGAATAAATTATTTTAATTAAAAAATTAACATTGCATTAACTCTTCTACCATAACAAGCTAACATAGCTCTTCTACCATAACACTAATGAATATGGTGGGTTGAGACTTTGTACATTAACATCATTAATTTCTTCAGTTCCGATCAGTACTTCATCACATTTAATTCCCTTTTTGTCTGATGTGCTATGTTTATATAGGATTCATTTTCACCACAACTTTCTGAATCATTCTCATTCAGTTGTTGCTTTTCCTGGTTTTTATACTCCATCTTAAGAAGAACAAAACCTAAACCATTTATAAACGTTTGAGACAGACAGGTGGAGTTAAGGACAGGGTTAAGTTTTTTCTAGAAGAAACAAGTTTTTTCCAAGACTTTGGAAAAACTGGATGAAATTAACAATGAAGAATTTGTAGGCTATTTGCAAAGGGGATAAATTTCTTAATAATAATTTAACTTACTTGCATCACTTCTCTAATGAAAGGCAAAATAATTAAACAATTCCCCTCTGAAAAAAGTCTATTGAAGAGTATGGTAATATTTTTATTCATTTATAGCATATATTACATTGTGCTGATTATGTGAATTCAGTTTTTTAGTAATTAATTCAATTTTATACTCTCTTCTTTCTGAATAACTTATAATTAAATAATCTTATTTATTTCTTTTGCTGTTAGCAACTGAAATTCATTTTCAAAATCCATCCCAACTCACAGATATGAAAGCAGATTGTTTAAACAAGCACAAAAACATATATGCACATGTACATATTCCAAAGAAAGTTGCTGCAGGCATGTAGAGGAAGCTCAATATGTAGGGAGGGGGAAAAATGAAAATATTTAAATTGATTTATAATATAATAATGTTATAAATGAATAAAGTATAACTAAATTGCTATTGAAAAGTATGACTAAATTGCCATATATGTTTTTGTGCTTGTTTAAACAATCTGTTTCATATTGAAAAGGCAAAAAATCAACCATAGAAGAAATTTGCTAAACCTGCTGAGAATACCTCATTTATAAAATTTTACTTTATCCTGTTGCTATTTGCAGTCTACAAAATCTTGTATGGTAAGAATGAACTGTGCAAAGCAGTTGAGGTTTAAGTTTAGCAAGATTAGTGCAAATTTTTTCTTTTGAATTTATTCACTCATAACCAAAATTTGAAAAAAAAAAAAAAAAATTATTGCATGTGATAGAAAAGAAATTTTCTGTTTGTCTGGAAACTTAATTTGCATTGTTTCACTTATCATTCTGTTGCCATTCGGAAAAACATAAAATATTGCTCTTTCGTATTTAATCTGTCTGTTATCAATTAACAAACTAAACTATTTAAAAGCAATAGATGTGGTTCTTAATATTATAATTTTTTACTTTTTTAGATTTTGTAATATATCTAATTAAAAACATTAAATGTTTTTATAGTATTATGTTACACATATATATATATATATATTTACTTTTTAAATATACTGAAGATATATAATATTACCATGTTAGTCTAAATGCACATTCATTTAATATCCCATTATATGTTTCAAAATTTGACCTAATTGATAAAATTCGACCTAATGCATACTGATAAATCATATTAAACTTTAATAGAGCTCTTTGAGAGGATCGTTAAATTCTGAACACTTTGATATATGTATATATATATCAGTTTTGTTTTCTGTTTTTCCTAAATAATTTTACTGATTTTGTTTGTTGATATGAACAGAAATTCATTTCAAAATTTCTGTAAATTCACAGAAGTGAAAAAAATCTCATCACTATTGCACAAAAATCATACATGTGCATACTAGTGAAAATTCTTAAATGGTATAGAAAATTAAAATATTTAAGGAATATATGTACTGGTATGTAAGTGAAGTGTAGGATAAGCATGCTATAAGTATGAAATAAATTCAAAAATTAGTGTTATTGAAAGACACCCAGTTTTTTGACACATTTCCTGGTCTTTCAGTAGATAGCCATAGCTCATGGTTCTTAATTTTAAGCTTTTACTAATGAAAGTTTTTTTCAACAATAACAATAACTTGTGCAAATTTTATTCCCCTTCAGCGGTCTTTTCTGATACATTTTTATTTGATCTGTATTGCCTTATTCTACTGTAGACATTTATAGACCTTTAATTTTAAATTCAACCAAATGTTTTATCAATAGACATTTTTATTGAGTTTTATTTCACATGAATGTATTTTAAATTACTAAGTAAATCCGCTTAATAGTGCGTACATTAATTAGTAATTTTATTTTTATCATATTTTAAAGTACTTAAATAATAAATAAATGCTTTCTTTCCTTACTTAGGTTTTTTTCAGCATAAAAATGTAAGAAAATTACATAATGAAACTAGCTGAAGAACTTGAAATTTAGAATTTGTAAATAAATATTAATATATTTTATGTCAGAATCATGTTATAAATTGTGGAATAACCTGAATCTTGCTATATAAAATGAATTTAAACCAGTTTTGAATCTTTTGAAATGGTCCTGTCATACAGCATGAAAATCTGCTGGGACCTTCTGGTTTTTGTTGTGAGAACTTCCCTATTTTCAAGGTGGCAAACTATGCCTTTCTGAAAAATGCATTGCTGATTTTTTTATCTCCTTTTTATAGAATGAAAATGAGGAGATCTGTTTTTGAAAAACTAGATGAAGAAGATGAAAAGGAAGCAGAAGTGGGAAAAAAAAGAATTAAAGAATGCCTTTCTGTTATGACTGATGAGGACAAACGAGCTGATATGCGAGAAAAAACCTTACTCCCAGTTATAATTATAGAAGGTGATTGTGGCAATGAATATCTTATGTATTACACTGTTGGAGCTGCTGCTTCTATGGATTATAAGTAATTTTTACTCATAATAATTTCCATGATCCATTAGTATAATTCAACTGTCTCAAACACAACCTTGGCTGGCATTCTCCCAAAACACATAGAATCACCCAAAAGGGGTGTTAATTAAGTGCAATGAGGGGAGAGGTGATGTAAAAGTCCTGTCTTTACTGGAGAGAGGAAATTTATATGACTAAAGGTGTCCCCATGTCATCGAGGAATCTTCTCATCAGAGTTTTTTTTTCCCCCCATCTTTGGTTCAAATTCACAGAAATAAATTATACGATTTGTGCTAGTTCATAGCTCAGAAACCAAGAATGTTGAAATTTTTTGTTCATAATTTATGAATTTTATAAGAACAATTCATATCTCATTGCTTACCTTTAAAGATAAGGTCACTAAAAATTGCGGAACAATAATTTTTTGTAGTGAAAAAAAAGGACACCAGTCAATAGGTTTTTTTTACTCCTATTGTGCAAGATAATTGAAAGAAACAGGGTAAAAAATCCCTACTACATGATTCATTTCCATCCAGCCCATTTTGAGAATAACTCGGTCCAAATAGCACACGTGTGTTTCTACTCATGGTTGTGGCTGAGACGGTCAAACTGTATTTATCTTTGAGAAAGTTTTTGGAATGTGTTCATTAATAAAATTAAAAAGAAATGTGTTTCTATTTAAATAAAATAAATAACAACTCTTTAGTCTTCATTTATACAGAACTTCAACTGTTTACTTCTCCAGAAGTAAAATGAAACTTTCTAATTTCTTGAAGAATTTAAAATACTTATTTCTTTTCGTTGTATTTGTGTACATAAGTTTTTTATACTGTATTGATTTTGACATTGCATTATTCGGTGTTTTTTGTATCTGTATCTGGTTGTAACAAAAGTTTTCTACCAAAAGTTGTTCTTAATAAAGTTAGAAAAGAAAACATGAAAGCAATATTTTTGGGGCGGGTGATAATCACCACCCAAATCTATGATTTTCTGCCAATGTTTTTGTAGTTTTTTCAAAGCTTTCAGCCCAGAAACTTGATGGCTGCGACTCCAAAAACAGATCAATTTAATTTTGTATATCCTGTGCAGAATGGAAGATAGCACCAGCAAGATATAGCTGCCGGTGTGAAGAAAGGTAGAAGTCCAAAGGAGCGATGTCTAGGCTATATGGTGGGTGTAGCGAAAGATCCCATTCGAGTCCATACAGAGTCCAGCTAGAGAATGCAGGCACATGTGGTCTTGCATTATTATGTTGGGACATTACCTTTTTGCGCCAGAGTTCAGTTCAACATTTTTCCTTGTTTAGTAGCTAACACATGGATTAGCATCTAGCTGTACACCTGTCACGGGGTTTACCTTTTTCCTGGTACTCTTTGTGGATGATACCACGGTAATATCACCAAATACAAAGCATGATCTTTTTCCAAGTCAAATTGCACTTTGCGACGCTGTCGACGGACTCACCGGATGCATACTAATTCCCTTTTCAACATGTTTTGTTGAAGTGAATCCACTCTTCATCACAAGTGACGATCCGGTCCAGAATTTTGAATTTTTTTTTAATGTCATAGTTCTTATTTTTGAACTTTTGGTGCCAAACCTTCACAGTGCCACATTAGTACCTAAAGCTGTATACATGATTTGGTGACATTCAGTAGCTGATGTTTTGCAACCGAACTGGAAGTAAATGATGGTTCTAATCTTGTAGCATGATAATTCCATTTCAGTCACCTTGTACTTAATGATAACGATAATTTTTTACAAATTTCACAACACAGTATTCTGAAGCAAGGCTCTTTGTTTCAAATGCCAAAAATCACTTGGCAAAATATAATTAAGCACACCAAAATGAACTGTTTGTGCAGGTGATATTTGATGTGGCTGAAAACTTTTGTTGAAACCTTATATCTTATTGCTGTGCTGTACTTTGCACTTACTCACCTAGTGATGGCTTATATTTCATATTCCGATTCAATCCAGAAATATTCTAGATAATTATTATTATAATGATCTTTTCTGACTTGGCTTTAAATTTTCAAGGCCTTTGAGCTTATTACACACCCACGTTCTTTCCTCACCTGGAAGTACCCTGTAAGAATTTCAGCTGCAGATCCATATAATGTGATGTGTACTTGAGGCTTTATATCATTGAGCTGAACTCATCACTGTGTAGTTTGTTCACAGTAATAGCTTAATAGATAGATAGATAGATAACTGTTTTATAGATATAAGGACTATGGAAAGTTCATTGCTCTGTTATTTTTAGAATGAAGAGAGAAGTTAAAGGGCTATTAATTTATTATTTGAAAGATAGATGCTTTATATTATATGTATATGAATTTTTTTTATAATTTTTAAAATTTTATATTTTTATATTTATTTTAATAACTGTTAGTGTTTAGATGAACACATATACAAACACATTGGTCTATGATATTCAGCAAATTTGTAGTTTATAAACATTAATTCACAAACATTTGTGCACTGTATGTTAAGTCTACTGTTCTTCTTCTTCTTCTTTTTTTTTCTTTCTTTTCTTTATTTCTTGTTTTCGTTTTTGCCATATGAGTTATTATTTACAATTAACAAATACTATTATGGAAACATTTTATTTTTATTTGTCTCTCCACACACACACACACACACAAAAAAAAAAAAAAAAAAAAAAAAAAAACTTTTATCATGGAGCATAGTATGCAACATGTACTAAAAATATGTTTCTTTAATTATAATAAACATGCAATTATTTCAATATTTTTAAAATTAAATGCATTTAATTTATCCAAATTATTTACTTTCCATTTTTAATAATGCAGATGCATTATTAAAAATGGAAAGATTTAAAATGATTAAAGAGTGTATTTATTGCTTTTAATTATTCATTTAGTTAATAACAGATTGTTTAAATTTGAGAGATAAATTAAAGATCTTATGCTAGCATCCTTGAACTTGTTATACCGCACATAAAATGTCTTTTACATAGCTAGTTCTGTCTGATTGTTTGTTAGAAATTCCATTTTACCATCATGATGCATTCACCAAATTCTAAGACATCATAAATTTTTTATTTGCTGGTTAATTCCATACAGTAAATCCTCCAGTTATATAAAAATTCCTATTGTAAATGCAAAATTTGAACAGATTTTTATGTACTGCTATGTGTTATTTTTGCCTGCATTTTTTTACTGTTGTTTCCATAATTGAGGTTGGAATCACCCTGTAAAAATTATTTAAAAACAGTTAATTAAGAAACAGAGGCATAACTAGGGTTTTCAGTGCCCAGGAACAACTGAAAATTGAGGTTGGAATCACCCTGTAAAAATTATTTAAAAACAGTTAATTAAGAAACAGAGGCATAACTAGGGTTTTCAGTGCCCAGGAACAACTGAAGATTTTGTGTGCCAAGAAAGGAAAACATTTCATTCTACAATTTTGTAACATTAAATTGGCACCCCTTGGATACTGCGCCCTTTCCTCACCCTTGTTATGCCACTGTTAATAAATAGTCTGGCATTCTTTCTGCTATAATATTTCATCTAATTTCTCATATGAGTAGTTCACTTAGTTTGCTATTAATACTATTATTCTTAGGGCTAAAAATTTTTAAATTAAACCTTCTGAGAAAAACATAATTATGACTTATTCTTTGTTTTTAGAACTGTTTCTTGCTGCACAATACCCTCTCATGCTGATGAACCTTTTTCTACTATAACTTGTCTTGCATTCCACATGCTTGATATGACTTTAAATGAGGGTATATTTGAGCGAGAGCAAATAATTCTTAACTTCTTACCAGGATGCAGCAATGCCCCTCTGTATCTCCTGAATCATTTATTTCATGTTCAGGTTTGTATAACATAGAATAATCAATTTATATTATTTTTTTCTTTTTTCTTTTTATAAAGAGCAGTAAAGGAGCTCATTGATTTTGGAGTATATAATTTTACACGTTTGATGTATTGCTTAAGCACACAAAATATATCCAGCTTGTTTATGTACATAATAAATAGTTAATTCTTTTCCTTATAAGGTGTTTTCTCCTTCCTTACATTGTGCCTTTGGGGTGTAAATGGGTAGCATGTCTGGCTAGCAATCAGGAGGTTCACAGTATTTGAATTCCAGCAAGGGAATTGTGCATTTTCATATCTCCTGCTTTAAAAAAAAAAAAAAAAAAAAAGACTTTATAAGAGTGCTCAAACTAAAGGTCAGCATACTCGGAGTGTATCCTGAAGTTCAAGTCCCAGTGAGGGCATTGCTCATTTTTCATGTCTCTCAGCAAAAAGCCTAATGACTCTATGACTCTACAGTGGCACCCAAACTAAAAAAGGTGGGGGAGGAAGATTCTCCACCATCAGGATTTGGTAATTGGGTCCCCTAATCCCCAGTTGCCCTTTAAAAGGGGTATTATATAAGGTATTTCTCCTACCTTCTTAGCATGCCTTCATGGTGTAATGGTCAGCACAGTTGGCGCATACTTGAAAGGTCCAAGGTTCGAGTCTCAGCGAGGGCATTGCTCATTTTTCTTGTCTCCTGCTTCAAATAACCTAATGTCTCTATATCATTACCACCAGGATTTGGCAATGGTATCCTCTCTCCCAAATTTCCATTTAAAAGGGGGACTATAGAAGATATTTTCTCCCTCCTTATCATGTGCCTTCATGTTGTAAATGAGTAGCACATCCAGCCAGCAATGAGGAGGTCCCGGTTCAATATTTCCATCTCTCCTTCTTCAAAAAAACCTAATCACTGTACATCCTAATAGATGTGTATCATACTTGGGTTCAACTAAATACATAGTACTGTAAAAGCACATTTCACCTGATTAATTTTTGCTTTTAAATAATGTAGCAAAAATTTGTTACCTTTTCTTATTTATTAAACAACTTTTGGCATTGGTGTCATTAAAATTTGTATGCCTATCTGCTGTTTCTAACCCTCCCTTTTTTTTCGTATATTGCAATGAATAGGCAAATTCTCAATGCACTTTTTGCTCTCAGGAAGCAAAATAAATACATCTATTCTCCACTTGATTCTGCATGCAAGTTATCGGAACAGAAAATTTCTATCACCATATGTAAGTTATAATCAGCCCTGACAAAAAACTCTAATTTTCCTTTTGGGCTTTGAGAAGGAGGCTATCGGGGTTAAAAGCTTAAAATTTGAACATGGCAGAACAAAATGAAATGAAAATTAAAGAATTCCTCTTTAAGGAACTGAAGTGCATTTTTTTTTCATTTCATATTTTCATTTTTCATTTCATATCCCAAAATTCTTTCTTGACATATACATATCACCTGTCTAGATATGCAAATATGCCTTTGCTCCTGCCGATGAATCTAAGAACATAAACTTCGAAAAACTTGTTGAGAAAGATAAATTCTAAATATAAAAAAAAAGTTATTGTTTACATCTTCTGTCCATAAATTTTGTGGTGATTCATGTAAAAACTGATTTTATGATATTTAGTTACATTTGAAATAGGCCTCTCTACTATTAATATGCTTTTACTCGTCGTATAGTTTGAAAACAGTGCTGCAAACCTGTTTTTGATAGATTATTCATTATTTTGTTTGATTTTTTTCATGTTCCCACTTAATGTGCTATTTTGATTTATGCAAATAGAAAACAGTCTAGGAGAATGTTTGGGTATAATGATTGAATTGTGAACCACTAATGAATACTTAAGTAGTGTAAAATGTCACATTTTCATAGCAGAGCACAATTTTAGCCTGTGCAAATTGAATTAGTGGTGTTCCAGAGTTAACTCCCAGAGTAAGTCATTTCCCTTAGTACATTATAGTGTTTGTGCTGCCTTTTCTAGAAACCTATATGTGACCTTATAATCTGAACTTTAATTTTCCTTTCATATCTTCTGTTACTTGTCATTCTAAAAAACGAAGCCATCTCAAATCAGCCTAGTCATTTTGAATAATTTTTTATTATTAGCATGTTTATAACTTTAAAAAAAATTCTAATGTATTCTAATATATATAAGAAGAAAAAATTCTAATATATGTAATATACTGTTTATAAAATAAGTAAAATTTAAAAAATAATAATAAACTTAGGTAATAATTACTGTGGTTCAGCTGTTTAGCTTCTATTATTTAAAAAAAAATGTTATTCCTTTTAGTTTCCACCTTCTAAGACTGTGAATGTGGACAAGACTCTTAGAAATAAGCAAATTATTGGCCTGTTCAAAGATATTTTTAAAGAGGTATTATGTTTTTTTTCCTTCAAGAAGTATATTCTGAACATCAAATCCAAAAATTATATATGAAGTTTTCATGTTCTCCAATGTATAGCTGAAACAAAAAACAGGTCTGATCATTTTCATGATTTAAATCTTTTTGTAATAGTTTTGAAAACTATAATTAGCATGCATTATTGTTAAAATCAGCTGAGATAAAAAATATAATACAGCATTTATTTCTTTTAAATTAAATTTATATTACTTCAAAAATGGGTTTGATTTTTAAAGGAAAAATTAAATTTATGAAAAAGCTATGAAACATACCATATTATTCTCATGAAATGCTTGGTGGTTTTTATTTGCTTTATTTATTCATGATACATTACTATCATTTTTAATCAATTTGTTTTTTACCAAAAATAAAGTGATTTAGGCACTTGTAAGTACTCTAAAGTGCCAAAATGTTTATTCACACATTTAAAAAGAACCTAGTTTACAAAATTCTGAATTTATAAGACTGATTAGAAATTTATTGGATTAATTTAAAATGGTAAAACAACAAACAGCTTTTACTTTAATAAAAATTTCATGCGTAAAATATAATTTCATTATTCAAGCATGAAAAATAAACTCTGCTTTCCTTTCTTTCTCTTTTTCTGCCTGGATACTGGATATGGAAATATATAAAATGTAGGAATATAAACCTTAGTACTAGATAACTTCATGATACATACATAATTTACGAATTTCGTAATACAGTCAAAAGTCGTTAATCCGGACTCGTCGGGACTTCGGCGATTCCGGATTATCGATTTTTCCGGATTATAGATCATCAGTTTAAATCTCGTAAGATGGCATGCAGAAATTCTAAAATTAAAAATATGAAACCGTAATTTATGAAATAAAGAACAATTATGATCTAAAGGGTATCAAAATTTGCAAAAAGAAAAAGCTTAATATTTATTTGTTTACTTTATTAAACATTTCTTTCAATGTAAGTTGTTTAAGTTTTGCTTCGTTTCATGTGATAATACTTTCTCTTTAATTCTATTAAACAGACATAATTTCTTGTTCAGTTACAAAGTTCCGCCGTTCAAGTCCTATAATTGCTGTGTCAAGAACACCGACTAATTTGTCAATCGAAATTTTTTTGTTTTCAATAACCTCTGTCACTTTTCTTCGCTATCGGAAGCGAATTATAATGAAGAGGAACTTGTTTTAAATCATATCAAAGACGGAGCATATCGAGATGAAATACTACATTTGGTAAGGAATTATAAGCCAAATAAAATAAAAACATCTGCGCTGAAGATAAGGATAATGCTGACAAATCAACTTCCAATTCATTACGCGCCCGCCGCCGAGCAGCGTGAAATTGATAAACAGATTTCGGATTTCAAAACATACTTTCGCTTTAGATCCTTTACATATTAACAAATATATATCGGAAATTCTATTTGATATAATCGAAAGTTTAAGCTTACTTTTATAAAATTGCTCTTACAGTCTGCAAAAAATAATAAGCCGGATGCAATTCGAAAATTAAGGAACAACGCAATCATCAACATTAACTGAAATAGATAATTAGATAATTTTAGCTTATACGTCCATTATACATAAAATGCGCACGCGAAAACGTATTCTGCACTTGCGCACACTCATATGCGCAGTCGTAAAAGGTCTTACACGCACGCGTGAACGCCTCTGCGCATGTGTCAACGCGGCGCATGCGCAGAAAGTTTTTAGTTTTGATGTCCGGATTATAGATCATTCCGAATTATGGGTGTCCGAATTAACGACTTTTGACTGTATACATTATCTATGGTGTATTTATTAAAACAATATATTTTTAGTTATTGTCTTTTTAATTTACAGTAACAGTTTTTACGAAGCTTCCATTTATGAACTTCTTGTCTTTTTAATTTTCCTTTACCAGTGAGGTAAATTCAGTTCCATATGATCCTGAAAATTAACCTATGGAGCAAATTTTAATTTCCTTTTTGATTTATGAACGTATGTTGCACATTTTGTCTGTCTCTCTTTTCTTAGAAACTCGTTCCCCCCTCTTCTTCTTTTCTCTTTTTTTTTTTCCTAATATAAAAAATTTTATGAAAAAGTGAAATTTGCTAGATTGAGTTGAATAATAAGAATTTTCTAAATTTGTAATACGCAGGATACTTTAAAGTTAATAGTTTAATAAAGCAGTAAAAGGACTAAGTGAGAATAATTCTAATTATGACTGATATTCAAACATAGAAACTTCGTTGAAAGTTTGCAAGTGTTCAGGCTTCTGAAGACCTATTATTTCAAGAATTCCTGAGTATATAAAGTTCTCTATGTATAACCATGCTAAAAAAGAAATATCTGGTGATATCCCACCCCCTCAGAAGAAGAAGAATCTTCACATGCTTGACATATATATATATATTTGGACTTATTCTTCTGTTGGCATGTAAATTGAGTTGGTAAACAGACATTTGTGAGATTTTTGAAAGCTAATAAATTTAATATAATTAAAATTACATATTTAAATTTTTAATGGAATTATAATTTAAATATTCTAGTGATCCATAGGTGTTCATAAAGTGATGAATTCACTGTATGAATAACTGTTTAAATTTATGGTTATGCTGGTAGTCATAGGATTTTAATATACCACTATATTATAATAAAAAGAGACAAATTAATGTGGTTCCACCAATGCCTGAGTAATTAAAGCTGGTGTACAAATTGTTTGATTGGTTTAGACAGACCGAATAAGCAGGCTGGCAGCACAGTTGATTTTTATGGTCCTTCCTGTGTGAAACATGAACAGAACCAGTTTCCCTGAGAAAGTCCTCTACAAAGACATCCCTGCTCGTAGGCAGGTAGCCCTCATGGGTTTGAAATATTCAAATAACTTAACAAGCTAATGAGATTATTGTTAATATAAAGAGATAATTATTAAAATCTTTTTTAATATGATGCAAATTGTCAATGTATTTGCCCTTCGTAGCATGGAGAATATTTGTCTTCTTATCTATTTCAGCTTATTCCTATTCCTCAACTTGAGGTTTTCTTGATAACTGTTGATGTCTTAACATATCTTGTCTAGCTGCTCTGGGCTCTGGATTTTTGCCAGATGAGATTATTTCTTCGCCTGGAGTTACAAAGGCCAGCAGTTACACTGATGTCCTACAATTTAGTAAAAGTGAGAAAGTATTACCATACTTCTCATTCAGGGTGAAGCAGGCAAGGACCATGACAGTTGCAGAACAAACTGTATTGCAGGATCATAAATAAAAAGCATATCAAAAAGTTATCCAGAATGAGTTCTGCAGAAAAATTCATTTTCTCTTTTCATTGGTATTAAAGTGTTGTTCTTTCTTTTATAAGCTTTTATTTGATTCACTTATGTTTCATTAAGGTCAGAATTTTGTTTGTGATTTTTAACTTATTTCCTGGTAAGCTTCTTTTAGTCATAATTTACTTTTATTCTAAATTTTTTTTTTTTTTTTAAATAGTTTTGCACAGGTTTCCAAATGCTTCTTGCAATAAATGGTGCAGAGTTCATGGATGAGTACTCATGGCTATTGATTCGGCAACTGGCCGAGGAGGAAAACGTATTAATTCTTCTCAGCCTCTGTTACAATTTCAAGGAACCTTCAATTCTGGCAGGTGTTCTGTATCTAAAAGCATATACACATATAAATTTGGAATTATCTGGCAGAGAATATTTTCCTGCTCTTATTTGTTGGTATCTTGGAGTTAAAGCTGTTCATAAAGAGATAGTGGGGTAAGTGATTTTTTAATACATTCATAATTTTCTGTAACTGTTTTGGGTGAGAGGAGAAAAATTCAGTCTAGATACTTCAGTCTTGAACCTGAAAAAAAGACTTTACTTTTAAAATATTCATAATTAAAAAGCTTTTAAATTCTTTTTATATGTAAAGCATTAAAATAAAAAAACAAACAGTAGACATAACATAGGGTGTAAAGTATAGCATTGTTCATCTACATTCAACCAGTGTAATATTAATTTCCTTTTTAGTTTTGCTTGAGTGGCAACAACTGTAAAACATTATTATTTTGGTAGAATAAACTTGTTTGGTTATGTTTAAATTTTTGAGAGATTATTTAGGTAGAAATAAGTTGATGAATGGAGAAAATGGTGTACATTTACCGTCATAGCTAACATTTGGTGACCTGGACGTGATTAAATATAAGAGGTGAGTACTTTATATAAGAAATGATTAATTGAATTTTAGTTTTGGTTTGCAGTGGAGCATCTTATTAAGAAGGGATTTGATCTCCATTACGGACATCGTTTACTAAGACATATAAAAATTTAATGTCTCTGTTTGATGATGAAAATATAGAAATAAGTGATGTTAAGCTTAAATTATCTACTTTAGAACACATTAGTGCTAGTTTAATGACTCTTGATAACGAAATTTTATAACTTGCCGTAAGTGCAAATGATAATGGTAAAAGTTATTCTGATGAATTTGAATCTGTAGAAGAATGAATATAAAGTCAAATTTGATAAAGCTATAGTTTGCGTCAATTCTTTTATAGAAAGTAAATCACAACCAAACAGAAATATATTAAGTAATGAGAAATCAAAAATAGGCTAAATCGCAGAATAGGCTGCATCAGTCGATGCTGTGTTTACTTCTCTTATGCTTGGACACGCCTTTTTATGAGGTAATATTGGTTACGTGTCTTCTTAAAAAACAAATTATAAGTATGCTATAGTTTCGTATTTAATGAAAACTTAAATTATATTTTAACTGAGTTGAAATGTTAGGTTTATAATGTTCTGCGCAAGATTTTTTAAATTATAAATCTACTTTTGTGTGTTGGGTGATAGTGTTAGCATTTAACGCAGCAAATTATCTCTTACAAATGTATTATTAAGATACCAATCGATTGGAAACGATCATTGCCAAACGATTGAAATAATTGAATGCATGAGATAAAAATTATAACCGTAACTTCTGAAAATACAGAAAAGAATTCTTAAAGAATGTTTTGATTATTGATGAGTGTGTCTAATTTGGTGCTTACTGCAGATTGGATGAGTATCTGAATCTGAATTTTTTTTTATCAGTTGGAGCAAAGAGGTAAAAAGAGCGTTATTAAGTGGTGTATGGAGAAATGTTTCATTGCAATATCGTAGCTGTCCAATTTGTGAAACAGATATGAAACTAGTAGAGCGAAAGAACTGTATAGACGGTTTTGAGTGGATGTGTAGAGTTACTGGAGGCGGCGAATGTAAGCATCGAATTTCAAAGTCTGTTCGAATGAACTCATAGTTTGCGAAGAGTAAATTGAATCACTCAAACTCAAATCAATGAAGTTGGTTACACGCGAGTTTCTGCAATTCTCTGATCTTTTTAAGTGAAAGCAGATTTCTGAGTATATGAGCAATGCAGAGTTTATTCAATGTCTGATTTTTTTAAAGTGAAAATAGATCGCTGAGTACATGGGCAAAGCCAATGTGGCCCGCAATGCCGAGTTTGTGCAAGTCTGTGGTGTTTTTTTAAGTGAAAATAGATTGATGTTGACATGGGCAAAACCAATGTGGTACGCAATGCCGAGGTTGTGCGCGATGCCGAGTTTGTGCAAATCTGTGGTGTTTAAGTGAAAATACATCAATGTGCACATGGGCAAACCCATGTGGTGCGCAATGCCGAGTTTGTGCAAATCTGTGGTGTTTAAGTGAAAATACATCAATGTGCACATGGGCAAACCCATGTGGTGCGCAATGCCGAGGTTGTGCGCGATGCCGAGTTTATGCAATTCTGTGAAGTGAAAATAGATCGATGTGTACATGGGCAAAACCAATGTGGTGCACAATGCCGAGTTTGTGCACTTTTGTGGTGTTTTTTAAGTGAAAATAGATCGATGTGTACGTGGGCAAAACCAATGTGGTGCGCTATGCCGAGTTTGTGCAATTCTGTGTTTTAAGTGAAACTAGATCGATGTGTACATGGGCAAAACCAATGTGGTGCGCAATGCCGAGGTTGTGCGTGATGCCGAGTTTGTGCATTTCTGTGGTGTTTTTTTAAGTGAAAATAGATCGATGTGCACATGGGCAAAACCAATTCTCTGATTTTTCTTTAAGTGAAAATAGATGGATGAGCACTTGGACACCGAATTTGTGAAATTCTTTGATGTTTTTCGAGCGAATACTGATCGTTGTGAAACGAGGGAAAACGAGGTTGTGTGTGATGCTGAGCAGTAATGTAACTTTATTTATGTGCAATGTTTAACATATCGTTTGTGTATTTTAAATTTGTATTATTTTGTTAACTGTAAATCATATTTGAGACACCTTTTTTGTTACTTAAATTGTATTTTAAAGTGTTTGGTTTTGATATGTTGATAATGCTTTCCGACTTATGATAAATATCGATAGTCCGACAATCTACTCAACAGTAGCAAAACTGTAAACTTTGACCCTTTAAGTAACGTTTACCTGATATTTTAATCCGCAGTGTTTGGTATTGTAATTGCACTTTATAATATGAATTCATTGATAATATGTGCATATGTGAAGCATTGCTTAGTGTTTCAAGTTTGCAGTATTTAATTTCTTATATTATTTTCTTTCATTCTGAGAAATGAGATTTTTTTTATTTATTAATGCGTAGAATTCTAGTATGCCTACAGAGAATATGGCGTGATTTAGGAATTTTAGAAACTGATATGAAAGCTGTGTAATGATGTTCATATACAATAAAAAAAATATTCTTCTTTTTATGTAAAGTTTAAAATTTTTAGAAACTAATGAAAATTGTCTAATTATTGGTATGTAAGGTATTATGTCATTACGTAGCAAGAAGGTAATTTGTAAAAATGATAAAATTGAAATGTTCCACAATATGAATTTAAATTTAAAAAAGTCTTTTTTTTTTAATTTGTATAAATGCTTTAATAAAAATCTTTGAAAATATTGAAGCTGTACAAGTATTAGAGACTACGATGTTGTTTATCATTTTAATAATTGGTAGAATTCGCTCAATGTGTCATAGTAGTTTTAAATATAAACAATTTATTATACTTATTATCAGTAATGCCTAAGCTGAAATGTTATAAATGTAACTTTAAAGTAAATAATTTAATATTAATTTACAATAATAAACAATTTATTATTGTATTTTTAAGAGAAAATAGAAAGTATGCGTAGTGTAAATGCGAGTATACATTGTGACGTCACAAGCTTAGTCCCACCCATTTATGGACATCACACAGCTCCGCCTTCTGAACTTTGTTGAGCAGCCTATTCTGCGCTTTTACCCAAAAATAAAACTTTTCAAACTTGAACTAATGAAATTTAGCAGTGAAGTTAAAGAATGGTTGTGTTTCTGGAGTCAGTTTAAACGAATTCATGATCATAAAGAATTGGAAGACAAATTCCAATATTTAATACAATGTATGTTGCTAGGTACAAGAGCGAAAGAGATCAATTATAGCTATCCACCTACAACAGAAAATTATACAAAAGCGATTGAAAGCCTCAAAGCAAGATTTGGCCATGAGGAATTGTTAGTGGATTACTATGTTCGTGAACTATTAACTTTAGTTGTTAAAAATGCTACCAAATCAAGGCTTAGTATCACTCAATCGGCCAGTGATCTATCACTGTTCTTAACTTGTAGGAATCATTTCTTAAAATCTGGAAATTGAAACACTTCACCTTTGAAAACCAAAGTCTCTCCTTGCAAGGATAGCAAGCTGAAAAAGAAATGAAGACTCTTCTGTCTTCTTCTTCTTTTTTTTTTTTTTTTTTTTTTTTTTTTTTTTTTTGTGTGTGTGTGTGTGTGTGTGTGTGTGTGTCGTTCCTCATATTTCGATCAAGCAAAGGAATGAAGCCACAATAAGATGAAGCTTCGCTGAAACTTCTCCTCCTCTTTTCTCCAAAATTTTTCTTTTGAACTTAAAACCTAATTATAATTAACCTCTGTTATCTTGCAGTCATGCCTCACTTGAACATAATTGATCAATCCGTCTGTCTCATCCTTTTCTGAACCAATTATATCCATGAAATAATTAGATTCAGGCAGTGCTATTTTTATTTATTTATTTTTTTAAATGCTCCTTAAGAAAGAGGATTTCCTCTTTCATTTGTTATGAGAAATTTCCCAAGATAAACACACCCTGACAAAATGTCTTCCATGAAACCATACGTTAACCTACTTCTCATTGCATCTGGATCAAGGAAAAATAAATGACATCAGTTCCCACCCAAGACTTTTTTTTTCTCTTTTTACAAAGTCCCCACTTGGTAACCTCTCACAATGAAAATCAGTTTTAACTTTCTCCTTCCAGGCTTTCAAGAAAGACTTTCAAATGTCTCTCTGTTTATTGGTCCTTAAGTCTTGCTTCTCGTTAAGGAATGGAAAAAGCATTCTTTCTTTTTCTATAATAGACTCAATGAAAAGAATGAAACTGATTGCATTATCCTAATTGCAATCAGTTTTACTCATGCCTATCGCTGTTTTCCTGTCACTAGTTTCTGATAATTAAGAATATCCTTGAAATGAAATTCTCTACATAACATTTGGCACTTCTAATATTAAGGGTACAATTAATTTTCTCTTAACATTTACACTACCTGACATTGAAAATGCAACATTAAGAAGTAGTGGCCAGAAAATGATGAAACTTGGCAAATAGAGAGGCATAGCAACGAACAATAAGTGATCTTTATGTTGAAATGATATGCATAAATACAGAGCAAGAACAGCGTCGGTTCAGTAGGTTTGGCACCACTGTGCAGGTTTCTGACCTAAGGTATAACCTAACGGAATAATGCCTACACAGTGGAAGGGAACTACTACCGTCTCTGTCAAGTTAAGCCCGATAGATCAGTGGCATTTGTTGTTCATAATACAAAAAATTTTACAAAGTCCCACATTATAAGTATAAAACATATTTGCGAAATATTGATATATACATGACTGTAATAAAGAAACTTAACAATCAAACAATATTACTCTTGCTATTCGTTATCCATCATATATTACATAGAGAGTGGCTATACTAATTCAGGGTTTGTACGGCCTTAAGAGTCCTTAAAAGCTCTTAAGTTTTTTGGAATCTATTTTTGGTCCTTAAAAGTCTTTAATTTCGGCCAAAATTGTCAGAAGGTCCTTAATTTTTAATCATCTGAAATTTCTGACTGTTTTTACGATTGCCATTTTGAGTGTGAATTAGCATTTTGGAGGAATATTTTTGGCAATTCTCTGACAAATATCGTTATCTTTTGAATGGGTGAATGCATTCATGGGTTATAATTTGTTCCTATGTCTAATACTATAAAGGGTGGGATAGAGTTTCTGAGCAAGTGTGAAACATAAAGCATTAGAAATTATTTCATTTTTTCTAGTGAAGAGCTCTTAAACAACTTTTCGCTTTTGGGGATGTGAATTCTTTTATTAAATTGCTCTAAATTTGGCGACTTATCAGCTTTGGCGATTTTAAGATTAGTTTCTATTGAAAATTTTAATTCCGAGATCTGGGAATTTTTCGACGATCTTTTTAAAACATTGTAACATTGATAAGTTTCGTTAAAATAATGGTAATATATTGTAATTACGTTTAACAAATAACATTAAAATAACGCATATTTATTTTTTGCTGTCGTATTATAAAGTTCCATTTTGGCCACTTTTTATACAATATTTTGAATCTGAAAAATAAGCAAGGTATAATGCTATAAAGCACAATTTACAAAACGGTTCTTAGCAAAAGCAAATTAGCTATGTAATTAATTAAAAATTTCTTTTTAATTTTTTCCTGGTAAGAGTTTCCTCATGTAATTGTCTCAGAATATGCGTCAGTTTTCTCTATAAAATTAATTTTACACATTTTTTATCCGATTTTTTTTTAAATTTGTTTATTTATATCTGGCTTTTTGCTGTTACTGAATTAGCAGGGGTAATTTTTCTTTAGGATTTTAGACATTGCAGATTGGAAAGTTTAAAAAGATTTGAAGGCAAGATTTATAGACCCACTATTCTGAAAGATTCCAGAAAAATGTGGCAAAATGAAAAATGTCTCCATGGTATTAATGCATAATTTCTTACTTTTTGGAGAACATCTGGAAGAGCAATAAAAACATAATAGTTGAATGTTTTAGTTCTGATAATAGAATCTTTTTCTTAACATTTTTATCTTCCCTTTTAACATTTTTATCTTCCCTTTATTTTTCTCTAGACACAAGCATAAAATATCAAAAATGCTTCTAATCTTATCATATGGACAGGCATTATAGAAAATATTTTTTTTATTAATAAAGAAATTGAAAACTGACAATTTAAATGATTCATCTAATATGTCTTAATGCATCATACACACTAAATTGTGCTGCTTGGTGCCTTTGTAAATTTTGCTTCCAATGCCTGTTCTAAATTCTTAAAGTTTTGACATTTCTAGATTTTGTTGCTCGATGTGTGAATAAATTCAAAAAATTCTGCCACACCAGCTCTGTAACTGGACCTTACCATATATATTGCATATTTCGTCTGAATGTTCCTATTACTATAAAATTAACAGCTTTATCTATACATTCTAAATGCATTTAGTATTTTTAGAATAACAGAAATCTTTAATTAAATCCAAAAACTGTAAAATGAAAAGGAAACATGAAAGAAAAAACTGAATACATTAAGAGAAAAGAAAATTATTCTTCAAAGATATCTACAGATACTATTATGTAAATTACCCAGTTGTTAACAATTTCACCCTTTATTATAATTTCCCATTTCTATTTTCTCACCAGAATGCAAATCACTTAAACAATTTTAAACTGAGGTGTTTGGAGTGTAAGACAAGAATGTGTTTCTGACCTCCACTTGCTCCCTTCATTAGTTCCTGCCAGCCCTGATAATTTGCAATTATTCGTCTTTACATTACCGCTCTTGACATTTGAATTTGTCATGACAATAGAGTTATTGAGTCAGCTTAAAATGAAATTGTATGAAAGTCTTTGATGACTAGTCCATATTTTTAGTTTGCATTTGATGCTTCTTGTTTAATTACATCACCATGAGCTGTAATTGATTTTTTTAGCATAAGAACATGCTTTATGTTCTTCTTTTTAAATAAGAAGCTTATTTAAATCTTTGTAGTTACTTTCAGATATAGAGATAATTTGCTTCACATCTGTCCAGAGGGTTTTGACCTATTTAACTTTTACTAGATCAAGTAAACCCTCATAGGTATATTGTGGAGAGGTTGACAAGTTAGGAGATAAAGCACGCAGAAACTAGCGAGAGCATTGGTTTGCATATTGAGACATCTCTAATTTTTAGAAAAGATGCTTAAAGAAAAGGAAATCAATATAAAATAGCTGAAATGTTTGGGAAGGCTTCAAATTAAAATGATGGATAAATATTTTGTGGAGTGTTGTTGTTACAAAACAAATGTTTTACAGCTTTTAATGTGTAATTATCCTAATATTGTTTAAGAATCAATGTCATAAATTACATGTATTTTAAATTGTGGAATTTTATTAGATTTTAATAGGGCTTTTTTAACAAATATTGTTAAAAAATAAAATTCAATAGTGGCCATGTAATTCCATAATGACTAAGGTTATCTAATACCCAATTTAATTACTTATAACTAACTGATTACCTTTAAAGATTATCTCTGCATTTTAAAACGAGTTATTGCCTTTTATTAACCCTTATTGTGGTCACAAGATAAAACACAAAAATGTAAAAATTCATGTAAAACCTATTCTTCGCATCTAGTGAGACTTAAAATAATGTAAAACAAATTGTCACCTCTGGTGCTTTAGTGGATTACTAGGACCACTAAACTATTATATTAACTGAGTTACAATCCCTGGAACTCTAGAAGAAGCTACGACATTAACTGCATCAGACAGACCTCAGCTAACTTTCAAAATTGCGAACCGTGCTTAAGGTTTGTTGCGATCATCAGCTCTCTCCTAGGCAAGCAGGAACGGCGACAACTACCAGTCTTTTGTTTTGAATCATGCTAATTGTGATTTTACTTCTCACTTTAACCTATGCCACTTGACCTAAAATCTACTTACTGTTTACTTAAGTCATAGAGTGAGCAAGTATGTGACAAAATGAGACAATAAAAAAAAATAAAAATAAAAGCTAACTGTTAGTAAAGCCTAAATAAAATGTCACTTATCTTCTTTCAAATATGTCCAGTTAGTATGAGTGTAAAATATTTAATGATAAATTTCATAAACTTTATTTTATTCCCAAACTTACTAGAGTGAAAAGTCATTAATCCGGACTCGTCGAGACCTCGGCGATTCCGGATTATCGATCATCAGTTTAAATTTGGTAAGATGGCATGCAGAAATTATAAAATTAAAAATATGAAACCGCAATTTATGAAATAAAGAATAATTATGATCTAAAGGGTATCAAAATTTACAAAAAAAAAAAAAAAAAAAAAAAAAAAGGCTTAATATTTATTTGTTTACTTTATTAAACATTTCTTTGAATGTAAGTTGCTTCGTTTTATGTGATAATACTTTCTCTTTAATTCTATAAACAGACATAATTTCTTCTTCAGTTACAAAGTTCCGCTGTTCAAGTCCTATAATTGCTGTGTCGAGAATACCGACTAATTTGTCAATCGAAATTTTTTCGTTTTCAATAACCTCTTCACTATCGGAAGCGAATTGTAATGACGAGGAATTTGATTTAAATCATATCAAAGACGAAGTACATCGAGATGAAATACTACATTTAGTAAGTAATTATAAGCCAAATAAAATAAAACATTTGCCCTGAAATAAGGATAGTGCTGACAGATCAACTTCCAATTCATTGCGCACCGCGGCTTCCAAGTAGAGTACAAATTTTCTAAGTGATAGCACATATACACCATAACAATCATGTTACATTAATTCTATTAAAAGCTACTATTCATTAATGACATAGTTCATAAAAAAAGATGATCAATTAATCTAAATTTCAATAATACAATAGACATTATAACACATAGGAAGTTTTCAAGCAGAATAATAGCGCACATACATCATGGCAGTCAAAGTATCAATCAAAGTAACATTCAAAGTACCTTAACAATCAAAGTACATAATTTCAGCTAAAAGTCTGAGATATAATGTTCTACCAAAATATCAGTAATACAACAGAGTTTTTCTAAAAGAATGTAATATTTTAACTCTTCTATCAGCTGTAATAATGAAAAGTCAATATAGCATTGTTTAAAAAATGTGCTTATTTCAAGATGGAGTGTACATGAAATAATACTTACATAAGAATTAGTTAATACATCATTGTGCTGATTTAAAAACACAAACTATATTTAAGTATACAAGCATATAAGTTCAATCGCCAAACAAATTCAATCAAAGTTTTGTATAAGTTAATACCATCATGTTGTCCAATGTTCACAATATCAGTTGAAGATATTGAATGAGTTTCCCTGCTGACACACTATGTCTGCAGTAAAATCAATTTACAGGCATTGAATAGATCCTATGTGTAAGATCAAACGATATCATTTCAATACTAACTATACTAAGTTGAAGTTAAACTGTAGAAACCAACTGTAGATGAACATATCCAAAATTATTAAATCTAATACAAATGTAATAAATAAAATAAAGAGAAGAAAGTGTGAGTCAAAGGATTAGTTAATGCAGCAAGTAAAAGGGAATGTCAATCTAAGCTCATTAGAAAACCTTGGGGAGTCTGAGAAGTGGCTTCAGAAGCTAGAAATTTATATAAATGAGTTTTATGAATAACTCTTAAAGTATTTATAAGCGAGTACTGAAATTCAAACATTGGTTGTGTTAGAGAAGTGCAAAATGTTCACTAGTTTTTTATGCGCACTTGGATGCTTCATTATATGCAAGGTCCATCATGTTAAAGTACACAGGAAGGCATAATGGTCTGGATGGCTTGTTGCCCACATTAGAAAATGTCTCTTTCTGAGAGCCCATATCTGTATAAATATGTAGGAAAAGGTCTATGACCTGTTAAGAAAGTAGTAAGTGCTGAAGAGTAAGAAAGCATATCCATGGATACCTTTGGTAGAAGTTGAAAGGTTCGTCTTCCTGTTGTCGAGATGTTCCAACAGTTTTGCCATTACTTCATACGATTTTGGAAGGTAATTCATTTCACGTATGAGCCTTGTAGCTGCTCAGTAGGTTGGCTTAAATGAGAGGGACACCCAATGATTCCTATAAATAAAATAGGTATTGTCCCTTTGCACTTCTATTTAGAGCTACCCCCCACTGGGCCGTGCGGCATTTATTGAAATTTGGTAATATACATAAAGTGTACATGAGAATGTAGCTCAGTACGTTGTAGGACCACCATGCATGGCGATACACTAAACAGCACGTATAGGTACAGAGTCAATGAGACTGCGGATGGTGTCCTGGGGAATGGCTCTTCATTCCCTTTCAACCATTTGCCACAGTTCGTCTTCTGAACGTTGTAATGGCAGGGTCTGCAAATGGCGTCCAATCACATCCCAAATATTTTTGATTGGTGAGAGATCAGGAGAGAATGGTGGCAAGGAAGAATCTATACAATTGCAGAGCACGTTGGCTGATGCGAGTAGTGTGTGGTTGGGCATTATCCTGCTGATAAAGGGCATTGGGCACTCCCTGAAGGTAGGGGAGTGTCACCAGCCGCAGCACATCATCCACGAATCATTGGGCCATCATAGTGCCTTAAATACGAACTAGAGGTGACCTGGAATCATATGCAAATGCACCCCAAACCATAATATCGCTTTGTCGCGCGTTGGGGCTTTCTACAGTTGCTGCCGGAAAACCTGTCTTCACATCGACGCCACACTCGTACATGGCAACTATCACTGGAGAAACAGAAGTGTGAATCACCTGAGAACACGACCCTGTGCCATTCCGTCGTCTACATTGCTCGAGCTCGGCGCTATTGCAGTTGATAGCGTCTATAATGTGAGGTCAATGGCAGTCTTCTTAACGGATGCCATGAGTGCAGGCCATTAGCCACCAATAAACGGCAAATGGTTCTGGTCAGTATGGGAACATCCAGGGTGTCTTGAACATGCTGCAGAATAGAGGTAGAAGTGGCTTGCAGTAAATGCGTCGATCCATGCGTGCAGATGTCTCTCTGGTTCCACCGGCACCCCTCGATCCTGCCACATTTCCGCATTCTAACCATAGAAGCTACATAGCTAAGATTTGCCGAATGGACCAACCGTAAAATTGTCCGTCTGCTGGATTTGCCTCTGTTGACGAAAGCCTGACCATTCTGTGCTATTACACACATCCTCTGAGACGAGAACAAATTTTCTACGATGATTTCCTTAGCAGAAATAACGGCACGAAAATTGAACATTCTTTCTCTCATATCTTCTGTAATGTGTCCTGGAGAGCTGCGCATTTCACACCATTCGCATAACTCAATGACGTGTGTCTACCCTGAAATTTGCATAATTTTCGGGCTACTCCTCCTTGTTGTTGCATTTACAATGGTGAGTAGTGTATGTTACGTGATTTAAGAATCAACTTTACTTTTTCATTTAAAGGTTTCCAAAAAATATTTTGTTGATTTAAAAAATCAGTAAGTAAAGTAATTATTTTGGTATATCAAAGTATTTAGCTTTTTCCCAATTATTTTCTTTTGGCTCTATGAAAGAATTTGATTTTTTTTTTTTTTTTTTTTTTTTTTTTTTTTTTTTTTTTTTTCAAAAAGGTGTTAATAAATTATTATGTACAATGTGGAAAGGTGACAAAGTAAAACTCATAAATCAAGTGCCTCTAAATGTGCTTCACAAATCGTAGTGTAACTTTATGTGTTATGTTAAATTCTTTTTTTTTTTTTTTTTTAAGATTTTCATTATTTTAAAGAGAAATAATTTATTTCCTTGTATATTTCAATAAGTATTTTATATATATTTTATTTCAGAAGGGAATAATTAAGTTTCGGGTCAAAAGGTTTAATTATTCATATTTATATAAACGTTATAGTTTTCTAAAGGAAAAAACTGATGGAAATACTCAGTTACTGAGAGAAGTTTTGCTGTCTCCTATACTTCTTCAAATGGCAGATTTAATTCCTTTTAACAGTTTAGATGAAGAAAGAATAAGAAAAGAATTTGTCTTAAGTGAATTTCAAGATTCTGATGATAAAAGTAATGATGTAAGTTTGTTCTTACATTCATTTTTTAAATCTTTATTGGGAGGTTATTTTCTGTTTCTTATCAGCTTTCTAAAATTGAGATTAATATAAATTTTTCTATCAAATTAAAAATGTAGTAATAGAACTTCTAGAATTAGCAGTGAATTATCAAGTTATATGTTAAGGAAAGTTTAAGCTCTCCAACTTATTCTGAATTGTTGATCGTTTAATTTATTGCTTTTACATACAGGCGTAATGCTGCAAGAAATTTCTCAGTTGAAAAGATGCAGCAAATGCTAAATTATGCAGCGCTGTGATAATTCGTATAAACAAGTTTTATGGAAAAACTAAGTATTTGCTATCAGCTAAGTCATGGTATCTTACTGAGGAATTAATTATTATTATAAAAATAAATTGAAAGCAATGAGCTAAAGAAAAATTAATTACATTTTGGGTGATGCTGATAGTGATAGAGGTGGTCTTTTAATGAATAATCTTTCAATATACAATTAAATCTCAATTTAAGAAATAGAGTTTTCTCAATTTAATTAATTTTCCTACATTTTTATGATCAAATTCACATACACAGAAACTGTGTAATAAGAGTTCATTTGAGAGTTACTCTTGTTTAGTTTTTAACTGCAAATTTTTAGCTATGTTTGGTTTAATATTAGTGCATTTAGAAACTGATTTAAATTAGTTGATAATAAATGAATGCAATATTTGTTAAAAATCTCATTTTTATTTCATGGCACACATGCTCATAAGTATGAGATGAATCTGTTCAATAATATAAATATAGTGCATGGTTGAATAACTGAGTATGCAAAAAATTTATAACTCAGGCACAATATAAGTTTCTGTAAATTTACAAATAATGTTGTAAGCATTATGTTAATTTTATTAACAGTTAAATTTTAAGTTCCTTTCCTGTCAAATTCTTAACTTAAACTTGCTACTTCCAGCCAGAACATAGTTTTGGAATCATTCTGAATACTTAGTGAGGAGGAGCGGTATTTAAACCGCGAAGTCTGCTTGCAGAGTTAGACAGAATCAGAGTTTCTGATTTGCGCATGTGTGCCTTTTGGCTATTCTCTCTCTCAAGCTGTTATTACGCTCGGCTGTACTCAGGCCCTTGATAAGCTTCATAGTCAAATAGAGTTAAGTGGCCAACTCATTTAGAATCTTGATAGCTTCGGCTATATTTTTTTAGTTAATCTTAGTTTTAGTTTAATTTTTAGTTTCTTAAGTTCAAGCCCAAGTGTCGGCTTTGATTGTACACTTCAAGGCGGAGTTTTGTTAAAACTGATCGGAATAATAAAGGGTTACCCTTCCATCTTCTTATTCCTTGCTACACAAACTTAAGTGATTATTCGCTAACTAGTTCTTTAGATTCGTCACTTTCTATAGTAACTGAGAAATGCACTAGTGAGAATCTTACAATGTAAATATTTAAGCATAATTATTTTGAAACTAAAAGGACTGTATTTCTGGTTTGTTTCATTTCCTGTGAAGTTTTGTGAAGAAAAGTAAAAGTAAAAATATGTATGCAAATTTCTTATTTTGCATTAGTGTTTTTAAACTAAATGTTAATTCATATTTTATACCATAATAATTTTCAGTAATATGTATTTTAGTAATTTTTAATAATTTATAGCTGCTGCAGATTAGGTATTACTAAAATAACTGAAATAATACACGAAAGATTATTTAACATGTATTTTATTACATTTGCTATTTTTAATATTTATTTTTGTGCATTGCGACAAAGAATAAATTAAAAATATATAACTATTCATATACAATTTTATGTCCCTTTGTTGAATTTATATGGATTTTGTTAAGTTTTTAATGAAATAGTAATTTATTTTTAATATAATATTTTTGGGCATAATTTTGACTAAGTTATAACATTCATAACAAGTGTATTGAATGTAATCTTTCATTTTAATAGATTTTTGCTTGTGATTTGAAATCATTATCTTCATTAAAAGAAGTATCTGTTCCTTCCAATGTTAATGGTAATTTTGAAATATTAGTTTATAAATGATTTTATAATTAAGTCTGTTCCCCAAACCTTCTTATTTCCCTATTTAACCCACTATCAGCTAAAACAATTTTCAAATCAATGATTTTATTAGTTACTTAAAATGACTACAAGAATTTTAATTACTTTTGCAATAGCAAATTATGTTATGAATTAAGTAGTTCAGTAAGGAATGTGTGTGCTATGAACAATAAATTATTGTGTTTTATCTAAAAGATTTGAACTTGGGTGTATTTAAATATGTAAAAAGATAGAAAAGTTTTGTGTCTGGTACTTTAGCGTGATAAAGTTTTTTCCAAACTATGTACTTAAGAGTAATTGTAAACAATTTAACAGTTTAAAATTACAAAACAATTTAATCTTAGATTGTTGTAAATATTTAATTTGATAATTCTATCAATTCAAAATCGATACCAAATTAAGATTGCTTTTATTAAAATTTTATATTTGCATGTTTTTCTTCCAATAAGAACCCTAAGATAGTATTTGTATAAAAAATGACATTGATACATCAGTTTTGATGTTGCAAGTCTGACTGATACCCATTCTAAAATTTGTAATTATGTATCAAAATGAAAATTATATGTTTTTCGAAAGGAAAATTTGTAAGACATCTTCCCCTTCCTTACTGCATGCTTCATGGTGTAATTTTAAGCATATCCAGCTGGCAGTGGAAAGGTCCAGAGTTTAAATTCTACCTATTTTAAAATGCATGGTGACTACGAATGGTACCCAAACTAAAATGTGGTTGAGGACAATTCCTCACCAACAGGGTTTAGTGAATGAGTTGCTTTCTCCTCAACTGCTCTTTAAGTAAAGAAGAATATAAGAAATTTTCTCTTTTCTTCATGCCTTCATGATGCTATTAGAAGTATGTCCAGCTGGCAGTCATAAGGTCCATATTTCAAACCCATTGAGGGCATTGCTTGATTTTTTGCATTTCTTGCTTTGAAAAACATAATGGCTCTACAAATTCTATAAGTATTTCATAGAAAATATGTCAAAACTGACAAAAGTATGGTGCATGAAGTAACATGTAATAATAACAAAATGTTACTGAATTCTGGAAAGTACTAAATTTATCATAGTTATCTTTGAATGAAATAATTATTATATCTTAAATATATGATTAGTCAATCAGCAATAACTTTTTAAATCTTAAAATACTGCTAATATATATGCAGCTAATTTATCTTGTCTTTTGTTTTATATACAAAATTCTGTACAGAATTCAATAGATATGTAAAAAATTGTATGCGTTAATTGAATAATAAAACTTAATAAAAAAACATTAGTAATTAAATGCAGGCTCAAATCTTCAGTTTCATTTGCTTTATTATTTTACATAGCATGTAATACTTAGAAGAAGGCTTTTGTAGAATGCATATAGACTACTAAATATTATATATATTAAGGATTTATTTGCTTGATCCTGCATATATACTCTAAGCTTATACAGTAATAAGTAATAAGAACTCTAAGTAATATATCTTAGTAATATATAGAGAGTGTATAATTGTGAAGTATAGAGTAATTATATACTCAGGGATATGTAAAATATATCTTAAAGTAAGCTGTATAATTTTGTATAATTTTATATAAAGAGTCTCAACACTGTGGTTGTAATATGAGGGTTGGTTACAAAGCAAATAAGAATATGAATTAAATGCATCATTCATGTCTGATTAGTTCTCCTGAACAGCATAAATATTATGTAAACATAATATTTATTAAATCAAGGAATAAATTAAAGTTTAGAAAGAGAGTAAAGAATTATCAAACAACATTTACACTCCTTTAGCAGCTCTTGCTGCATTATCATTGTGCAATCATTTTAAGAGTTCCATGTAACTATTCTTCGGCACAATTTTGATATAATTTGGATCTTTAAGCTTAGAAAATACTACTGCAAAAGAATTTAAAATGCTTGAGCAAGATCATGTTGGTTGTGTGGCATATATTTGAAACAGAAATTTTCATACCAATGTTTTTTTTAAGCATTGAATTTGTGGCTGGGAATCATTATTGTTTGTTAAAAATGTATATTAAGCATTTGTTCACAATTTTGAGTGTAAATGTATGAAACATCTTTTAGCTAAAAATAAAATATAACAAATATTTTATCTAGTAATTATGAGTAATAATAGGACTTATTACTCTATAAGAACCTTATGAAAAGTTGGATTTTGTTTTTATAAAACACTCGCTAATATTGCAGGAAATTCTGCAACTTTTTACTGTTTAAGTTAAAATTTTAATATCATTCTGTCTCATATCTAATGGCTTAAGTTGTATAATATGCCATGATGGCTAGCACTTGCAAAAACAATGTCTTAATAAAATAAAATAGGTGAAAATTTGAAATTTTATTTTTGCTCTTATACTTTGTGATTAAAAGAAAAAAAAAAAAGAGATTGCTTTTTTCATACAAATACAGTTAGCTAGCCTGATGAAGCTGGCAATTGTAATGTAATTGCTTATTTAAATAGACAGGTTCAGGTAATGTAGCACTAATTAGAAAAATTTGAATTAAACCTTCATTTGCTAACTGATAATAATGGTCAACAACAGTGCAATAAGAGGAAATTCAAAACAAAAATTATTCTCTGAATCAGAAAGCAACCTTCATTAATTAGAAGTTGATTTTAACAACTAATTTAAATTTCAAGTTCGTGTAACTAAAATTTGCGTAAACTTCTGGATTGGATTAAATGGTATCAGGGCTGGCTCTAGCATTTCCGGCATCTTAAGCCATCAATTGATATTCCATTTAAATTAAACATATTAATAATTCAAAGCCAAATATAACTTTGTTTAAATATCATTTGTGAGATCAACATAGCTGAAGCCCACTGAAAAATCAGCACCCTTTACAGCTGTCTAACCTTGGAGTCAGCCCTAACTGATATGATGGAAGACAAGATGAATAAAAGAGAATAAGAACTAAAAATTAACTGTGCACAAATTAATATAATTGTTAAAGCATTTATTATGAAATTTCACAGTTGATAATTTGTATCTAGGACCTATATTTAAGAGTATGAGCGCTATTTTTTTTTAATTATTATTCAGCATAATGTATGTACATGTGTATGTGTGCTTGATATCTTTGTAATATTATAAATACTATGTTATGAATGTACAAAAATCCAGTCAAGATCAATATATGTAAAGAGAAACAGAGAGAATGCTGAAATTTTGTTGCATTTTTATATTTCTCTTAATATTTAGTTATAAAGCTATAAATTTGTATCATACAAATACCTGTCAATGTTTATATCAAATTTAATAATTTTAATGATATTTTATCATCGCTGAGTTTTCTGTTTGTTTTTTTAATTTATACAAAATTGTTATTAATATTATAAATTATAAATCAAATTATATATGCATTATACCAGAACACACTCATGCCTCTGTATTCTGTCTTGTACATAATTTATTGTTCATAACACTTTATGATTCATTAAAGTTCTTTGTTCTCAGTCTGATTTCATCTGCTTTTGTTTTTTCCTGTTAGTTATAAAATTTTCTCATCTTTAGTACTCTTGTCTCTGTTGTTTGCACTGTACCTTTTCTTTGCTTATACTTCAATCATTTAGATGCAGTGAATGAACGTCTAAATGATTTAAATATGCAGGAAAGATTGCTTTTGAAAAGAGCTGCAGTTTTAGGCTATGACTTTGATCAGCATACTCTTGAAGCTGTAAGCTTAGGATTAACAAAGGAAGAGGTATGCAATAATAATAGTAAACATACTTCATATATAAAAATAGGTTACAGTTTTTTTAATATTACATACATAAATATTTATTTCTTAAATAGCAGTATATTTCACTAAATTTAATGCTTATTATCTAAAATAAGAGATAAAACTTTTGTTTTCTTCCTTTCTGTCTCTTTATGCCTTCACATTGAGGACATTTTCTCACAGTCATATGGTAATAATTTTTTAAACAGTATTTCCATGAAAGAATGTCCCAGGTATAAATTTTAATAATATCAGCTGTAAGCATTATAAAGTGTTGGCTCAAGGTCACAATTAAAGAGTAACTCAAACAGTTTTAGATAAGTGCATTCTCTAGGACTTCTGTGTTGTTTTCTTGCTAGTAATGCCACATAAGCAAAATAGCAACTCCTGAGTCTAGAGTGTTTTGTATTCTGCAATTTGCTAAGGATGAATCTGTAATTTCAGTTCAACGCGTGTTTCGTTTAATTGTGATCCCCCATGTAACAAAATCATCCACCAATGGTATAGGCAATTTGTAAAGGGAAGAGCACAGGATGACATAAATTGTCTGTAGAGGATGTGGACTGTGTCAGAGCATCTTACCTTTATAGTCATAAGAAATCTATTCCAAAATCAAGTCTTGAAATTCAGTTACCAAAGATGACAGTTTGGAAGGTTTTAAGAAAATATTTACACATACATCGATACTGTTGACACATGCTTTAAAGCCAGATGACTATAGTGTATGTTTTAACTTTTCAAGTGAAATGTTTGAGCAGGAAGATTACTTTCTTGATTGTGTGGTGTTCAGTAATGAGTCAACTTTTCATCTGAGTAGAAATACCTATAATGTTTATATCTGGGGGTCAGAAGATCCTCATGAATTTATGGAAAAGATTCCTCCAAATTAAACGTTTTTGGTGCTGTGTCCTGATGTCAAGTGTATGGACCATTTTGTTTTGCTGAAGCTACTGTAACTGGGGTAGCTTATCTAGATATGTTACAAGAATGGCTGTTTCCCTAATCAGTAGAAGACGAACCTGTAAACTTCATTTTGACAAGATGTAGCCTCTCCTCATTGGAATCTCTTTGTACAAGAGTGACTGAACATCAAAATCTCTCACCATTAGATTGGTCATAATGTTCAAGACAGTATAGCTCTTCTTAGCTCACCTACACGTTCACCTGGCCTAAAGCCATGCGATTTTTTCCTTCAGGGCTTTATAAAAGATCGTGTCTACATTCTGCTGCAACTTAATGATTTGGCAGAGTTGAGGCACAAAGTTAAAGAGCTATTGCTTCCATTACTCCAGACATGTTAACCAAAGTGTGGAAAGAAGTGGACTATAAGTTGGATGTGTACTGTATAACTAAAAGTGCACATATTGAATATTTGTAAGGGAAAAAATCTAGGTTTACTTTCAATTTGATATATGATTTTTTGTAAGTATTCTAATTAAAACTGTTATAATATACCATTGAAACTGGGACATTCTTTTATACGTTTTCTGTAACTGAATGTAACAGAAGCTGAACAGTTACTTCATTTCTTATTTTTGTGCTGTTCTTAAAAATAAAGATTTGGTTATACAAACTAAGATCTAATAATTTTATCATTGGCTTTCTCTGTGTGACTTAGGAAACAGATTTTGTAGGGTTCTGCTATGCATAGAAGTTTAAATCAATGCCCTTTAAATCTGACTAGACTGATAAGTGAGTTATCACTCTAGTCTGATCTTCCAAAAGTTAAAATAATCTCTTCCTCTCACTCTTTAAATAAATATAAGGCACTACTTGGGCTACAGAATATAACTCCACTGCTTGCAGGTATTTAAAATAGCATAAGATGAAGTTAAATTCAAGTAATGTAGTCTGAGATTGCACACTAGGTGGTCTATTTAAGCTGGCTGAAATAATTAATGGTATGCATTAAAGTTGACCAACAGAATGGCTCAAAGTCGGAATAAACTTTGGCAGAACTAGCAATAATACATAACTGCAAGCTGGACTACAAGAAACTCTAAAACATTCAGAAATTCAGCTTAAATACTCATGCAACTAATTTGCATACTGGTAAGGACTATAGAAAGAAGAAGTTACAGCAGTTTCATATCATTATAATTGTTTAATTAACATAAAATCCTACAATCTACTTTCTGATCCACTCAGTGAAACTTAGTATATATAAAAACTGTAAGCAGTGTAAAGTGCTGAGCTTCATAATTTATAACTTGTATTTTTATTTTTAATATAAATTTAATTCTATTTGCATTGAGGTATTGAAACTTAAATTACAATTCTTTTTTTTTTATGAATACTGAGGAGATTTCTTATACTTGATCAACAGAGAAGTATTTTTACATAACTGGGCAACAATTGTATGCTTACGTTTAGAACCCTTATATCAGTGGTGCCCAACCTTTGACCTATTGCGAGTGCATTTCCAAAACATCAACATTTTTGTTAAACATATTTCCAATCTTATGTGATACATCTAAAATATTAATTTCGACAAATGGGTTTGAGATGAATAATAATATTGGTTGAACTTTATAGAAATCAGAGAAGCGGAGTTCAAAATTATTTTTCAGTGCATTTAGGTTTTCCGAGTATTTCTCTGTTTCAATTGCCTTGTGGTTTTTAATATGGCTTGATAAATTCTGAAAATGGGTGAAATTTTTTTTTTCTTTCATCTGATTTATCCACAAATTTAACTTTATCTGAAAAGCAGTTATAGTCCTAGTCAATTGAAAAAGAGTTTTACAGTAGACTGGGACTTCGTTCAATTTGTTCAGTTTAGCTGTTATATCCGTGAGAAAAAATAGATTGGATAACCAATTATTATCCTCCAGTTCTTTATAACTTTTGTTTCCGGATTCCAAAAACTGCTTTGTTGGCGAAGGAAGTTCTACAAATCATTGAAGTACTTTTCCTTTGCTGAGCCATCTGACATCGAAATGAAGCAATAAGATTCCACATTCGTTATCAAGTTCGTAAATCAGCAATCAGTTATTTTCTAACATCTTGCAAGATATATCTTATGACTATAAATGCTTACCATATTTTAACAATTAAGAAATGTAAATGAATGGTTATTTTAGAAATATTTTTTGTTCATAGTACCTAATCAGGCTGGTGAGCACATACAAAACAATCAGCGAACATAAGGTTGGGCACCCCTGCCTTATATAATTCAAATAATTATAATTTTCTATTTAATTATATGTCAGTTATTTTTCTCTCTTCCACCCAAAAAGTAAGGTAAGTCTGTCCCAGGTAATTAGTTAAAAATTTAAACTTTAAGTTGCTTAGCTAAAATAATTACGTTTAAACTGTATTATAAGTTAGGATAAAAAAAGTTATTAATGAACTGTAATGCTTTCAGGTATTGAAATCTCTGAACTCTTTGACATCTAAACATATTTTGTCATGTGCTTGCATTTCTGAGTATGTATTCAACAAGCAAATGCTACAAAAGCCTTCTGAAAAATTAGAATGCTCTATTATTTGTTTCTGTAAGAAAGTTTCCACTAAATCTGTGTTAAGGAATGGTTCCAGTAGTTCCCGTGTAATTGGACCATATCATCGTCTCAAGTTTTACACTGATATTTTTAGGTAATTGTATAGTATTTTTATTGTTTGTATGTGTAGTTTTTATTTTTAGTAAAATCCTATTTATCCAATGTATTTTGCATAACACCTTTTTTTTTTTTTTTTTTCTTAACTTCTTAGAATTATATTTTGTGCTGTAATGTAGAGATTCATTCCCATTATTCTATCATTCTGCTAACCAAACCTATCATTCTGTTAACTGAAATTATGCATTACAGTACATCTGTGTATGTATGTAATAATATATTTATTCATTTATACTGTTTAAAACAAAGAGTAATCTTTGGAATTTTTCTAATTCTATTTTAATCATTGACTGTAGCATAACATTCACTTAATCCTGATTTTAAGTTTTGGCTATTCTAATGGAAAATGTTTCATTTTTGTATACATTTTTATAGCATAAATATCAGAATTTCTCATTTTAACATTTTAATTTGCATTTAACTCATATCTGACTGATGCTCTATGTATCAGATACCTCCTCGATTACTTTTTTTCTGCAATGCTAATTTTATTCAACGGATGGTAATACTGGTTTAGATAATTGAAAGAATGCTGGGATATTCATCATTTTTATTTTTACTGTGTTTAACAAATAGGTTTGGAAAAAATTGTTGTGTTTGTGAAATATTAGCATAATAAAAAAGTCTTTCAGTACTTACTTTCATATGGCAAGAAAAAGAGAAATTTCTGAGAAACATTGGTATATAATCATATACATATTGATTCATATTGATTATGATAGTTATTATGCATCTAAGTCAGCTTTTATGAGTTATGTTATGTAGAAGTGAGCCCCACACACTAACTAGAAAACTAACAACATTCTGGCATCATTAGCTGTTATGAGTAGTGAAACAACAGGTTTGACATTGCAGAAGCAATAATTCGTTCAGTTACGGCTCCAGCTGATATTACAGGAGTCATAACTTCATTGCCAGTGTCAAGGAAATTTAGCAATCTTCACTTTGTCTGTCACCGAAGTATCTCCATTTCAGGGAGGCTGACAAACCAATGATCCTGTCATTCTAATATTGTTTCAACTCTAAGAATCAGGGAATGTAAAATACAACCAAAAAATTAAAAGGTCATGACTAATTTAGTCTGCAAACCGTTTTAGACAAGGCAAGAATCGGAATGCTCTTAAACTCTCAACTAGAGAGACTTCCTTCTAGAAAGATCCTCATGCAATGAGGACATTGACTTACAATAATTTCTTCTGTGCCTTCAGTGTTGTTATGTATTTGTAATGGAACCTTTCATTGATTTATATTAAATGTATTTTTGTTTTACATGTAGTAAGTAATATGCAAAATTAACAAACACAACCAACACCAGTTACCCCATGGAGTTGTCCCATCAGTGCAGTATACCACAATCACCCCAGTGGTGAACCAGATGGGTTGGGAACCTCCTCCACATGGGGAAAAACTGATGAACTGTGTCACTCGTGCCATCCCTAGTGTGTAGTGCTACACAGGTGTTCAATGGACCCAACTAACCACACCCATTGAATGGAGCTGAATGCAGCCGACTAATGCAAATATCAACCACATAATTGCATGGGTCAAAACATGGCAACAAGTCATCCTTCCTCTTAAACAGATGGTGGGGGTAGGATGTAGGGCAGCCCATGGAACCAGCCAACAGTTGCAAATTCGAAAGAATTGAATTACTTGAATTTGTCACCAAAGAACTCATTTATGACAATCAGTGGCGGCTCGTAATAAGCACTGTGGAACTGCAGCATGCCCTATTTCCACTTATTATAATTTTTAATATTTAATATAGCATGCCCTTTAGTCTTTAATTCTTTCTTTATACTTTTACAATACATAATCCTTAAGCTTAATGTCAGTAGTCATCCCCCACTTTGTGAAAAAGGTACTAAAGTCTTTGTTTGGAACTGCGTGCTTCACAGTTTCAGCGACATAGTGTTTGGCTGTTCTGCGCATGCACGCACAGAAAGCAGCACACGAGCCGGGCAGAGAGAAGAGCACTGTCGCTCTTGCAGTGCCAAAATTCTGACATGTTGTCGGAAAACGTGATTTGTTCTTACTCTGCACATGGGGTATTCCTCCACAAGGTGGAACTTCATCATACAGACCCAAAACAGACTTCATGAAAATTTGCAACCTTTAAAAAGTTGCCTTACTGAAATTCAATCAACATCAAATGAAGAACAACAACAACAACAAATGAAACAACCATTCCTATTGCAAAAGAAACAGGAATTTTAAAATATCTAAATGATGATAATTTCAATTTTGGTTAGAGCTTTTTTATCAGATGCCTCATGTTGAAATAATAATCAACTAAATGCAATCCAGAGAAATTAGTGTGTTTAAAGTTAAAGAATATATAATAAATTTCAAAACTGCTCTTTTAGAATTAAGAAACTCAAAGTACTGTCAGAATTTTTCAAGGACACTGATGGCAGAAGCTAAGGAAATATGTGACTTTATACTATGTATTGATATAATCCACAGATATTCTTCCACTAAACACTTAGCAGCTGCTAAGTTGTTAAACAAGAAATGCTTCACTAGTTTTAGGAATGAACATTCTACAGAAGTAATAGTACTGACCACTGAAGCGTATCCAATTATTGACAAAGAAAAGCTTGAAACTGAATTAAAAGTATTCTATTCTAGGTCTGATATCCATGAATACTGCAAATTAATTGAGCTACAGAAATTTATCTTAAACAGATAAATTTCAAAATTAATTTATGATAAGAAAATAATCTAGATGATGTTCTTAGTGAGATTACAAAACTGATAAAAGTTGAGAGTTCCCATGACCACATCAGAGGCAGAACGCTGCTTTTCAACATTGAAAAGAATGAAAACTTTTCTAAGAAGCACTAGGAATTTGGAAAGACTAAATATGCTTGCATTGCTTTCAATAAAGAAAAATTTCCTTAGTTGTCATCCAGAGATCAAGGAGAAAATTATTGATCTTTTCGTGCAAATTAAAACAAGAAGAATGGTTTTCATTTTTAAATGAATAGACAAAGATTGAACTGTAACAATTTTGGTTAAAGTAATTAAGAAATGTTTCATTTTTTTCTTGTAAGATTTTATGAAGTTTCAAAATAAATTTTCTTTTTATGCATGTTTGTTTCCTTTTAGACAATTTTAAAACAAAGCTTAAACTTTTTTTTTGGAACAGCATCCCCACTAATTTTAGCCACAAGCCGCCATTGATGACAAGGTAGAGTATTTCACTCCCATGAAACAGATTCAAGTTCTGTCATCAAAACCAACATGGTCTCTTACATTATACTTCTGCTTCGACCCATAGGTATTATGATGAGCAAAGCTTCCACTAAAACACTGAAAGCGTTGAAAAACTGTGAACGATAAATCACCACAGCTCATCTGGCCCTTCATGTAAAACATGCTATGTACTACATGTAGAGCTTTTTGATATATATTTCTTTATTTGTATTTTATAGTTCAGAAACTATCATCCGATTATAGGTCATTAAAACGGTTGTGCATAAAAATTTCAACTGCTATTATTTTATCACTTTAGTATTAATATTATTGTATATTAAATCATAAACTCATGTTTTTTTAACATTTTATTTTTCTATTATATGTGTGATAATACAGTTTTAATATTTCATAATTATTTTTTTAATTTAATTGGAAATGAAGTAAAAAGTAAATATCATTTCTATCATATAAAAAAAACTTACTGTCAACTCAATGTCAAAAATGTAATACTGAATTGCATATTAAATGTTTTCCAAGAGCTATACAAAATAGTATTTTTTGTAAAGTAGGACTCTCTAAATAATATGAAGTTTGTATACAACTTTAATCATATGTAGTAAAGGTTAAATGAAGTGTTATTGCTTTTTTACTTTGCATATATTCTCAACTAATATGAGTTTTTAGTTTGATTTTTTACTTCACTTATTGTTAATGATTCTCCTAACATCCAATATATAGGCAAGCTAATTATTTGTTATGTAAATAAAAATAATCTGTTGGCATCTTTTAAAATACCATGCAAATAAATGTAATTTTTTTTCTTAGCCCGTTTTTCATATAAGTTTATTGGGTATCAGGTAATTTTTGTCTTATAGCTGCTTTTTTTTAGTCCAAAGCGGCTTTCTCCCTCAAGGACTATTGTTTTTGTTTTGCGATTTCGCATTGGTTCACTATAAATGCCCATTACACTTTTCACACTGTTGCCACCTAATGTTAGAGATCTGCGTTATATTTGAAGAAATTAAATAATAAAAAATCTTCATAAATGTGTGTATATTTCTCACATCGTGATAAAACAACAGTTTATAGAGCCATCGAAGTTTGAATGACATAATCCTACTGCGAATATGGGCATGTGGAAGCCCAAATTTGAAATTTGGAATTTGTTTTATTATCGATTTCATATTTTGTAAAACCTTAACAAATTTTTGATTAAGAAACTCAAGGATTTCAAAGCGAGCAATGAAAAGCGAGCGTTGCACAGAAAAAAAATTTTTATCTTCAGTGTGTGACACTGCCTATCGGAAATTCTAAACATATGCTCAATTTAAAACTATTTTGCAATATTGCTCTTGAACTGAATTTTATGGTTTAAGTGCAAAGAACGTGATATTTAATAAATAAAGGTAACAGACAAAATGTTAAAAAACGCCCCTTTGGACATAATTTAAAATCTGAAACCTTTCAGATTTTTTTTTTTTTTTTTTTTTTTTTTTTTCAAAAAACACATAAAAATAATGTGGATTAGTAATTAGAAATGCAGTGTTCAGTTTCCGTGTTTTTATAATTATTGCTTTTAAGCTGTTGAAATATTCCAAAAAGAATTGGGGAAAATGCAAATGTACTTGCAAAAATTGCAATGTTATACTTAAAAAATATTGTTAATATCACTAGCTGGCCATTGACAGATTTTCTTGCAGAATGGCAAGAATTGCTTAGAGAACATACTACATTATATATGTATAACATTATATCATATTATATAATTTTTAAAAGTAAATGAGTTCAAGAAACTTGTACCAAACAAAAATGAGAAGTGCAACACAATTTGGGGGGGGGGGTATTCTTTTGTTCTTCCCCACTCCATTGCCATTTGTTCTCTGCAACATATTTTACTCTGAAAAATTATTTAAAATTTTTGTTTTATGGATTCTAATATAATATTACACTGCAGAATTTTTTTTTTTTCTGCTTGATAGGAATAGGATTTAAAGACTGAATATTACTATTATTCTGTTTTCTCTCTCTTTCTCTTTATATAAGCCCACCAGTGGCCAAGCAGTAATGTTGCTGAACTCTGGTAGTTTGTTCCGAGTTTCGAATTCCACTAACGAGCTGGATGCATGGGCATTTTCATGGCTTTCCCCATGTGTAATATGTAACGAGTCAGTTCCCTTAGAAAGTCCTCCACAAAGGCATCCCTCCCTATAGGCAGATAGCTCTAGAGGCTTTGCTGTAATCGCATAAAACAAACCAAACTTTCTCTGCATGTCTCTCTCTCTCACACACACACACACATACATACACATATATATATAATTAGGTTTAAAACTAAACAGGCAAGGCAGGAACTAGAAAGTTAAATATAATCAAATTTTGAAAATTAATTAAGTAAAATTAGTGCAGTCTACTAGACTAACCTGGACTGTGGAAAAGTAATTTGTAAAAATATAAAAATATGCAATAATAAATATAATAAGGAAAAAGCTGTATTATCCCTATCGGATTCAAACTTTTTCAGGAGGAGGAAGAATCTTAAAGCAATATCATGTCTTTTTCTGGCAAAATCAGCTATTTTCTGTTTGTCTCAATTAGCTGATGTACTGCTGTTTTGAAAGTCCTATTTACATAATTTTTCAGTTTATATACATATAATTTATTATAAGATTTGATGCTTTTGTTTTTGTTGGTAGCTTAGCAATTTTCAGGTACATTTTGCTCCAAGGCATAAATCTTTTATGAATATACATATTTGGAGTGAGATTTAATTCTTCACTTACTACTTTTGCATATGATATGCTAGTGTTATTCTTATTTGTTATAAAATTTGTTCAAGATGATGGTCTTAAAATAATTGATATTGGTGATTTTTACATTCACCAGTTCATATTATTTTCCCTCCATTTTTTTCAATTTAAGTGGATTTTATTCATGCAGGATTTTACTTTATAAAAAACAAGGGAACAAAGAAAATGTTTTTTATTTACCTTATATTTAAAAAAATTAGTTAAATTTAGTTTAAAAACATTTAAATTCTTTTATAATTGGCTAGGTTGTGCATCTTGAACTACATGACAAAAGATCAACTGCGTAGCATGCATTTGGAACTAGCTTATGAATTAGAGACTAATGGCCTTATATGTATTTCCTGCAAAAGGGCAAGAGCTGAAGATACTAAAATGGAAAATGCTATGAAAGATATGCGTTGGTAATCTTTTCACTTATTTATTACACATGATTTGTAATTTACATTTGTAAAATAAGTAAATCAAATGTAATATAATTTGCTGCAGTTTTATTTATTCAAATATTGATTCTAGATATATACTCCTTATTGCAAAATTTCTTAAAACAACATGCGGATTTTTATAAGAGCAGTTTCAACATTTTTGGTGAGAAAGTTTTGTAAAAACAAAATTTTAACTTTTAATGTGATCCCCATAAAGTAAAAACATAACAACTAATGCAGTAGTCACTGTTCACTTCAGTAAGTTAAGAATAAAGAAAAAATAAATGCATGCAAAATTTCGAAGATTACTTCAAAGCAAATTTAATGACTTATATTATTTTCTATAAATTATTATTATACTATATATTATTTTCTTTGCTAATTTAATTTAATTTTAAAACTTTCATGGCAGATTTGTTAGCTTATCTGCCATTTTAAGGATCTTTAGCATTCATATTTGTGCTTCATATTCATATTTATGCTATTCATATTCATATTTATTAATTCATATTCTTTCAATATTTATGTAAGCAGCTTAGTTTCTTCAGAGCAAAGAAAATATTTTCATTTAAAATTTGTGGATGTTTGAGGATTTCAGGATTCCAAAACTGAATGCACTGAAGCTTTTGAACTGAAATTAATGTATCTTGAAATTTCCTCTGAAAGTACCATCAAGCTAGGGTTTGCCATTTGCATCATCTTTCAATAACAAGAATTTTTATGAAGTATTAGCAAGATTAAAATATATGAAATATGTTTGTAGATATATTAAAACTCCAAAAGTAGTATGCTTTTTAAAAAAATCGCACTTACACAATGTAACAGAATAGAACAATTACCTGAAAGATCCTAGAAAGTCTGTAAAATAAAAAATATCAATGATTTTTTTTTTTTTTTTTTTTTTTTTTTTTTTTTTTTTTTTCAAAATGTCCCCAAAAAAGGGAGAATGATTTCTATTATGTATCTATACTGATAGACAAACATATGGACTGGTTAACTGCTATTGTCAATTTTCAGGGAGAAAATCTTCAGTCTATCTTTCAAATTATAGCATTGAATATAACAGATTGAGAGATGTAAACGCAACATATGTGCTTATTAATAATTTATTTATAAGATAATTATTTATAAAATCATCAGTCTATCTTTCAAATTATAACATCAGTGTAACAGACTGAGAGATTTAAAAGCAACATATGTGCTTATTAATAATTTATTTTAGTTTTTATTAATTTGTTTGTTTGATGTAATTTGTAACCACTTTTATAAACAAGTTTGCCATTAATGTAATTAATATAAGATATTTTAAAGCATATATTTAGTTACAGAATAATAAGAATAAGAATACTCGTCATTTAACAGCGAGTTTGCTACATTTTTTTGTATATTTAAATTTTTACCATGTTTAAATAATATTAAATTGTAACAAAACTCAGTAAATATTTTTAAGAAGTTATTTACTGTATTTTCATGCCTTAAAACTGCACATGGTGCTATATAGAATGTTTAAAAATAAGATTGCATAATTGAGTATCTTTTGTATTAACTGAGGTTGGAATATATATGTGACTTTTCAATGAATGGTCTAAATATTTCTTAAACTGGAATGTGGATCTTAATTTAAGAAATGGATCATATCAGTTAAGCTTTCAATCCATGCAAATTCTGGTCATGTAACATCTTTTAGTAAAAGTATATATATATATTTAATTCTTTCTATAGAGGAAATCCATTTAGTAGTAAGCTACTCCCATTCCATACCTGAAAATCAAAATCATATGGCATAAGATGATTAAATATTTTTTCGCTGTAAAGATACATTTAATTTATTAAGTTTTATTACTATTTTTACTATAGAGCATAAATTCAATAACCACACATCATTATATTTAATTCTGGCACTAGTTTTAGCTTCTCATTCATAAGCAAACCAATTTCTTGGCATAACTCAAAAGATTGTTGTAAACAATTTTCTCAATGTAGCTACCTGATATAACTGAAATACATAATATCACCATTTTCAGCATCTAATTCTTCTAATTCTATTAGAAATTCCTTAAATTGCTGACGAAAAATGCATGTGATCAGATATAATTAACTGTTTTTATGACTACTTGCATGAGTCATTGAAAAAACTTGAGTACACAGATTTTGTTGATGAATCAAGCAATGGAAAATAATTAAATCTTCAGTTAATGTTGTTTGATTCTAACTTATTTATTAGTAATTTTTTAATTTAAGCTGACGGCACAGCAGCTATGATTGGCAGATAACTTTATCAATCATCAGTTGGTACTTCGGAAAGAATATCTAAATACCAGTTGTTTTCACATAAACAGTTTTTGACAGTCTGGAAAAAACTTTCTTTTGTATTACCCTTCAAGTTGATCACATTTAACATTTCTTCACTTACGTGAAATTATTCATGTATTCCTCAACTGAATAATACAAGCTGAGATGTTTCTGAAATTTCTGCACTTCCATTTAATGCCTTGAAACCTCAAATTAGATCAGACAGATTTGTAAGAATTTCATTTAAAATGTTGATAATTTGATTATATACTTTTTGTAAAGGTAAACTAATATTTAGAAACAATTTTCTTTAATCATGCACAACATTTTTTGCAATGTCTTCTCTTCTCAACTTTTTTTTTTTTTTTTTTTTTTTTTTTTTTTTTACATACTCACCATTCGAAAATGGTTTCACTTTTTTAGAATTAGAAATGAAACAAAATGATTTGCCTTTGTGATGTTAGATGGTTATGTAATGCTGAACTAAATGTTTTTTGTTGAGCTTTTAATTTCCATTTAAAATTCTGTGTTGTATTTTGATTTTTTTAGTTTTTTTTCCAATATAATATGATTACTGTATTTTGTTTCATAATTTCTTTTCGTATTGTATTTTTTAAATACAGCGACAGTTTCTTGAGAAATTAAATGCATTGATTTGGAGTTTTGAATAATAAAACAGTACTTTTCCCATTGTTCATTGTATTGTCTATTTTCATCAACAGTGTTTCTCGTATGTGTAATCATACACTGTACTAAAGACAGTTTACTGTACTAAAGACATGAGCAGTCAGTTTGTCCATACTCATGGACAAGGGATAAAGGATCAGGGCCACATACATCAAATGTAATCATCACATGATCACTTTTTAACCAATTAGAATCTGTGATGTCATAGCTTCAACCTGCTTCTGTTGACAGCTATCATAAATGTCCATGTTGTTTTTACTCAGAAGAACCAGAATTGATTTCTTAATTTTTGCTGTGTCAATAGAATTTATTATATTATAAATTTTGTGAATTTTACAAGGCAGACTGTGGGTTGACCATCTCTGACTTAGATCACCTTTCATGTAGAACTTTTTTTCAAGATGGTTGCATGTTTGGTTTTTGTCGTCTTCCTCACGTGATCATCACAAATATGAATACAAGTGAGTTTATAAGGTATTTCTCCCACTTCCCTAGCATGCCTTCGTCGTGTAGTGGTCAGCACAATGAGCCGGTATTTTAGAGGTCCGTGGTTTGATTCCCGGCGAAGGCAGTTGCATATTTTTCAGCTTTCCAGCTTCCAATTTACCTAATGACTCTACAAGTTTTCCTCAGAAAGTCCTCGCCAACTGCATCTCTCTCCTTAGGCAGACAGTCTTTATGTGCTTTGCTATGTACAAATAACCTAATCTAACCTTGCGTACAAGCTAATAATATTAAACCATTAAATCTTTGTATTTTTTAATTGATCTCCAGAAATTGTATTTCTTTTGTTATATTTACTTAAATATTTTCTCCTTAAAGACAATTGTTAATATTATCTGTGCTATAATTAATGAAATTCTGGTAGTATATTCTTAGTATTAAAAAAAGTTCCTGTTTATGTACATTTTAATAAGTAATCACAATCATTATTCTTGTCTACTTCATCTCTTTGTTAAATATTTTCTTTATTAGTTTTTCATATACATGAAATGTATTCTTTAAAATATCTATTCTTGAATTTTATATTATGGCATAAATTCATTTTTATTCTTTATAGCTTGCCTATTTATGCTGACTCAAAGCATTGTACATGTTTACAAAGGAGAACTACATTGTATACTCGTCTTGCTGCTATTTATGATTCTGTTGGTGCCAAATTACTTCGAGTCTACTTTATCAAAAAGGCTGCTCAAGCTTCAAATGATATCAATTACCCTATTCAGGTTATTATTCGTTTTGTATTTTTTAAAATACCGAGTACCACATTTATATAATTTTAATGGAAGCTAATTTTTTTAGATCAGCATTTTACTTAAATTATGGGTGGAACTGGTAATACCTCTTACCAAGGCCTTTTCAAGAAATTAGATTAATTGATATTTTTATTGACTTAATGTGAACATAATTTCTTACCGTATATACCCGTGTATAAGTCGAGATGTTTTGGACAAAAAAAAAGACTTCAAAGTGGGGGTCGATTTATACGCGGGGCCATAAAAAATTAAAAGAATCAGAAGTTCAAAAATGTCTTTATATAATGCAGTTGTTCTCTTCCTGCACTCAAATTGGACGACTTATTAAATAAGTCATTTACTTGAAGTAATTTCATGACTTAAATTATGTGACGAACTAATCACAGATTTTCATACTTTAACTAGAATAAGTTTCGATTAAACCAAAGAATTTTCGGCCCCCGAACAACCAATCAATATCGAGCAATAAAAAATGTTTCGCCAACACGCCAAGAAAAGAGAAATGCAGATAGTTTTTATGTACGTATAAGTCTTTAGAATAGTTATTGTTCATTCATGAAATACTTTTGTTAACAGGCATACATGTCAAAATTTTAAAAAATAGCCCACGCAATAACTGAACAGTTTTGAATATTTCTTTTAACTTTTAAAAAGGTTTAAATGCAGATAGATTTTGCGTACGTGAATCTTTTCCAGAATAAATTGTAGAAGGTTACTATATATGATAATTTTTCCCCAATTATCCTGCGTTTTGGATATGTTGGCGACGCTTTTGCCTGCTGGATGCTGATTGGTTGTTCGGGGGCAGAAAACTCTTCGGTTTAACATCCAGATTCGACAGATCCTTTGATAGAATCACGTGCCCCACTGTTAAATCTTACTCGCTCTTGTCAGCACGTTTTTGTTTCCCTTCTTGTTTCTGTTGATATGGCTGATTTATTGGTAGTTAAACAGAACGTCAGTCATATGCTGCTGGATTTAAGTTAAAAGTTATTTCTTTCGCGGAAGAGACTAATAACTGTGCTGCTTCTCATCAGTTTGGTGTTGACGAAAAATTTATTCGTGATTGGCGCAAGAATAAAGTAAAGTTACAAAAAATCCCGAAATCGAAAAAGGCGTTGCGACGTGGAAAAGCTCCTTTCCCAGAACTCTAAAATGACTTGTATGCTTGGGTTTTAGAGTGCTGACAGAATGGTTTCATTGTCACTAGAACTTGCATACATTTACGAGCAATGAAGCTTGCAAAAAAAGAAAAATATGGTGTTCCAAACACGTTTCGTAACAATACAGAGTTCGAGACTGAAAATATGTATGATGATGAGCCAATGACGACAGAAGAGTTCTATGAAATGTTTGGCGAATCGGACGTTGAAGGATTTTGATTTTGTTTATTTACCAAGGTATTTTTGATCGTATATTTACTTTTTTTTCTCAGATGATTTTGAATAAATGTAGTACTTAAAAAAATTTTTTCGAAGTTTCTCGATCGGTTTCAGAAATGGGGGGTCAACTTATATGCAGGTTTCTTATTTTCTACGAATTTTTTATGTCGAAGTGGGGAGTCGACTTATACGCGGGTATATACGGTAAATAGTATATCAAATTAAGCATGACATCATTTTTTAACTCTTCATAATTCATCATATGTACATTTAATATCACAGCAATGAAACAAATTTTTTTTCATGAATACTGCCAGAAAAAGTTCTTGAAATGTCTGTTCAACTCATTATAAACTGCTTAATATAGACGAAGGGATCATGAATTTTCATATAAATTTCAGCATAATCAAAATATAAAACAAGGAGTGTTATTGTTATTATGTCCAGTATTACCTGCTGAATGCTTGTAACAGTTATTTCATTTTTAAGTCTCTTCTAAACCAAGGTAAACCCTTAAAACATTGATTAATGAAGTTACTGTTATATTGTATACTGTCTTTTTTCCTCTACAGTACGAGATATATATGATTATTTATCTTCTTTCATAAATAAATTTTTCTTATGATTTACAGTTCCACATTATGTAACTTGAATTATTATATTTCTTGCATATATATCCTTTTAGATAGATAGAGGAAGAGAATATATGTATATTTTTTTAAGAATGTGTCTCTGTATATAAAAATAATATGTAAAGCAAACTTCTAATTTTAATTGCATCATTTCAAACTAATCCATATATGATCTTACATAATGCTGCCAATGCAGATATATTTTTGCCAATCAGTGAATAAAATTTCAATAAAAATCAAAAGCTTTTTTGGAACCATAAACTTTTGACTCTCTGAGGTTTTCTTCTAAATATGTTGCATTTTCCTGCTTTGCTTGCTTCAAGCTAGCGTGTCACTGCTTTTCTCTCAATTTTATCCAGTGCATTTGTCTAAGGTATAGAAAAAGTAGAAAAATATGATGAGGAATTGATGCAGCTGTCATTTATAAAGATGTATGAATCAGAATATACTTCTGAAAAATTGCTTTGTCCAGAAATAAAATGTGCTGAATAGTCAAGAAGGCTGTGTCTGACCGCAGCTACACAGTTATGCATTCTACACGTCAGCATATAGACTATTGTCCATGATAAAAAATTGACCATTGTCCATGATAAAAATTATTGATAAAAAATTGACCATTGACCATTGTCCATGATAAAAAATATTTGTGTCTTCTCTCACCTCTTAAATTATTGCCTGTACACACATATATATAAAAAAAGCATATGTTTATTTTATTTACATTTAATTTCACTCAAAACCATTTGTTACTGAACATCTAAAATAAAAATCTTTTTTACATAATATAAAAAAAAAAAAAAAAAAAAAGAACGCCAGCCACGACTACTAGTCACTTCTAAATAATCACATAAATCAAAATTATCCCCAAACTTGTTTCTTGTAATTTGTTATAATGTAATAAAATTCATATATTATGTGCAACAGTTTGAAATGATGTCATAAAGACCTCAGTTTTAATATTTTTATCTTATAAAATTTTAAGAAATATGATTTTCTTCTTTATTTGGGTATGAATTTTTATATCCTGCTTTCAGGTATTTATAATGTTTTATGCATAAATATGTAAAATATAAAATATGCAAGAAAACTAGTAACCTTAATTTGGAAATAGACATTTTAATTCGCATTTTAATTTAGCTACAACACCTTCCTGTCCTAAAAATACTAATATATGAACTAAAATGCATAATTTCAAAGTAGCATTATGAATATTTTTAATCCAATTTCAGATCAAAATTTCAACAAAGAACTCTATAAATATTGCTTTGCAATTTTAGCAAAGCAATATTTATAGAGTTAGTTTATAGTGTTAGCATATCGCTTTGCTAAAATGTGCACTTGCATTTTAGCAAAGCGATCTGCTAACACTCTCTCACTATGCTAACACTTGCTGCTCATCTCTCCTCTTCATCCATTGTCTAAAGATGTGACAAGTTATATAAAAGTGTGGGTGTATATTGCACCCATAATGATTATATGTAAAGAAGAATATGAGTCCTAAAAATTAGTTATCGAGGAATAAAATAATATGTTGGATCTACAGCCATGTCTACAAAGTTTTCCCTCTTTGTTATGCACCTATACAGCTCTATCATTCTGTATTTTCAGTGAAGAATCTATAGAATTTGTTACATATATGTATTAATATATATATTGAAATATTTCTCTAGGCTTTGCATTTTGCTGAATTTGCTGAAAGTATATTTCCTGGCATGTATAGCTCATCACATAGTAGCACAGTTGAAGATCAGTGTCAGTTTGATCCAGTAGTCTTGAAAGCCTCTCTAAAGAAAGCTGAAGCTGAAGTGAGAATTTAAATTTACTTTTTTTCCTACTTTTTATTTATTTATTAATTCTTTCCCCAATTTCAATTAAAATGTTAAAGATGAAGTATTGAAAAGTAGTAATTATTTCTATGGTAGCACCTAGTAATATGCACAAAAAATTCATTTAGTAACATTATCAATAAAAAGAAAGCTTTTAATTCATTTTTAAATAATTGGCAAAAAAATTTTCCTTTTTTAAAATTGATTTTAAAGCATATCATTATTGTAAAGTAACTACATACACTATGTGCTTGTGTTGCTGCTGGATATTATTCTATTAGTTCTGTAAAAATTATTTCCTACTGCAAGAATTGCTATGGAACAGGGCATAACAGGATTTGCATAGACATAATGAAGGAGAAGATTGTTCCTTTAGGTGGCGAGAAGATGAATTATTTATCGAACAGTTATGCTATGAATGCATCTGTTATTTCAACATAGCAGTGTAATAAAGGGTTTAGTTATGAGCATACTTTATTAAGAAATCTGCTTAGGTTTCACATGATATCAGTTATCCTATTCTAATGATTGCTGTGTGTCATTTGAAGTAATTAGCATCATAGTCGTTTAATTTCTGCTAAAATGGTTTTTGATAATCTTTCTCAGTACATAAGATTCTCAGTATGTGTAAGTTGATTTTATAAGAAGTATTAAGATGGTAATTTTTTATCTCATTAACATGGTGTTAAGGATTTTTTATTAAGTTAATGGCTTTTTGATATAAATATTCATGATAGTTATATGATGATTTCATAATTCATGAAACCAGTAGTGCATTGATATAATGTAAATAACACTGCTAAAGATGTGTTTATATTTTATTGTAGCTAAAGTCAGAATTGTTAGTAGTGAAATTGGATTGAAAGGAATGTTGTATAAGTCTAAAATTAAATTTTAAAAATTTTCCATTTTTACAACATTTATTTATTGTTTGCTTTTTAAACAGTCATTTCTTCTTCTTGGTGATACATATTATGCCTCATCACTTGCTTTCAAAGCTCTGAATCTATTAGGATTAAATCCTGTTTGTTTCCATGGAGCCTTTAATTGTAATGATTTTAAGCACATATTGCCAAAGTAAGCTCTTTTATAATTTTATCTTAAATTTCCTTAACGTTTTTCCTCTGGATAAATTTTGTACACATGCATAATAAAAAAAAAGTTCCTTTTGTTCAGTGACTTCAATTATATTTGAAAATTTTAAGAAGTATAATTTGTATGTGCAGTGCATTGTTATTAAATTTATTTTCATTTATTAAACTGTTAGATGTGAGATACATACTTCTATGTCTTATTTTCTGATTTAATATTTGCATGTTTTATTTTAATACATTCCACTGTATTATGCAGACATGGTAAATTGGTAATTTTAATTATTCCGTATTTAAGTACTATACTGAACACAAAATGTAATAAATAAATAATATGCCTAAACCTTCTCATGAAAATAGTATAAATGCCATTGAAGCACCATATTTATAAATTGAATAGCAAGAAAATATTCCAGCTGCCATCCGTTTGGTGTTGAAATGAGTGCAGAACATTTTGACATGCTATAAAGTAAGGAAAAGAGTTCCAAGTGTCAGTTTTAAGAAATTTTAAAAGATTAACATGTTTTACAGAAATTCTTTAGTTTTGGCTTAAAACACACCTTTTATATTAAACATTGCAAAATGTATTTGTATTTTTAAATTTTAGTATATATATAAGCTGTTTAATAAATGCTTAAGATTTTTCAGACCTTAACTTACTAGGTAGAAATTTGGGCAGCATTATTAGGAAAGTTAAAGCATACTTTGTGAATAACACACTGTAATCAGCATATGCATTAATTAAACTAAAACGAATTTGAAATTTCATTTAAACTAATACAATTTTTATAGATGAAAAAAAGAAGTTAATAAATCTTTCCCTGCAAATTTTATTAATCTCTCAGCCATTCTATTATTTTTCCTCCACTAAAATTTTCAAAAATTTTTTGACAGTTCGAGAAATAAATTTTCTCAAAATCTACAATATTGAACAAAATCTATGAGTTTAATTAATAATTAGAATTTCAAACCTATTATGCAAGAATGTCTACATACTTTCTTAGTTCAAAAATTTATTTCTTTCTCCATTCTGCCTTCCACACTCTGCTCAATACATGGCATTATTTCTGTTTTGGAGAACATGAAGTGCATCCTCTAAATACTTTTTTCTCTTAACCATGAGAGACATATTTTCAACCTTTAAAAAAAATGAGCCTGAGAGCCTTTTTAGTTTGTATTAGTCTCAAACAAAAGTTTTCCCAATTACTAATAATCAATATAACAATTCTTGCATTTTTTGTTAAATTATAGTTTATTTCTTGTATTGCCATGCTCCTGTACCAGGAGCAGACTATTCCTATTCCATATTAAAAAAAAAAAAAAATATGAATTATGATGAAACTAAGGTCTGAAGTGTGTAAATATGACAACAGGTTTATCCCAATAAATCAATTTCCCTTTTAGTAAGTAGGGTAGGGAATCTTGAAATGTCCATAAAAATCATTCTTTGTAACTTCTAAATATTCTAAAACAGTATTAAAATGTAAATTCAGCAAAACAGCTTAGAAATCCATTATTTATTAGTTCTTTTGCAGCTTGATACTTAAAGATGTTGCTAGTTAATCAGCTTAAACAAAATGGCGAAAAGTATTTTCAAAATCATATTTCACAATAAATTCTTTGAGAAATGACTTCAAAAATTGTTCTTAGTTAATTTAAGCATTATACCTTACTTGCCCTTTTTTTCCCTCTCCTGATGCATAACTGAATGTGTTTAAAAGTTTTCAAAGAAATCTGTATAGTCTAAGAAAATTAATTCTTTTTAATTATGACAGATGGTGGTAATGGTATTTCATTTGTAGGGGAAAACTGATTAATTTAGGAACTGAAATGTGAAAGCTATCTTTAATAGTAATATATCCATTATCTGTAAATTAAATTTTACATTAAATTTTTTTTCAGGTTTCCTTCACTTCATGCTGAAGCAATAACTAAATTGTTGGGAGTTCTTACTAAAACTTATTATATGGCTTATAAATATAGCTTAGCTATGGAACTAGTAAAAATAGAACATATTGCTCTTGATGCCTTTCCAATAGACTTTTCTCAGGTATTTAAAATCTCAGGTATTAATAATAGTACAGTATTAATTGTTCTTTTCCAATTTTGTGTTTTCATTAAATAAAAATATATATATATATATTGCATTTTATGTAAATGCAAATAATTTTAAAATGTAAACATTTATTTGTGTTTAATGATAAAATAAATTGTATTATAATATAGTACTTCCTTGTTGTCTACCACCCACCAGTAAATCATAATTTTTTAAAAAATTTTTATTTCTAGCAATGATATTTTTTGGCAATCATATTTAAAATGGCATCAAAGAGATTGTTATTTTCTGTCTGCACATAAATTCTGATAAGTAAGGAGCTAAGTGATGATAACTTGTACTATGTTACTCCTTTTTCTTCTATTATTCTCATCCCTTTGCATGTAATTATTAAATTCGCACTCATCAGATTGAAGCTGTCATTTAAATAGTAAAAAAGATGCCACTTCCATTCACCTATAGCACTCTCCCAAGAAGAAGAAGAAGAAAAAAAGGGAAAAGAAAAAGCATTATCAAATAAAGGGGGGATTAAAGTCTCATCTTTGTAGAAGAATGCAGAATAGTTTCTAGGGCTGTAGAATGTTCACAAGAATCATAATGACAGGTGGTATTTTTGGTGATGTATCAGTGAGTATCAGGTAACCAAAAAATATTAATAACATTTTGGAATAATATGTATGCATTAATTATTTCTGTGTCAAATAATTCACACTACTTATTAATTACCCTTAACACAATCTTGGTTAACAGTCCGCTAAATATTTTCCCAACAGGGATGTTTCCCAAAGCTCACATCAGCACAAAACTACTTAGAAACTCAGAGGATGACATACCATCTGTGTTGATCCCATCTTTTCAACTTGTTTGGTAAATAAACCAGAGTGAATGTTACATACACGCTTGAGAAAATAAATGTATTTATATTTTAGATGAATAAATATTTCATAATTTTCCCTTCTGATTTGTGTAAAGCTCTTACTATGCATTAAGGATAGGTAATACATTAAAAAAAAATCTGTGTAATAAAGAAGTAAATTCATATAGCAAAAAATTTTAGGCTAAGTTTTATGATAAGGAATTCTATCCCTTTAGATCTTATTTTACTTCACTACTAATATTAGTCATTAGTATCTGAAACTCAAATCTAAAAAATTTGGTGTGCAATGGAACTTTGAAAGTCAATGAATAAATTCCATGTTTAAAATAATAATTAAAAATATATATATATCAGATATTTTATTTGTTTTTTTCTTTTTTAAATTCCAGATGACAAAAGGAAATTAAATACCATTCATATAGAGAAAGAATTCAACTTCATGCTGATCTGTCACTTCATTGTGAAGCTGAATATATTGCCAGTTATATAGCATAATTCTATTTATGCATAAGAGTGTCCTATATTAAAATTACTTTATATTTCTGTATTTAAAATCCAAAAGAATATTGTATGAATGTTGTTTAAGATTAGTTAGTGATTAAAATTTATTTTAATTTTTAAATGCAGAAGCATTATACATAAATAAATTAAATTATTTGAAAATTTTCAGTAAGTATTGATTTAGGAAATTATTTTTCTACTTGAATATTCCCTCTCTCTCTCTCTCTCTCTCTATATATATATATATATTTATTTATTTATTTACTAAAGAAATATTGATTATATTATCTCCTAAGATTAATTTTAGTAGAATTATCTAAAAAGAGTGAATCCATAGTTGGTAAGTTTAATTCCGAAAATTGTTTTAAAGTAACTTGATTGTAAATTGTTAAAAATGTTTAACGGGGACTTGAATTAAATCATGAAGAACAAAATTTCAATTGTAAAAAGAAATTAAATTAAAGCAAGTAATCATTGCCATTGATTTACTCTTTTTAGGTAATTCTACTAAAATTAATCTTAGGAGATAATATAATCAATATTTCTTTATTAAATAAATTATTATTAACTTACTTTGCAGCTATTGTGCAAGTAGTAGAATTAAAATTTTTTTATTCATGATTTAATACAAGTTCCCGTTAAACATTTTTAACAATTTACATTCAAGTTACTTACTTTAAAACAATTTTCGGAATTAAACTTACTAACTATGGATTCACTCTTTTTAGATAATTCTACATAATCTTAGGAGATAATATAATCAATATTTCTTTAGTAAATAAATTATTATTAGCTTACTTTGCAGCTATTGCACAAGTAGTAGAATAACTTGATTTCGCACTAAGTGAATTTAAAATCATACAACATATGTATATATATGTATATATATACTGACCTTTAGACTATGAATCTTTTCAATTTTAGGTATTGAGTAATAGGATCCTTTTGTATCAATGCAAATGTCACTTGAATCCAACAGCAAATGTAAATGAACTGGAAACAAATATTTTGAGAATGTAAGACTGGGTTTTATATATATATATATATATATAGTATCATAGTATGTTTTAATAGCATTTAACACCATAATAGATTTTCTATACTTTTTTTTTTTTGTGTTTGAAAAATTTGAGAATTCTTTTTGAAATTAAAATTATTGTGATACTGAAAATCCTGTTAACCTACTTTAATGTATTAAAGTTGATTTTAGCTATATTATCACATTGAATGCTGAAAACTGAGCTGAATAGCTTTTATCTATTCAGCAAAGTCAAGTTTTGACAGGGTCTCTTTAATAACCACAGGTCATAAATACCCATCTTCCGAAGTAACTTTCTAAATTCCACTATAAATTTTAATATTCCACACTTTTTTTTTACTTTACTATTTCTTCTCAAAATATAACAGCAGATTGTGAAAAGCGAGAAATATATGCATAAAGCCTACATTTATATTAATACAATGAATTGTTTTTATCTTATCTTCTGATTTTATCAGTAAAAGCTTAACTGACAATTATGATGAAATACTTTGTGAAATCTCGAGGAGTTACAAATACACTATCTTTGTCCGACAGTGGAAAGAATCAATTGAAATAATAATTCCAGCTAACAGGCTTTAGCATTCAGAAATGAATTTAAATAAAAGTAAAATTTTAAAAGAATCTGAAAGCTTTCAGATCTTATATTACTCCCAAAAGGGTATTTTTTTCATTTTCACACATACTCTTTCAAGAGCATTTGGGCTAAAAATATTTAAAAACAGCAAATCTTTAGAATTTCTGATAGACAGTCTCATGCGTTGAAGATAAAGGTGTTTTATTCCGTACAGTGTTGCTATTGCTTGCTTTGAAATCATTAAGCTTTTTAATCAAAAATTCGTTAAAAGTTTTACAAAATATGAAACAGATTATAAAATAAATCTGAAATTAAAAATTCAAATTTTTTCCTGTATAAAGGTATATGTATAATATAACTATTTAGTTATTAAAAGTAGAGGCTATCAGAGATGAAGAAAGAGATAGTTACCATGTCACTTTTAAAATTAAGAAGTGTCATCAAAAGTATACTATGAAATTATGTAATATTTTGTTTTATTAAAAAATATTTATATTAAAACTGATAATAAGGAAAAGAAATTCTGTATTTTGAATAAGAAAAACACAATGCACGAAGAGTTACCAGACTAAGGAAAGTTTTTACTATTATTCTCATCTAGTACTACCACTACAGAGCTCACCATTAGTGAAATAAATAAAACTGCTGTACACCAGGGCTAAAGAAAAAGAAGGGCTGGGTCATCACATTGAGAGGAATCATGCCAACATGAATCCACATGGGAAGCATTCTGGATGTTATGTGATGTCATTAGGTTGAAAATAACCCTTTGCCTAGCAATAAGAGTTCCACAGTAAGAGAGATTAGTTCTTTGTTCCTCATCTTCAGATAAACAGATTTCTTTTATTTCAAAATTATAGTTGAAGATACTTTCAAATTGAATTTCTATTCAGAAAGTATTTCATATGGGAAAATATTGAAAAAAATTGTGTATTCTGCCATTTCTACATGTAGTAATTTCATACCAAAAGAAGAAAACGTACATCACTGATTTTAACATAGAAGCATTTCGTGAAGGAATGGATGCCCAGTGTTAAAGAGCAGATATTGTCAACAAGTAAAATACTATTACATACAGCCATCACTTCAATGAGTCTGATTATGAAGACAGTGGGAAAAATAGGTTGCTAGGATTGTTAACAAAAAAACAAAAACAAAAAAAAAAAAAGTTAAAGTTAACTGCTATCACCAAACTAAATACATGGCTTAATTGTTTATCAAAATATATGAAGGTTATATAATTAAAAATTTACTATGTGCCTTATATAGAATTGGAAGGCTTAAACCCCAAAAAGGAGAGTCTAGAATTTAAAAATGATAATAGTAATAGTTATGATGAACTGAATTAATGTAATGTTACTAAGCAATGCTGTAATTTTGCTAACCTCCAGAAGCATATGAATAATTTAAGATAAAAGTATGAATTTTGAGAACAAAGTTTCTGTTTTATATGCTGAGAGAAAGCAGCATTTAAAAATTATTTCCCACCAAAGCAATAGATTTAAATAAATGTAATGATAATACCTGGAAAAATTCAGAAACTGAGAAAAGTGTAAAAAATTAATCAAAAAATTTTGTAGAATATGAAAATTGTGTACTTAAACATGTTTACCAAAACATAAATAAATAAATATCTTAATAGAGCAGTTCTGCTGATTATGTGTAATTAGTTTTGAAAAGATTCCTATAGATTCTAGACTCTGCTACAGTTCAAAATAGATGAAACACGAGGCCCTTCAAAAAAAAATCTCATTTTATGTTGTAAAGGGTAGGATTATTTAGGTTGCAGTAAAGCACAAGAGAGCTGTCTAAGAATAATGATGCCTTTGTGGGGGACTTTCTCAGGGAAACTGACTGACATCCACATTATATATGGGTAAACCACAATTACATCCATACTGCCAACCCACTCGCCAGAGTGTGAATTTAGGTCTAACTACCAATGTTTAACATTTCTATTGTTCAACCACTCATGAGCCATTGTTAAAGGTTAATATCACGGATGTGTCTAAAGACTTAAATTGGATATTTTGATATCTAAGGGAGTACTAACTATGCCAATCCCAATTTGGATAAAAATGATGTGGAAAAGGAAAAATGTTTTCCTTTATTTTCACAGCCATAATTTTCAAAAAGGTAAGGTGTGGAACTTGAAATATTAGTTCCGAGCATGATAGATGTTTGCTATCCATCTGTAAGAAGGCAGTTTATATATTTTGCCATTTACGAACATTGATAAGGTTCAACACTTATTAATAAAAAAGCATCAGTCAGTCTTTTATTTAGGTTTGAGTATTTAGTTTCTATAATTTTTATTATTTAATTTATGAAGCACATTAAAAGTAATCTAAATAAATTTTTATATTATTTTTCAAATTTTGAAAAAGGGGGAAGGCAAATGATTTGGCAGTGGTGAAAGTGATGCAGTAATTGAACAATTATTTTTTGTAACAGCAACATAAATCAACTACATATTCGCTTCAGGAATGGACTCCTTTTGTTAAAGGAAAAATTTAAATATTTATTAACTACAGATTTTACTAATTATGAAAGCAGGAATTAATTTAATAGAATTTTGTAAAAACAATTAATGTTTCCAGTGTTTTCCTTGCTGTATTGCATTGTTTTAAGCGTTAAAATCAATTAAAAAATCATGACCAATGTACACAATTCATCTGTTTAGTCATCATTAGCAATGCTATTGTAAAAGGTCCAATGAAATAAAAGAAAACAAAAATTTAAAATACCTTTTTTCCCAAATCAAGTGCTTTTCTTTTACATCAGTTGATATGAAATATTTTGTTGTTTGGTCATCCTGATATGAGCCAGTTTCCTTTTAAATAGTTATCTACAGACAATCCAACTCCTAGGCAGGTAGTTATTTCCATAATTGATTAGACAAACATTTCACTATAATGGACTTCATTTTCTTATGAAGGATTAAAAGAATTTAAATATCAATTTCCTTTGATGTCTCAATATTATTTGTATTCTTGTCTTTTCTGTCTCAGAATGTTTGCATGGTGTATTTGCTCTGATATCTTTATATCAAATCTACAATTTCTGAATACTGAGAAATTCAATTCTTTCTATTACCTAATTTTTTGCAATGGCATCAATCAATTTATTATAAAAATATAATTAATTTGCAATAAAATAAATGACTCATATTTTTTATTACACTGATTGAAATTTATCATTCTTTATTTAGAAAATGACACAAAGAATAGAGAAAAAAATTATTTTTATTCAAAAATAGCATTTTTATATACTTCCAATATTTAATATAATCAAGGCGTGCGACTTTCTGAAATTACACTGTTCATTTTTAATTGTTGATGTTAGCTGGCAATAATTTTATCTGTTACATACAAGTACTATAGAAATTATTTTTGTGAATGTATTATGGAAAATCTTTTTTTTTTTTAAATTTGCTGTAAATTCTTAAAAGTAGCTTTCAGAAACTCTCCTTTTAGTTTGTTCTACAATGAAGCAATCTTAATGGTTTGCAAATTTTTCATGCTTAGTTATAAAATTTATTGCTATGTACTAGAGGTTTTTTTTTTTTTTTTTTTTTTTTTTTTTTTTTTTTTTTTTTTAATTTTGTTCTAAATAAAGCTGAATATCCAAAATTTTGAAGAGTTTTCTGTATTGACATTTATTCAAATAAATTCTGTATTTAAATATATGTAATTTTCAATGAGAGCACAAGTATGCATACCAAAAAAAAACAAGTGATTAAAAGTTGCATAAATTAAGACTTGATTTTTGTTAATAAATCTTTATTATTTTATGAAATCTGGTACTGTTTTTCAAGATAAGGGTAAGTTATTAATAACAGCAGAATATAATTTTGTATGAATTAATATATTGTTTTCAAATTGTCTTCTAACATTACAGGTGTCATCAAAGGCTACGAAACTTTGTCCAGATAGATCTGTTAGAAATAAAAAATATTGAAAGAGCTTATATTACCCTCATAAAAGGAAATTTAGTACGTTCTCAACTGGTTCGAGCGGAAAGAATATGTATGGAAAGCTGATATTTCTGAATTTTAATCATATTTTTAAATATAATTGAAAAAAATTGTAAGATTTATTGTATCTATATTAAATCAATTAAATTAACAAAAAATGGCAATTATATAGAAATTATAAAATTCAAACTATTTCATATATTCTTAATTGCAAATTTTATTGGCCTTTTAACTGGCTATATAATTTGAAATATATAAGGCTGGATAATATGCAATAAATCATAAAATATTTGAGTGCGTTTTCGTAGTATTTTAATAATACAGTCTGTAGTACAAATCTATGTAAAACTGTTGTATGAGAACAGTCTATGCATACATTAATGCATATGAAACACAGAACTTAAAAAAAAATTATATTCATTTAATAACCAAGTCTGTTTTTGACTAAATCTTTAGGAAATTAAAGTTTTAGATAAAATCATTCCATTTTCAGGTTACTAATTTTTACTAAAATTGTATGAGTATCTTGATTCATTATAGAAACTGTATGTGTAAAATTTGATATTAATATGTTTAGTGTTTTAGGAAAATAAATAGCAAAGCATTATGGAACTTATCAATTAAGGATTCAGGTTGATAGCTACACAACTGAAATATTCTGAACTGAAACTTTCTGTATTCAATAAAAATTATTAGTGTGTTAGTGAATTACCTGATAATTAATTAATTACCATTTAAACTGTATAACATTTTCAAAAATCACAGAATGATTAATATATAACTTTATAGATATGAAATTAAAAGGGTATAATTAAAGTAAATCATAATTAATTTTTTTCTTTACAGTTTAATATTCAAAATTTAGTCTGCCCCACCCCATGTATTCTAATTATGTTTGTATTTTTTTTTTCCTCTGTAGCTGCAGATGTATTCAGAATTTTGAAGTATGTTAATGTTCAAACATGTGTTCCTGATATATATCTTTATCAGTTTCAAATTTATTGGCATGGCAAAAGGTAAATTCTAAACTCTTATTTCACTATCTCTATAACTCTGCTCTATTTTATATGCCTTCTTTTCTTGTCAGAGAGTTCTAAAAATCAATGTAGCCCTTATCAACAAGTATAAATGCATAAATTAGATTTATACATGGCTTCTCTGAACAAGAAATAGAATGTTGTTTGGCATAATGAAAAATTGTTTTAAACATTTTTTTTTTCTTTCACTGTCACTAATTCATTTACTTTTTTCTTTCTTTTTGAAAATAAATTTAAATTAGCATAAAAGTATGTTATCTCACTTTGTCTTTCACTTTCTGCTGTCATTTTGAATTTTTATTCATTTTTATTTCTTGAAAATGAATTTAAAATCATTGTTTATGAATTTATTATTCAAGTAAGTAATTATTCAAAATTGTGGTTTAACTCTAATTTTGATTATTGTAGTATTATAAATCTCAAAAAAAAATTTTTATATATATGAAAATTTCTGTAGATGGTAAGAGAAAATTGTTGCAAGCTGAAGAACTTTCAGAGAACTTCAAAATGTATTAATTTTATCTTGTTTGTAAGAGATAATCAAAATGAAGGCAATTTTTTTAATTAAATCCCCAGAGCTTGGAAATAAAAATGAGAATGAATGCAAGATGTTTAATATATGCAAAAGTTATATATATAATATGATATGTTATTTGTTTGCTAGTGATTCTTGTTTGTGTAGCATTTATGTTTCAATGCCTAATGGAATCAATGCTTGTACTATACTTGTATAAGTACGAGGTTCACTTTGCATTTAGATTTTTTTATACTAACATTTTATGAAAACTATATAAGACCAGAGACCTGCTCTCAGTAGTAGTTGTTTAGCTCAGCGTGAATTCGGAGTATTGAGATATCTCCGTGTGCGCAATTAGATGCACTACTGATTGCACTCTGTGATTCTGTGAAGAGCTATACAAGTAATTTTGTGGAAACTTCCAGAACTGTGAAGTGTTTCTTTTGGTAAAATAAATTTTATCATGCAATAGTTGGTTCTGTGTGCATTCACTCTATTATGAATCCATATGCATGTAAAAATAGCATGATGGCTCACCGACCAAGCAGCAATGTGATGCAATATGACAGATTTCTTATTGAAGGAAATTGCATGGAGAAATAACAATAGAATGCATCTAATTTGTGTAATATTTCATTTATTTATTTATCATTCTTTTTTGTATTTACATACTCTTCTGACAATAATTAAAAAATTTGGCCATGTCTTTATATTATATTTTAGGATTCAATTCATTTTCTCTATTGTTAAATACTGAAGAATCTATATAAATGACTGGATATACGAGGGCTATCCAGAAAGTAGATTACGCTTTGGAATAAAAAAATAAACAAAGTATAGGAAACAAATTTTATTATATACAGATGAAAGCCACACTCAAATACTACTTTTCTACATAGTCACCATACAAATTAAGGCATTTATCGTAGCGATGTACGAGCTTGGAAATTCCTTCGTCGAAAAATTCGGCCGCCTGCGCCTTCAACCACTTCGTTACCTCTTCTTGCAGCTGTGCGTCGTCATCAAAACGCTGCATAGCCAGCCACTTCTTCATTGCTGGGAATAGGTGGAAGTCGCTCGGTGCCAGGTCGGGACTGTACGGCGGATGAGGAAACAACTCCCACTTAAAAGATTCAAGAACTTTACGAGTGACATTTGCCGTGTGGGGCCGGGCGTTGTCGTGAATCAACAAGATCTTAGAGCTCAACATTCCTCTGCGCTTGTTTTGAATTGCTCTTCTGAGTTTTTGGAGAGTTTGGCAATATCTTTGAGAGTTTATTGTAGTGCCTCTTTCCAGGAAGTCCACCAAAATTACACCTTTTCTGTCCCAAAAAACAGTCGCCATCATCTTCCTTGCCGACATTGTTTGCATGCATTTCTTGGGTTTTTGGGGAGAACTTGTGTGCCCCCACTGCATTGATTGCAATTTCGTTTCACAGTTCACATGTTTCACCCATGTTTCGTCACCAGTAACGATGCGATCGAGTAAAGAGTCACCATCCTTATGGTAAGCGTCCAAAAAGTTCAACGCTGCAGCCATTCGCTGATTTTTGTGGTCCTCTGTCAAGATTTTTGGAATCCATCTTGCACAAAACTTGTGGTAACCAAGCTTTTCGCTGATGATTTCGTGCAACAAACTTCGCGAAATTTGTGGAAAACTCAAAGAAAGTTCCGTTATTGTGAAATTTCGATTTTCACGGACTTTAGCATCAACTTTTTCGAGAAGTTCGGCGGTCACTATGCTGGGTTTCCCACTTCGATCTTCGTCGTGAACATTGGTTCGGCCATTTTGAAATCTTATGACCCACTGACGCACTCCACCTTCAGTGATAATGTTGTCCCCATACACTTCACGAAGCTGCCGATAGATTTCTATCGGTTTACAGTTTTTTGCAGTCAGAAACCTTATTACTGAGCGCACCTCGCAGCTCGCGGGATTTTCAATTAACGCAGACATTTCAAACCGTCACAGTATCTGAACGGAGCACAGCACGAACCTCTCACTAGCACGGCTAGATGCAGACTGAGCTGCGCAACGCTCTGACCCCAAGATGTTTGCGCTAGCCCCGCCCCTAGCGGACACAGACGGAAACGTAATCTACTTCCTGGATGGCCCTCGTATATATAATAACAAATTTTTTTAAAAAACAAAATAGAATCATGTCTAGAATTTTTGCGCATTAAGCTGGTTGAAAAATTATCTGTGAGGACATAAAATAAGAAATTTAGAACCTTTTTTTTTTTTTTTTTTTTTTTTTTTTTTTTTTTTTTTTTTCCAGAAAGACCAAAACTTGAAATTCGTAAGTAATAGTAAGTAATAAATTTCAAATAATTGTATAAATGCAATAAAGAATTTAAAAATTGTAAAACCAAAGCTCTTCAAACATGCAATACCCCAATTCAAAAAATCAATGAACTTTAATGAAAAAAGAACCTTCTTTTTAATAGTAATTATTTTGGCCAGTTTGTCATGCAGGTGGCTAGTGTTTTTAAATAATATTCTAAAATTTGAGTTTTTTCAGGAATTACTAAGTCATAATACTCCTTACAATTCAGAATTAACTCATTCAACAGTAATATTTTAAGAAATCAGATGCTTAAATCAATTTTGAATGTAATAATTACTTTGATATTTTTAAAATTAATTATTATTATTCAGAATTGTGAATCAAGATATTATATTTGTAACAAATACTTCTTAGTATTATAAAATTACTTAATTCAGTGGTAATATTATAAGGAAAAAATTAGACCCATAAATCAGTTTTGAATGTAATTAATTTTAAATGTAATTCAAAATCCATTTTGAATTTAACCTTCTTATTTTTAAGTTACAGAATCATTTATGTATGAATTTAATCAAGCAAAAAACTGGATATCTGAAGTATGTAATAACACTGAAGAATTATTTAGCTATAATTAAATAAGCAATAATAATTTAATAATACTAGTTAAAACTGTTCTGCGTCTTTTTTATCAATAACAAATATACATATTTAAACACATTTTTTTTTAATGAAACTCATTTAAAAAAAATAGTGGTAAAAAATATTAGTAGTGATGTACATATATGTTAATTTAAAAATTTGCTTTTAGTTAGAATACCTCATTTCTTTATTTTATTATTTGCTTTTGTTTTTTTGGTTAAAGATATGATGAAAAATATTACTTTTTAAATATTCTTTCAATGTAATGGCTGTTTCAACTTTGATGAAAATGAACGCCAATTATTTTTTAATTATTCATTTCAGCTGTTTAATTGATTCATTACTGTCTCACTGTCTTCTTTTCTTTAATATTAAATTGTATTTAATTTTGACATTTTTTTCCGTTTTCTTTTTTTAAGTAACTAGCTGATTATATGGCTAGCCACTTAAAATAGTAATTATAAAAGAAAGAAAAATATGTAATAATTATAATAATCCCAGCTAGTTAATTTTTAAAAAAATATTATTTCTAATTAGACATGTCATGATATAAAATTTTATTTAAATTAATTAAATGGAAAAGTAGAAAGGCTATTCATAAGAACTGCATTTATTGCTTTGAAAGTGCTTAATTTTCTAATCAGTATCACATGTTCTCAAACTGAGGTACATGTACCACTGGTGGTACATTACAATATTTTTAGTGGTACAATTTTTTCAGAAAAAAATAAAATGAATGTAAAATTATGCCCCTTTTAACATTTTGCTTTAATCTTTATTATTCAGAAACATATATATTTTTAAGTTTTTGACTTTTACGGCTCTAGCTTTATTGTTGAAATGATGACTTTTCCAAGAAAAACTGACTAAATTTCACAACATTCACCAATTTCTTAAACCTTGTAATATCTAAAATGTCAAAAAGACAGAATGTATATGTTTTTTTTTTTTTTTTTTTTTTAAACGTATTTAGTCAATGCTGGCCCTGTGAATCAGGTATCTTCTTTGTTTTGTACAACTATATTATTTGCTTAATATATAATTACTGACTATTTACCACAATTGTTATTTATATATCAAAGATTGAATTAAATTAAATGCATTAATAAATAAAAATAAATTTCCTGATACTTGCACAGTAGCTTCAAAGTAACAAAATAATCATTTATTTACTAATGGATTTCCTTAGAAAGTTAGTAGAATTGTAGTTGAATGAAGTAACTTAGAAACGTTTAAAATCGAATCTTAAAAAAAAAAAAAAAAAAAAAAAAAAAAAAATTTAAAGGAACTTCAATTTGAATCATGGAAAAAATTGAAATAGAAACTTTTAAAATAAAAAATTAATCAACAAACCAAGTAATTATTGTCATTGATCGGAAATTGGTTGACTTTTTAAAGGGAACAAACCAATCCTCGATCAATCAACAATATATATATATATATATACTTATTTATATTTTATTGCAATGTTAAAAGTTTCATTTACAAATATAATTAAATAATATAAATTTAAAGGGTTTTATTCTTTGATTATATACACTCCATTTAAAGTGCATTGATTTTTAATGGCGAAATGCTTTTATGGTGCTTTTTTCTATGGTGATGCATACATTTTTGTTTCATATTTATATGGTATAAAATTTGAAAAGTTTGAGAACCCTGAATAACACAGATTAAATTTGAAAGTTAAATATCTTAGTTTTCCAAATGGCAATGTGTTGACACATGATGATTATGATTTTAGACGGTAGCAGCACTTTGCTTTTAAATAACAGAGTTTATGAATTAAAAGGAAAAGGAATTAAAAGGTATATTGCATTTTGCCAAATGGCAACAGTCTAGAACCCTGCAGATAAAAATGTATTATTTCAAGTACTCTTGCCAATGCTCACTTTTAAATCTCTAAATTTGGTAATAAAAAATTCATTAAATTCATACAAAATCTGAAGTAAATAAAAATAATTGAAATTCACAATTCTGGCTTCAAGTTGCACATGTTGAGATAGAGGATTATGTGAGTTCAAAATGGCTTCAGGTTCAGCCATCTTTTCACAATGTGAGGAACATACAAGGGGTGATCCAAAAAAAAGTTTACAAGGCAAATGAAAAAGTATTTATTAACAACAGAAACAAGATACAAATGGGAATCAAGAGACACATCTGGCCTTCACTTTTCCACATAGTCGCCAAACCTGTTTAGGCATTTGTCAGAACGTTTGACCAACTTGTTTATCCCGTCTTGGTAGTAATCAGGGCCCTGGTCATTGAGCCATTTCTCGGCAGCTGTTTTCACTGCATCGTCTGAGGTGAACCGTGTTCCGTATAAGTATTGCTTCAATGCTGGAAAAATGAAGTAGTCACTTGGAGCCAAATCGGGCCTGTATGGGGGGGGGTGATTCCAGACCTCCCACTTCAACATTTGCAGCAATTCCTGAGTCTGGCGAGCTGTATGGGGCTTGGCATTGTCATGCAGAAGAATGACGTCTTTGCTCAGTAATCCAGGCCGTTTGCATTGGATGGCTTTACGCAATTTCGTTAAGGTGGCACAATAACGATTAGCCTTAATTAAGGTGGCACAATAACGATTGGCCTTAATGGTATGGCCACGCTCCAAATACTCGATTTGGATAACACCGGTCGTATCCTAGAAAATGGTTGCCATCACTTTACCGGCAGAGGATGTGACCTTAAACTTCTTCCTCGTCGGTGATCCAGCGTGTTTCCACTCTCGTGGCTCTTTTGGATGTGGGGGTGAAGGGATGAAGCCATGTTTCATCACCGGTAACGATGCGATCAATGAAGTGCTGGCCGTCTGAATGGTATTGCTGAAGAAACGTGAGGCTGCACATCATTCGAGTGGCCTTATGCTCCACAGACAACGCACATCGAACCCAGCGGGCACAAACTTTGGAATATCGCAACTCATTGGTTACGATACGCTGAACGTTACCATAACTCAGGTCCAACTCCGAGGCAATCTCACGCACGGTTACTCGTCGATCCCTTTGGATGATTTTTTCAACACGTGCAGTGTTGATATCCGTCCTTGAAGAACTTGGATGGCCGCTCGCTTCCATATTGCCATTTTCCACATGCTCCCTGCCCGCTTGATAAGAACGACACCATTTCGCTACCTGTTGTCTACTCATTGCTTTGTCCCCGTATACCTCAATGATTTGTCTGTGAATTTCAGATGCGGCCACATTCTTAGCCCATAAGAATCGAATTACGGCTCGCACCTCTTTGCGAGCCCACTTTTCTAGACGTCGTGCCATTACTGTCACTCTTAAGTGTCTGCGTGCTGATGCTACTTACTCATAGAACTGCTGTAGGACAACTAGCTCCATATGTCAACCACCCTGGGTGGAAATATTCGCTCCACAATTATTACGTTTCAAATGCTTCTGCTTGTAAACTTTTTTTGGGATCAACCTACGTACATACAACATACATGTAGCTTCTTCATTATTTAATAATAGAAATAACAGCTAATTTCTAATTAATATGCTTTCTGTTAAATTATTTACATAATATATTCAGTTTAAGCATAATCTTTTATGTATTTTTTCCTTCTGGTTTAATGAAATATTCCATATAAAACCACTGTGAAACAATTAAGAAACATGCAAATAAAATTTATATTGCAGCAGTCATTAGATGGTTTGAGAAAATTATATTATTGAAAATTGCATTTTCAAATCATAAGTGCATTTTTTTATGTTTATTATCTATTAGATACAGTGATTGTTGTTCTGCTCTGCTTAAAATACACAATATGATTGTTGAAAATGGATCTCTAACCGTTCATGCTCTATACTTCTGTGGATTAACTTCACTCATAATGTGTAACTGTGGTAAGATATTGTTTTTAATTTTAAATGTTGTTGTTTTAATTTATCTCACTTGTTTGACAGTAATATCAAACCAAGTCCACAACTGTATCATGGTAAGGATTGCATGATTGCATCTATCTTTGGCATGGGCCTTGAGCATTTTATCAATGATAATACAACTTTGCCCAACTGCATCCCATTTTTGAAAATGAATGCCCTGGGGAACTCCCACCTTTCTTCCCCTACGACCAAACCAGTCAAGAAGATTTTTGATTTACTGTTTATTTTAAGTGTGCCCATGCCACAAAAATACACTTACAAATATTTAACCCTTCTCTGGCATCTCTTCAAGACATATATATAGTTATACAACATACTTTATTTTCATGAGAACAGTTATCTGATGTACTGCTATTAGTTATGTATGATGAAAGCATATTATTGCTTCAATAACTTTCAGTAGGGTTTTCAATTGTATTTTATGTATAAGTAGTTCCCTCTTTTATTCTGAAATATTTTGATTAACCTTTTTCTCTTCATTAGCGATTTATTCTATTTTCTGACTATAATATACACAGTGTTTAATTATTGCAATATTTTGGTTGTTATTTAAGTGTACTTAAAGTCTTCAAGATAATCATCTATTCTTTATTCATAGCTGATCATTAAAATAATTGCTGATCAATGATAAATTAATCATTACTAATTTGTTAATAACAAATTTATTAATATTTTTAATGATCATCATGAGTACTTCTTCATTTGTAATTTTTTTTATTATATAGAGATGCACTTTTTCAGGTTATCCTACACTGTGTCATTTTTTTTTAAATTTAAATAGCTGCAAATATTGTAAATTAATAAAATAACTGAAAACAAAAGTGTTTGTACACTTTTAAGAATTTGTAGACAAAGCACTGTAGCCCGGAATTGATTTCGAATATAAAGTCAACAAATATAAAGTTATTTTAAACAAATATAAAGTTTAAAAGTTTCAAATATAAAGAATATAAAGTTTTTTTAAACATTGACTTATTTTCCTTTTCTAAAATTGAAAATGTAAGAATGCATAGCTAAAACATGGCACATATGTGATCACACACCCAATATTTTCTTTATTTTTGATTTTTGGTAACATTAAAAAAAAGTTTGGCTTTATTCTTTACTTGCTTACTTCATTATATTTCATTCGTTATGTTATATTTAATATTTAAAATGGGTCATATTCATAAGGATACAATAAATAGCATTCAAACATTGATCAAGTTTAATCATAAGAGTGGAAAATTGACCCGGAATATCCTCTTAAAATAAAAATAAATAGAAATATTAATATATAAAATTTAGCGCATATGTGATAAAATGCCTTAAAGAAAAAAAATCTGATGAAAAATAAAGTAAGAAGAGATCGTCCAACAAAGTTAACAACGTGATCAGAGATTTATAGTGAGAAAATTTGTGAAAAATCCATGTTTGAGTGGTATAAAAACTTCTACAGAATTTACTGAAAAATTTTCTACTTCAGTTTCACCTCAAACTGTTCGATGAGTACTCATATCAGTCTGCACGGAACTATCACTTGCTCGAAGAAAAGTTTTTGCTGACGCAAAAAATAGAGATCTTCACAAAATCAATGGTAAATAAGGCCTAAGCATATCGGAATTATGTCATACTTGCAGATGAAAGCAAATTTAACATCTTTGGTTTCGATAGGCATATAATTGTATGGGGGAAAAAAATAAGGAAATCTATCCCAAGACCTTGACTGGAACAGTAAAGTCTGGCAGTGGGAGCTTTCTTTGTGTAGGGGTGCATGTCAGCATCAGGATTAGGTAATTTAGTATGTATTGATGGCATATTGAACCATATTCTTAATTTAAATATTTAAAAAGATAACTTAAAATTATTCTTCCAAAATTCAGGTATTGGAAACAACATTACTTTTTATCAAGTTAATGGTCTTAAGCGCATGGCCCTTCATGTTCGCTTTTGGTGTGTCTATAATTTTCCATAACCTGAAAACACCTTCTCAGTCACCATATTTAAACCCAATAGAACACACATTTGGAGAGAATTAGAGGTTAGACGATGAAGACACAGCATTAAATCGAAAACCGAACAAAAAAACAATAATGATGGAAGAATGAAGGAACATTGATGCAGATGTTACCTACCCCGAAAAAAACTGGTGAACTTTATGCCTAGACATTTAAAAGCTGTCATAAATGCTACATGATAACCTACAAAATGCTGATTGACAGAGACACTACAATATTTACTAATAAGTGCAGATTTCTTCAAAGTGTAAGAGGACTTTTGTGAGGTAACTTTTCTGTTACTTTTTGATTACTGATTAAAAACAAATTTTTTTACTATGTTCATAAATAATTAATGTAGTGTTGCTAAGAGAAATTTATAGATATTATTAAAAAATTCTCATTCTTAAATATTAATTTTTGTTAATGATTAAAGCAATATTTCACTGAAACTTGTAAGTATACGAACACTTTGGGGAGTCACTGTATATAATTTTGCTTATTAAAAAATAAACCAGTGTCAAGGTTTTATATATCATCATATAAGGTATTTCTCCTGCCTCCCTAGCGTGCCTTCATGGTGTAGTGGTTCTGCATGCTGAGCCGGTATTCCAGATGTCCGTGGTTCGATTCCCAGCTAAGGCAGTTGCTAATTTTTCATCTCTCCGGCTTACCAAAAAAAAAAAGAAAAATCCTAATGACTCTACAGTGGTGCCCGAGCTAAAAGGGTGTTGGATAATGATTCTAAACACCCAGGATTTGGCGACTGGGTCCCTTAAAAACCCCAGTCGCTCTTTAAAAGGGGGAGTATATAAGGTATTTCTCTCACCTTCCTAGTGTGCCTTCTTGGTTTAGTGGTTCTGCACACTGGCCAGTATTCCAGAGGACCATGGCTCGATTCCCGGTGAAGGCATTTGCTCATTTTTCAAGTTTCCTGCTTCCAAAAAATACCTAATGTCTCTACAATCATCTTTTTGAAAGAAAGAAGAGTTTATACTTCATCATTTTTCTGTTTATTCTTCATCATTTTACTTACTAGTTTTGGTTCCCTTTTCCCTAATGTTTATTGAAATTGCTTTCTTTATATGAAAGCAACTTCAGTGACACACAAATGACTTCATATAACACTCCATTCACTTCCTTTATATGAAAATTAGCATGGGTTTAGCATATGTATATTTTTAAAAATTTTATTAAATTAGGCTAAACAATGAACTACAGATGATGTAATACATATATAAGTATAACTTTTAGATTAGGTGGAAAATTAAATCTGAGGATTTCAAATAAAAATCAAAAAGTAAATTATTTTTGTACTAAAATACTGCTTGTTTGTTTTAGCAATAAGAGTCTAATACTTTTTTTCAGTTACAAAATATATATTAGTTATCAGCAAATTTTATTATACTGTATTAATAATACGATGATATAATTTGTTACATCATTTTTTAAGTATGAAATATATTGATTTAAAAATTATTAAATACAATTTCAGATATCTGAAAGTCTAATTATCAAATGCTTTTTTTTTTTGATTCAGTAAATTAAGCCTATTAAATTAATTGAATTTTTAACTGATTAGAATTTTAAAAAATTATACAATATAGTGCATGTTTTTGGAAAGCTAAGCACATTAAGATTAGAATTAATGTGTCAAATTAAGATTAAGATTTAATGTGTCAAAGTGCACTCTTGCTCAAAAAATAAGCAACAAAGGCAAAACATGGAATAAAACAAAAACTATTTAATGGATATACAATGAAATTGATCCAAGAAGTTGCTGTCATTACTAAACCACATAGCAAACAATAAAGCAAAGACATACAAAAACGCATGAATTATGACCATCACATCACTAGAGACCAAATGGGTTGGAAGAATGTGTAACGGAAACATCATGCTAATAATAGGTATAATACCTTCTAGTTAAAATGCATGCTTGGCAACGGCCAGTTGATGCCACTCAGTTTTGCTGGTTTGGATTGTCCTGCATCCCATATCTGCAGAGACATGTGACACCAGATGTCATGCTGTTAGTAATCTACGGCATCTTGCACATAGCAACAGGAAATAATGGTCTGCTATTGTGGTAATCGACCTGCATCCAGACCCACATCTTCTGCAAGGGTTTTGATCCCTTTCGTAACAATTCCACAGCATGCTGATGCAGGGGCGTAGCTAGAGGGGGGCAAGGGGGTACATTTGTCCCCGGGCACAGCATCCAAGGGGCGATATTACAAAATTTTAGAATTAAATGTTTTTTATCCTTGGCAAGCAGTAGGGATGCGAAATCTTCAGTTGTCCCTGGGCGCTGAAAACCCTAGCTACGACTCTGTACTGATGACACTACGTTGCACATTCAGCTCTATCACAACAGCGGATTATCTTGCACCAGCTTGCATCATCCTGACAGTCGTCCAATGCATTTCATTGTGAAAAATGGTGTCTTCGGCTCGTGCTTTCCATTTTCGCTTTCTCAGATTAGACGGACATATCGCTGCTTGCGGTCTGAAACATAAGTCTGGCATGCCTCTTTTTGTGGTATTGTGATGTGACTGCGGGATTGCATTTTATGCTAATTTTGGTTGACCATTTGCATTTAGTGATGCAAAATGTACCTAATGTATAAATTATGTTATAATTCCATTTTTTACGTTCATGCCTTTCTTTTTTTTTAGGATGATGATGCTTATTTTTTGAGCACGAGTGTAGTTGCTTGATGTTCTTTGTTTAATTCACGAATCATTGCTTAATCACCAATCATTGTTTAATTCACGAATCATTTTTTAATTCATGAATCATTGCAACAAGTATTCCTTTTATAAAAGCGGACTAAACAAATATGATGATGCTTCTTGAATAAGTTCTCCATAATTACTTTTTCTACTTTAGTTTTTTTATTACTTTATTATGTCCTCTAAAATTACTTTTTCATATTAATATACAGTGCAAATACAATCAATCATTTTCTATTAACTTTATAGCATACATTTAAAAAAAATTCTCTAAATGAAGTAAAATGTTTTCTAGAATGTAACATGCAATATATTTAACTATATAAGCTTTGTTTAAATAAAACATAAAATGAAAATTAAAATTTGTTATTTTCATTTTATAGTAAATACATATTTTTGCCTATAATAAAGAGTATTTAATGGTCAATTAATTATATATCCAGTCTATGCTGATTTTTGCGTTATCTAGATGAGCTGAATTTCTGTCAATCTTGATATTGGAATGCTACTCTAATTATTTTTATGTGAAATATAGTAACTGAATTATAAATAATTTTTATTCATATAGCAGAAGTTTCAGAAAAAGATTATATTATTAAAAGCAATGAATTTACCAGCCAGTGGTCTGAAAAGTGGGCATCATCTTTAGTTGATGATATAGCATTTTACATATCAATTACACTTGCAGCCTGGTAAGGATAATTTCAATTAAAAATGGTCTAATTTTCTGCTTTTCCACTCCGAGTGTGTTTATTTTAATGTTCTCCTGAATAATTTCTTCTTTCTTCATAAAACATGAATAATGAAAAAAACTTAAAATTGTTTATATTTTTCCTCTAGAACAGCACTTCTTCCAGTCATGACCTTTTTTTATCATCGAGATCTTTTTTGCAACCCCAGATATTAAATAAAAATATAAAAATAAATATATTCCTATAAATGATTTATTTTTGATAAATAATATGAAAAGAAGTAGCTTCAGGTTTTGTTTAAAGTACTATATGAAAATTAAGGAAAAGGAATCATATTTTAATGAGACAAATATGCTTGCTTTTTGCTGTATAATAAACTAAATTTTGGTACAATATTTGAACACTACTGGACTCGTTTAATGATCTTTAATGTTTTTTACCATTGAATGGTATTTGAATATTTGGATTTAAAAAGGATAAAGTAAGGATATAGTGCTGAATGACAAAAGAACATTTAATATCATCTCAGAAATTCTGGGAAATCTAATTTTAGTCAAAATTTAGAATTCAATCATGGATTTTTGTGGAAACTCAAGTTTTTAAATTTTTGATAACTCAATAAATTCCTCTTGGGTTTTATATGACAAGTGATTAATCTCATTAATGTCAAAGAATTATGCTTTTTGTATTCAGGATGACTTTTTGAAATCAGAATTTGATATAAAGCATTTGCAAAATTGTATTTCAGGGTTTTTAAGTAACCTATAGTAATTTTTGTAGTTAAAGTTTTATAATTTTTTTTCAATTATATAATTGTTGGTAGTTTAAAGCCTTTCAAATCAATTGTATCCCACTTTGATCTTCTAAATGTAGATCTTTCTTGTAAAATCTTCAATTTTATTATTTGAAGTAAATATATTACTATTTTTTCCTTGAAGAAACACATCGAAATCATTTAGTTTCTCAAAAATATCACAGCTTCGATAGAAATAAATCATTTTGAAAAACAGCAGCAAGATGAGTTTTTTTGTTCTATTAAGACTATAGTAATTACATCTTTTTTTTTTTTTAAATAGTCCAGTATTATTTCCACGCATTACTTTAGGATACTGTATTATCAAGTAAGCAGCTTTTAGCACTTTACCTAATAAAATAGTTTAACAAAATCTTTGAGTTTAGAATTAACCAACAGAAAGATAAAAGGTTAAAGTTTTCCCAATGATTTTACTGGTTTTTAAATTTCATTTCTTTCATGTCCTTGTGGTTTCGGTTCTAATTTTTTTACTATTTTATATATGTGCATATATATATACATACATATATATATATAATATATATATATGTAAGATAAAAAATATTAATGCAAACTTCTAATTTTAATTGGCTATAACCTCTTTTATTATTCATTTATTTGGAGACTTCATCTCTCTGTCTTAGAAATAATGCCATAAGTCTAAACTGCATCATTCAAATTAATCATGCGATCTGACACATCGCTTAATGCAGATTCATCTTGACCAAACTAAATCTGAAACTTTTGACTCCCTCTCTTCTTCCTCTGAAGTATTGTGACACTATACCTCTCTTCTCATTTATGCTCTCATACTGTTAAGATGCTTCTGCTATCATCTAATGTTCGCTTCCATTGCCATAATATCAAAAATGTTTTGGAAATAGGCACAATTGGAGTGCCAAGTGAATTGTGGCCAGTGTGAATTTAAATAAACATGGAATTTAATCCGACTCAACTGCTTCTTCAAAATAGATGGATGCTCTAAGCATCAAATATCTATGCCATCAGTATTTTTACAACATCTCAGTGTTCTTGCATCAGTGCTTCCAAAATTTGTGTTTTCATATCTTGACATACATATATATGTGTATATATATATACACACACATTGCATTTCACAATTACTGTAATTTCCGGAAGAAACGCCCAGGTGTTTACATATTTAAAACTTAAATTTTCAGCGGGTGCGGCGTTTCGGTGCACTAAAAATAAAATATTTCCTATGATGGTCATTGTACATAATTTGAATAACTTTGTCATTGTACATAGTTTAGATGGCCTTGTCACTGTACATAGACTGGTGCTGTTCCCACAGAAAAGACCACTCAGTTGCTTTTTGCGAACATTATTTTGTTTACATTCTTTCCCTTGAATGGACCTACATGCCTTATTCACCCTAAACGGGATCTCAGAACAATAACATTCTTCCCCCTTTCAAATCAGCATTCTCATCATTTTGAATAGTCTCTCTCCTCTGCCATTCGATGAATCTTCCAGGACCCATCCTCTCCCCACCCCTGCCTTTTCTGCAATTTTTTTCTAAGGCGGATACGACTCCACCTGCCTCGCAAAAACAAACTCTGACGTATTTCCCCTTCAGCATGAATCGATTTTTCTTGGCATTCTGCCAGATACAGATCAGTTTGGGTACAAGTACTTGTTGGATAGTTTTTAAGTAAGAAGGGAGTGGAAAATTTTTGAAAATGGCACCTAAATGGCACAGAAGCTATACTGCTGGTTTTAAGCTTAATGTAATTTCATGTACTGAGCAAATTGGAAATAGAACAGCAGCTCGAGAGTTTGAAGTAGACGAGAGATGTATTCGATGTTGGAGAACTGAAAAAGAATAACTTAAAAATATGCCACAACAGAAACGAGCCAAAAGAAGTGGTACTGTAAGGTGGCCAAATCTAGAGGACGACCTTGCAAACTGGATAAAGGAGCAACAAGGAAAGGGAATGGCAATTTCGACTGTAAAAATTCGCTTACAAATAACAAAACAACAAAACAAAATTTATAGCAAAACAAATTAAAGTAAATGATTTCAAAGGAGGGCCTTGCTGTTGTAGCAAATTTATGAAAAGAAAAAATATTTCTGCGCATACTAGAACAACAGTCGGGCAACAATTACCAAAGTACTGGCAGGATAAAAGGCATCTTTTCTAAAATATGTGACAGATATTATTGACAAAAAAAAAAAAAATCTTCGGTCACAGATAATAAATATTGTTGTGGTTTTTTTCTTCTGACACCAGTTGTTACCTTATTTTCTTCCTTCATGTTCGTACGGGGTTCGTAGATTTGGAGTGAATAACTACGACACTTGATGAAGTATCGAAACACACTTTATTGGCTAGTATTCTCAGGCCAGCTCCAAAACATGTTTTAACAGTTGTCGATGAACTACTATAAACACGCTGACATATTCAGCGATACAGCCTCTAGGTTATTAGGCTATTACGGTGGAGACGGCTTCACGGCAAAACACTAGAATACAATTCGTGACTCTGCTTGATCGTTCTCGGAACTCCACGTACTCTCGAGACTCTCCACACTACAACTCGCAATGCACTCGATGACACACAGAGCACAGCTCCTAACTCTTTGGTTCAGTCGTTCCCGGAGCTCAACACGCTCTCTCGATGATGCACTAACCGCAATACACTACGAGACTCTTTCAATGCACTCGGCACGCGCTGACCGTCAACTCGATTGTCTCCGCACGGACTAACTAGATGAGACACACTAACTCGATGCTCTAGACGAGACACACACTTGATACTAACTATCTCGCACTCTATCTGAGGCACTCTGACTCTCACCCTCTTGGTGAAGCACACTCTCTAGACGATGCACTAACTGCGATACACGATGAGACTCTTTCGATGCACTCGACGACCCACTCGGCACTTGCTGCCTGGCTGTCAACTCGATCAACTCCGCACGGACTGACTAACACGAGACACTATCTCGCACTCTCGGCAAGACGCTCTCTCTCTCACACTATATGCGAGACACACACTCTGACTGCGGACCAGCAGGGTTTATATAGCTTTCGGCTTGTGTTTGAGAAGATTCTAGGCTAAACCAGTAGGACTTCTTTCCAGAAGGTTCTCCAACCATCCATGATGTATTACCAAATAGCAACCCTGCCTTCCCTTGCCATTTTATGACACCCCTAAAACTTCTTTGGGGGAAGCCATCTTACCGCACCTGTACATTTCGTAACAATATGGATGAAACGCCGTTAGCTTTCGACTCTCCTGCAAACAGAACTGTTGATGACACTGGTGCAAAAACTGTACAGTGGTGGCCAAAATTGTAGACACTTTTGAAAATTTTTATGTTTTTGAACTTTGTGTGCTTATAGAAAACGTTACGTCTCACAAAATGCAAACTTGTATATATCATTTTAAAGACAATTTATTACTGAATTCAATACGAAACACAAAATTCAATTATTTGAAATACAGAAAATGTTAAACGATAATAGTTATCGATATACATTAGATAGTGATGATTGCAGTGAGTTATCAGTACTTAGTAGGGTACCCTTTATTTTTGATTACAGCTTCACATTGACATTTCATTGAGCTGACAAGAGTTTTAAGCTCTTCTTTTGTTATTACATGATGCCAGGAAACAATTATATCCTCAATTAGTTACCTTTTATTTGATGGGCACCTCATTTGGACAAGAGTTTTCAAACGGTGCCACAAATTTTCGATAGTATTGAGGTCAGGACTGTTTCCTGGCCATGACAACAATTTAATGCTCTTTGTACGAAACCACTCTTTCGATATTTTGGCCGTGTGGCAAGGAGCAGAATCCTGCTGAAAAATAAACGAAGCATTCTTGGGAAAGAGATCTCTGATGGAAGGTAGAAGGTTCTAGAATAGTGTCAATGTATTTTCTGGCAATCAGTGTCCCATCGATGACATGAAGGCGACCAATACCATCTGCTGATATGCATGACCAAATCATAACAGTAACTGGGTTCTTCACGGTTGCTTGAATGCAATCAGGATGTAGCTCTTCTCCTATTCTACATCTTACATATTTTCACCATGGACCTTATAAGAAATAGACTAACCCAGTGGGCGGGGCGTGCGTCACTGACATGTACACGATGCGTTGAAATAAATAAGGTAAAATTAAACAAGATCTGATTTTTTTTTTTTTTTTTTTTTTTTTTTTTTTTTTTTTTTTTTCAATTTAAAGAAAATTTTCAGGCAGTGATTTTCCAAACTATAATAACATTCAAAACGATCATATTTATTTGATTATATGATCATTAAATTATTTATTAACATTAAAGTGGATTAGTCATTTTAATAATTCATAAAATTCGGAGCATAAAATTTTCTGAGCGTAATGAAGGGGGGGAAGATAAAATAAAATCTAGAAGCACTCAGATTTTATATTATGCCCAAAGGGAACCTTTTTTAAAGTTTTGTGTGTTACCTATATTTATTGAATATCATGTTCTTCACCCGTAAACCACATACATTTGAAAGCAGCATATCTTTAGAATTTCCGCACTGGAGATAAAACTGTTATTTCCCGTACAGTGCTACCGAATAATGATATCTTAGTTTCATCACTCCATATAACTTGTGACCACTGATCATCTGTCCAATTAATGTGTTCCTTTGCCCACTGTAGTCTTTTTTTTCGTTTCTGAAAATTAAGATAAGGCTTTTTTCGTGGAATTCTACCTCTCAGTCCAACATCTGTTAATCTTCTCCTGATTGTTCTTGAACTGACAGAAACACCAGCATCATTCAGATCACTTCTGATGGCCGCTGATGACATTTTTCTATCTTGGAGACATACTCTTTTTATTTCTCTGTCATCAATAGATGTGGTGCATCTTTTTTGGCCTTTTCTTTCTTTGTTTTTCATTGAATTTGTCTCCTGATATCGTAAACAAAACTTTCGGACTTCAGATGTAGTCACTGAACCACCCACCTGTCTTGCAATTTCAGCGTAGGAAAGACCACTTTCTCGTAACACAATATTACATCTCTTTCTAGGTGTCCAATCTACTCTTTTATTTGATGTCATTGCTTCTTGAGTAAATATTAAAAATTTTTACCAAAATTCCTACTTGTAATTGCAGTGTATAAGAAACAGGTCCTCCTTCTACAGAACAAAGCAAAATAATGAATTGTTTCAAGTGTAAACATGATGTCAGCTTCTACTGGCAGTTACTAACATTTGATTGGTTCTCAGAACAAGAACAGTGATTGGCCAGGAAAGCTAGACACTTCATAACACTTCATGACTACATACTTACAAACCCCTTCATAACTGTGTTTTTTATTTATATTAAAGTACATATAACTTTTTTGTATTGCAAATAATTGAATTTTGTGTTTCGTATTGAATTCAGTAATAAATTCTCTTTAAAATTATATATACAAGTTTGCATTTTGCAATACGTAACATTTTCTATAAGCGTACAAAGTTCAAAAACATAAAAATTTCCAAAAGTGTCCACAATTTGGGCCACCACTGTATCTGTGCTTATGACAGGGCATGAAAGAACGTCATTTACATGTGTATTAGCTTGTGCCTCAAACATTGACAAGCTAAAGCCGATGATCACTTTTAAACGAAAAACTATTCTGAAGCGAGATTTTCAATAATGACATAATTATTTGTGCAAATGAGAATGGCGTGATGTGCGAAACAATCATGCATGAGTGGCTACAAAAAGGTTGACAGTGTCGTAAGGGATCTTTTTTCCAACCAAAAGGGTTATTGATAATGGATTCCATGCATGCTCATTTACTTGAGTCATTGAAAACCAGATGTCAAAAATTGTCTACGACCATAGCAATAATTCCTGGTGGTTTGACAAAAATCTTACTACCATTAGATTTGTCAGGTAATAAATCCTTCAAAGCTGAAATCCGAAAGCGGTGGGAGTGTTGAATGAGTGAAGGTTTGCATACGTATACCAAAAGCAGTAAAATGCATAGAGCATCTTATGAAGTTGCAAAGTGGGTAGGAAGTGCGTGGGAATCGGTAAAAACATCATCAATAATAGCAGGGTTCAAAGAAGCTGAAATTATATCCTTAGATAAAGAGATTGTAAACCAAAAGGATGAATGTGACGACTTGGACTTAGATCAGGATTTACTAAATCTTTTTAATTTAGATAGTGAAGAATCAGATTTTGATGGCTTCATATGATGTATAGTTTGCTGTAATTACTTTTGTAAGTAAAATTTAAAATTTCCTTTTGTCATCCAAATTTAATATTTCATAGTTGCGACATTTTTTATAATACAAATATGGACTTCTTTAGTGAGTAAATACAAGTATATTCGTGAATGTAAATATATTTTCAGCATTTCTTACCTTTAATTTACTTTTGAGTTATAGTTTCATTTCATGCATTTTTCTTATTTGATATGTCGTATATCAGGACATAGGTTGAGATTTTGCATCTATACAGCCCACAACAATGTCACGCACAATTTAATCTATTGCGGCGTTTCTCTGTAATTTTAATTTTTTCCCCGCCATTTTTCTCGAGTGCGGTGTTTACGCTGATGCGGCCTTTCTTCCAGAAATTACGGCAAGTGTGCTTTTGTTTCCCAATTCATTATTTTTTGCATTTTTAATCACTGTTACTTTTTGTCTGTTTTGAAGTTTTTGTTTTATTATTACTATTATTATAACTTATTTTTAAAAATGAGCCATGAAAACTAAACACATATTATTATGTTTGTTGTGAGATTGGTGGAAGTTTCTTATTAGATACAAATCACATCATTTGCTTTTACTGCTCTGATTGGCTTAGTAGCTCATAGGAACTTAAATACGAACCTTCCTATGTAGATGAAATGGTGTCAGGTGACATGTCTGCATGGGAGACTTGTTCGGAAATATGTCTCCTCATGTAGACAGACTTTACACATGTCAATATCCTGTCTGCACTTTCATGCTTTTAAATTATTTTCATTCAAATACAGATATAAAGATCACTTTTAGCAATAAATAAATTCACACAAGTATACTCATAGTTCAACATAATAAAAGTATCTTTACTTTGTTGTGATCTTCCAAGTATTATATGAATAGACATGTTTTTGAATTCTAAACATTTCGTTATATCTATAATTTTGAGAAATAAATGCTCTATTGTAGTATGCCAAGAATTAAGCCCCTTCTTGCACGAAAATTGCCTAAACATTGCATTCATTTCCTGAAAAAATAACAATATCCACATACATATCTTAAAACCATATGTGTTTTCATTTAAGTGTTTTATCTTAGTTATAATTTTTATTATTATTATTATTCTATCAGGTGTTTTCATTCAGAAACCATTTATAATTGGAATCAAGGAAAGAGATTTTTTAAAAAGTGTTTTACTCTGGCACATAATATATCTAGAAGACTAAATCTAATGACATATTGGGATGTCGGAGGTTTTCTTATTCTTTTGTGGTTAAAAATGAAGCAATCAGAAAATGATGATATACAAGCTTTTAACAATAAACAAGCAAAAGTCTTATCTGTAAGTATTTCTTTATTTCTGTGATGTATCATTGAAAATTTTCAGAAAAGAAATCTTATGAGATTTCAAAGGGCTTGTGCACAGTATATGTATTTCAAGTATTTTGTAAAAACATACTGATCATCTGGTGACAGTTTTTTAAAATTTCAATTATGTATCATATCTGTGAACCAAGGTAATGCATGTAGTGAATCAACAAAATATATTAGCAAAAGTATGTAATAAACTGCCAGATCTGCATAGTAAGTCACATGACCACCACTAGATTTACTTTATAGCTAACATATTCATACAGTAGTATCCATTTTGTAATAAAAAAGAATTAAAAAATTTATTTGAACAAAATTCTTGCAAGTATATACGTATAACCAACTGCTGGATTCGTACAGCAGAACACATGGCAATACTAGATTCCCTCACTATGCAGTACATACTGAAAGTAATAACAGTGTTGTAATAAAGGAAGAATAGAAAAAATTGTTTTAATAATTTTTTATTATTATTTGGAATGGTACATACTTTTATTATTCACATTGGCACCAGCAGCATTGATGCAGTTACTGAATGGATATAAATCTTTATACATGGTGATTTAAAACTCTTAAGCAAAACTTTAAAAAGTGACAAAATATACCTAAACAAGCATTTTGTGTCATATGAGCATCATTCAAGTAATAAAATTATAAAGAATAACAGTGACAGAATGGAAAAGTTAATCAATATGGTCATTGCCATACAAATGGCAAAAACACCAGGCACTTTTTTAATACCAGAAGTGGCAAATGAAATCCTTGCAACAAATTCCTCATTGGAATCAAGAGGGTATCATAGACAAAGCTTTTCAAGTGGCTCCATGAGAAGAAGTTGAGATGAGACTAGGTTTCATCACTAAGTGAGAAAGACTGGAGATGTCTTCTCCGGTGTTTCTAACCTAATGATGACACCACCCCAACCAACCATTGTCCTGCATATGTTGCATCCAAAAAAATTCATGAAATGAGGTGGTATTCCCCTATATTCAAACAACAAATGTGTTTTAGTATTTACTTGGAACAAAGTTGGTAATTCTGGCGAGGTTTGCTGTAAAACTATTACACATAACCTCCCGTTCAGTCAGCTTGGCAAAAGCTATGGACCAATTAAATCGTAAAATTTAATTAATGAAAAATTCTAGTCAAAACACTTACTGAGAAATGCCATTGGTATGAATTTGGAGATGTGGAATGTGAATAATTGTTTACACACACGAGAATCACAATAATTAAAAATTCCCTCCCATGCATTTGTCATTGAATTAAGTATGTGCAACAAAATCTGGTTGTTCTGAAATCATTTTATAAACTTCATTTTAGGAGGTTTTTAGGAGCATAGTAAAATAGGCACTTTTGTTCAGACACCCTACACATATGAAATTTTTGGATGAGGCTCTCTCAATGCCCTGTTGGTAAAGATTTTATGGAGAATTTCTTGAATAGCTGGCAACTTGCTAAAATTCTCGCAGTTTCTCATCCCCACCACCTGTTAATATGCATATTTCAAGTTCCAATCTGAATCCTTGAAGAATCATTGTATAATTGTCATCAAAATGACTCGCTGATCTACTAAATTTTCAATTATTAGCAAAGAAAAATATGAATCCAGCATTTCCCCAAACTTAAATACCCCCCTCCGAAAAGCAAAATAACGAATTACTTTAAAAAGTGTTGAGAAACCAAAAAGTTAAGTATCTTTCTGAAAGGATGTAGCAAAATATAAATTAACCCTTTAAGCTGCAAGGCCGTATATATACGGTTTAGAATATTTTTTTGTGATATCTGCAAGAACGTATATATGTGTGCATATTAAAATATGTCAAAGAAATTAAGGCAATATATCAAAAGTATACAAATCCAGATATGAAATACAAGGAGAGTTTTCACATTAAAATCAAAAAAATAATTTGTTCTCATAATAGTTTTGCGAAATTTGTGCTTTTTCAGAGAAAAAGCTCAGAGGGTTAACGTCTAATGAATTAAAAAGCATCATACTTTTTGCTTTGCTAATGAAATTGTATTCATATTCTGAATTATTTCAAAACTTTAACCCTTGCAGTAGTATTCTTTTTACCACCAATGGGTTCAAAAATTCAGGAAGGAGAATAAAGTCTCTCTGACCAGTCCCATCGCAAAATAAGGGAAGAAAGGGTTTTGTTTGTTTGTTACATTTATTCATTTATGAACATGTTCAACTTATTATTTCTTCAAATAAAAAACATATACATATGTTTTTTCACAGGACTTGTCAAACGTGGAGAAGAAAATTAAAACATATTTCCCAATATATTTGAAGCAGCATAAACAGCTGGTGAAAAGTATACGCACTTTAAAGCCAAAGAAAAAGCTGAAAAGCATTTATTAATTATTTAAGTTCTACTCAAGTGTTTGCTGTCCCCATTTTATTTATTTTATAGTATATTTATCAATTTTAGTATCAAATATTTCTGATTTTATGTATGTACTTATAAGTAAATCTAGTCAAAAAGAATGAGATTGTCTAATTCATTATCTAATACTGGTAGTAATAAAACATTTTCCACCATATTTTAGATTATTCTGTAATTGACTTGAAAAGTGTCTTTCAAGAAGCTTTACTTCAAATTTACTCTTACAATATTTTGCATAATAAAAACCATAATTGTTTCTACCAAATATTTTTTTTTTATTTATTACACATATATTAATATTCATTCCTTTTTATTTCAAGTTAATCTAATATTTTAAGATTGAATACATTTATTTTTTAATTGCTGAATATATAAATGATTGAACAAAATAAATAATTCAGAAAGATTTTTTTTAAAACTAACTTCAATAAAAGTAGTCTTCAAATAGCTCAATAATTTGTTCTATTAGCAAGATTTTAAAATTTCATTACATTACATTGATATTTTTAACACCCATAATTCTGTGAAAGGTAAAATATTTTACTTTTATCTTTAACTGCCTTCTGTCATGTAATTAAAATAGGTTATTTAAAATAAAAGTTAAATAACATCCATATAGGTTTTTATTATATATAAAACAACAGAAACTAAACCTATAAAAATGAAGGAATAAAATGTATCACAGGTGGTATTACATACCCATTATAAAAGGTCTGAAATTTTATTGTTTCTAAAAGATTATGCAATTAAATATTTCTTGACCTATTGGTCATTCATTTGTGGTTCCACTTTCAAAAATGAATAAAATAAGCTAAACTTTTGGACAATTCTGGCAATGTGAATTTATTTAATTAAACAAAAAATTCTAATTTTTATACATCTCTTCTACAAAGTTTCAATCAGCAAATCATCTTTTATCCTATCAAAAATCCTTTTCTGGAAAATAAAATTAACTACCTATTCACTAAATAAAATAATACTCTTTATTGAAGGCATCTGATCAACAGCATGCATGTAACATACCAACAATCACTGAATTTTTAAAGGTCTACAAAAAACTGGTTCTTGAAATGCATGAAGTCTATTAATATTTTCCATATTTATTTATTTTTAATTCTGCCAACAGGTGGCACCTTTATATTTACTTGTTGCAACATATATAAATAAACATTAATCACTTTACCTTCACTTGCATCATTCTCACTTTTAAGCAATCAAAAATATCCCCCCCCCCACATATAAACTAACATATGAATCACTTATGGCCTATGCGCTCAACCAATTGAAATAAAATTATAGATATTGTTACTTGTGTGCTCGAGATTGAGAGGATTTAAAACACTAGAGCTCTCACAATAAAGGTTACAGTGAAGAAAATTACAAAATTTTTGAATGGCAACACCTACTTTTTTTTTTTTTTTTTTCTTTCTTTCTTTTTTGTGCAAATTGATCAGAACATTAAAAAACTACAAATGGCATTGAAATGATACATGCATGACAAAAATTCCCAGCATAAAAAATTTGCAAAGAGCACCACTATAAAAGACTGACGATCATATAAGAGAGGAAAGGGAAAAAACTTTTATTGGAATTACGAGTTTTCAATGTGCCCATCTTCACAGACAATAACGCATTACATATGGGATATTGTTGACAACAATAGTAAACGTGACATCACAAAAGGAATATATAGCTTCATGTTTTATGAAATTTTTCAACTCTGACAAATCTCATGGATTTGATGTATACACCTTCAGGTAAGAACCAGAATCCATCAGGAGATTACAGTGGCCACAAAACTCAAAGTTCATATCTTTCGAAGTGCTGTTGCAGCACTTACCAATCACATAGAGGGACATGTGGAGAGGCACCATCTGCATTCATCTAACTAACGATAGTTTGTTGCTGAAATTGCATAATTCTGCAACACTACTGTATACAGAGCACTTGTGCTGGAGCATGTTTTCATACCTATGGAAGTGACCTCTTCAAAGAAGTACGGACCAAGAATGAATGTGCTTGTGATGCCGCACCACAGTCATTTTAACTGCATGTAAAAGCACTGATGCCATATCATGGAGATTTTCATCAGCCCAGTGAATGCAGTTCTTGGAGTTTATGCTCTCCGCTAAGGAGAAATGCACCTTATCCAGCCATAATATCGGCCACCTGATAGTTTCACAATATCTGATGAAGAAGGTATTTGCAAAACAGTTGCTTGTCTCCTGGTTGCAACATCTGAATGCACTGGAACTGATAAGGAAACATCCACAGAACAGAGTGCTGAAGCTTGAGAAGCTGAGAGGGCTTTTCGGTACATCTGGAACTACGAGTAATACTTTTTTCAGTGTGCAATGTACCTACAATAATCGTTTTAAGGAATTTTGGAACAACTTCAACAGAACTGTATGGTAGTCTGGATTGTGGTCTATCTATGTGTGCATCCAGTTTCTTCATAATTTTTTTTTGGGGGGGGTTATTTTAATTATGGCTAAGCACACTAGGGCTCTTTTTTTTTTTTTTTTACCAACACGTTATGATTTTGTCAATAAAACTGCACCATTTTGGCAGCATTTCCCCCTTCAGATAAAACAGCTTTATCAATTTACCTCATTGTTTCCCTGAAAATATCATCTTGTTTAGCAGATTCAAACACCTGATTGTAGAAACAATCTTCCCACTCTGCTTATTAAAGTTTTTCCTGAAATAATGCTTTTACACATGGTGTTCTGTGAATGGTGCTTCTACTGTCTAGCACTGTGAATTATGCAAAGTGCATTTTATGCATCTCCTTTCTATGTTGTCATCGGTCCTTTACAATGCTCGTCTCTGCAAATGTTTTATACTCACAATTTTTGCCATACATTATACATTTAGGTTTTCAGTGTGGTGACTGATTTGCACAGGGAAAAAAGTGAGCATTGCTATTTGAAATTTTTGAATTTTTTTTTACTTATTGTAACCATGAGAGTTCTATTGTTTTAAATCATCACAATCTCAAGTGCATACCTTCAAATAACAATATCTGAAATTTCATTTTGATAGTTTTGAGCATATATTGTGAATACATTGAGCATTAGAGGTTCATATATTGGGAAAGTTTTTTTATGACCACCCTGTATATACTAATTCCCCTCTCACAATGTACTAATCAAAACTGTTTTCATAAGAAAAAGAAATTGAATATGGTAAAAATATAACAATATTTATCATGCCCATCCTCTCTTTTCCAACAGTAAGTATCAATAAGCTACATCCAGCATGCACTCTTTAACTTCTAAATAATGATTTCTCCAAACTGATTGAACTAAGCACATACAATGCACAAAATGTTTAATTATCAATGAAAGCAGACTTATGTCAAATTATCTCTCAAAGTACAGAGAGCCTTTTCTTTTAAAATCAAAGACAAATTCAAGCTGAATTTTCTTCATTTTAAAAAACTTCAAGTATGAGGGCAATCCCAAAAAAAAAGGTCTCCTATATTTTTAGATATACAAAGAACAGTTTATTTTCTATAATTGCTACATCACTTTAAGGATTGAAGAATGCTTTATTTTTCAACATAATCGCCATTTCGGTCGATGCATTTTTGTAGACGCTGTGGCAGTTTTACGATGCCCATGTCATACCAGCTTGCCGCCATGCCCTTCAGGAAGTGTTGAGGAGCTTCAGGAGCATCCAGATGATCCTCCGATCTTTACGCATTTTACGAACTCAACAATCGCGAAACTCAAAGAATACGAACTCACTCGTCGGCAATTGACGGCCTCCCGCTCCTTTCTTTGTCATGAATTTCATTACGACCGGCTGTAAACTCTCTACACCACTTGCGAACGCTTTTGACATCCATGCATGACTGTCCATACACTTCCGTCAATAGGCGGTGAATTTCAACTGTTTTTAACGCCTTTTGCGTTCAAAATCGAATAACTGCGCGCACTTCGCACTTGGCGGTAACGTTTATCCGAAGCTCCATTTCGAATGGCTGCCAAGCCAAGACTGAGAATCCGAGCGAAGCGCCTGTGCGTGCTTATCTGGTAGCGGAGAAGGCACCACTCACAACAGTGTTGCCAACAACCGTATTAAAACTATCTCTATGTCCCCAAAAAATAGGAGACCTTTTTTTTTTTTTTTTTTTTTTTTTTTTTGGGGGGGGGGGGATTGCCCTCGTACATGAGCACAAGCTTTTAAAAGTCCCAATGTTTGTTAAATTATTTTAATTTAAAGTTTAAATTTATTTGTTTTTTCCATATTTAAAATACTTTAAAAAAAGCATGTAATATTTTTAAACTTCAAGTTCATGTAAATGAGCACGAACATTTAAAAGTCCCAATATTTGTTAAATTAGTTTTTTCCATATTTAAAGTACTTTAAAAAAACATTAAGAAAGCATGCTTATATAAAATATTGTATTATGAATGAAATAAAAACTGTGGTCCAAAAATAGTTTATTGGCAGTTCTACTATACATATAAAACATTTTACAAAATTTACAGCATAAAATATTCAAAATTATATACATAGCTCAATTTATTATTCTTCACATAAATGAAGAATAGAGTCTGCTACTTTTTTTATTGCTGAACCAAAATTTTCTTTTACTTGTTTTACAGTTAAGTTCAGATCCATTGCTACTTCTTCATAACTTCTGTGCACAATTCCAATAGAAAACAATGAAATCTGAAACATTTTAAAGAAACAGCAATTTAATAATGTGTCAGATATATAGAATATTTTTTACAATATGTTATTTTCATTGTAATTTCCACTAGCTAAGCCCACATTTCAGTCATTCTGTTATAAATGTTCTGAAATAATTACATCGCAGCACAAATATAAGTTACTGAAAAGATAAGTTCTAAACCTGAAAGAAATTCATTATCACTGCCTCTAGTGGAAGCAATAATTTATAATTGGAGGGAGAACACATATTAAGTGACTATGGAATGTTAATTAATAAATATCAGAATCTAGCAATTAAAGCATATTTCTTAAGATCAATCACTGAACAGAAGATGAAAAGCATCATGTCTAGATTTCACTTTGAATATAAAAATATGAATGGAATATTTCATTGCAGGCCATGCAACATTAAGTAGCAAGATATAAATCCCATGAAAAGTTATATTAAAAGAATTTCTTGATCCTCTAAAAAAATTACATTGTTTTAATAGCATGGTGTAATAAAGATCATAAGTGCAGCGAAACCTTTTTAAGCCATCATACAAATAATATATATGCAGGGTTGCCACTTAAAAAGGAAAATGAAATTCTCTGACTTTTCCTGGTGTGTTTTAAGAAAATTGCAGTCCAGTAGTGCACACTGGCTGTGCTGAGAGTAAATTAATTATGGTACCACTTGAAAACACAAAAATGTAATGTTAATTATGTATGACTTTGATTTAAAAAAAAAAGCTTTTGAATCTCCAGAGCATTACTATTATAACTATAATACAGTCAAAAGTCTTTAATCCGGACTCGTCGGGACTTCGGCGATTCCGGATTAGAGATCATCAGTTTAAATCTGGTAAGATGGCATGCAGAAATTATAAAATTAAAAATATGAAAGCGTAATTTATAAAATAATGAGCAATTATGATCAAAAGGGTATCAAAATTTACAAAAAAAAAGAAGCTTAATATTTATTTGTTTACTTTATTAAACATTTCTTTCAATGCGCGCATGCGTGCCTTACGCATAGCCGAAATTAGAAAATTGCAACCAGAAAACTATTTGATTTGTATTCGTGATATTTATAATGACGAGGAATTTGATTTAAATCATATCAAAGACGGAGTACATCGAAATTAAATACTACATTTAGTAAGGAATTATAAGCCGAATAAAATAAAAACATCTGCCCTGAAGATAACGATAGTGCTGACAGATCAAATTCCAGTTCATTGCGCGCCACATTTCTTTTAAGCAATCAATTATATCACAAAATTAGTTAAACCCAAATAAATTCCCTTTTTAATTACATGAAAAGTGTTTATAATACCGGATGTCATTGTTACCGCATCTGAAATATCTGCAGTCACAGACATTGAAATACATTCATAAAATGTCAGCATAAATATAATTAGTTAAAAGTATTCCCTGACTTTTTTTGGTCAATTTTTGAATTCCATGACTTTTCCTGGTAGCAAGGCAACCCTATATACAGCCTCAAAATCCTAATTATTTGAATTCATTCACATAATTACTCACAGAAGATCCCTGCTTATTATGTCACTTGGAGCTCCTACTCCATTTTATTTTCCTTTATAGCAAAACAATTCAGTTTTTAAACTTTATTCACTCAACACATTTCAACATCATATGAAATAATCTTTGAATCTGAATTTTCTTTTTTTCTCTTTCCAATGTCCTATGCAGCTGCAAGAAAATTGAATTTTAAGAACATTATTTTAAGAAATTTGAGAAGGATTTTAATTACTGTGGTAAGAAAATGTTGATTTGGTTATATTTTTAAGCTTTTAATATTTAATCTAATCCTATATTTTTCTCTATTAAACACTAAAAATACCTTAAAAGTTATGTCTAAGAAGATGAAAGCAACATGGAAATTAACAGAAAAAGCAAATATAATTCACATTTTTTAAAAGCTTCATTAACAGAAGTTAATATGCTAAGCCATGCTGCATACCAAGGACTTCTTTAAGCACTGTTTTTATTCTTAAACACGAATCTTTCAATTCACTGAAAATTTAGAATAAGGGGCAAAATGCATATTTTTAAACAAATTGAAAGCATTATTCCTTCAAAGGTTTAAACAAGAAAAATCAACAATAGTCCAATTTTCTAAAAATGCTTCATGTAACTAAAATCAAACTGATTAAAAATGATAGCTATGCAAAAGAAATATTATTATTCTACAGATCAAATATGAAATTAATGAAAAATCCTAAATAAGACCCAGCTGTTAAATTATTTTTCAATCAATCTTGAAAGTTACATACAAGAAAGGTTTTAATACAGTACAAATTTATTTTCAGTCTACAATTAGTAAATAAAATACCACTTACTGTTTCACATTTGTTAAGATGGCACTCTCTTATACGATGGGTAAAATAAAATTGTGCAAGTACAGCTGTAATGTAATTGGGAGGAATTCCAAAATTCATGTCATCAGAGAACTTTTTCAAGAGATCAAAATCAGGAGGCCTCAAGTATGCAAATAATTCAGCTTTACTTATACCTTAAAAATGAAAGAATATATTAAACAATAGGCCAAAAGTTTAATAGAAAGCATTCATAACATAGGTAAAGCCTATCAGTAAAATATATCTGAGAATTTCACACATCAGTTACACTTATTTTTTTAAACATTTATATCATTAATATACTTAGAACATATTTTTAATATTACTTTCCTACATAAGTTTTGCCTTAAAGTTTAATATGATGTATTTTGGGGGAGGACAAGTCTTCTGAAGTACAAAGATTATTCTCATTAAATGTATTTTGAGAAAGTTGTACAACTTTCAGTTTTTGATTTAATATAAACCTTTTAAACAGTTTTTTAACTGTAGCTTCTTACAAAGAAGTTTATTAAAACCATTAATATTAAAATATCTACAGTTATTGATACAGCATGTCCAAATTCCTTTAGAAAAAGATATGAACACCTGTAGGAGGCAGCACTTATGATTGCATCATAAGTATCTGCTCACTTGATATCAATATTTTTGCACAAACCCATGTACCTCTTTTTTTTTACTGTTATAAAGCAATACACACCACACAGTTTTCTTTCATTAAAAACTCAAATTGCAGAAATTGAATCATTAACACATTTCAAAACTGGTTTAAATATATTTAACTATTTGTTCACAAAATAAAATCAACTTTAGTTAAATATAAAAATATACATAACTGTCATTGATAGCATACACAAAAAGAATATAGAATATTTACACACGTAATAATGTAAACACAAAATTTTCTGAAAAAATGACATCCTTTTTTTATGATGAAGAGGGCAATAAAGTGTTTTAATTTCAGTTTTTAAGCATACAAATAAGTTTTTTAAAAACATCAAATTCAAATGTTATTTCCCCCCTTGTATCTATTTTCTTCAGAAAGGCATGACCTTCCCTAAAAACAAAAATACAGTAAGCTTGAATTCTTCGCCTTATGTCATTTAAGGCACATTCATATTTAGGTATCACAAGTGGCAAAAATGCATATTTACTGCAAAGCAATGACACAGCATTAATTTTCTAGTCAAAGCACAAGGTATATGACTTAAGCATTAAAAAAATTCAATTTTACACTTCTTATGTAAAACACACAATCGCAATAAAGTACATGATGCTATCTTTAAGTCTTTTAGGACTGTTCTCATTGACAGCTTGATTATCTTTCATAATTTGTGTTACTTTTATAAAGTTTGATGGTTTTTTTTGGGGGGGGTGGAGGGAAAACATATGTGTGTATAAATTAAGGAATTTTTGAATGTTTGACTATGGAAGCAGTGCATTTTGTTTATTACAAATTGTTAAACAAACAATGAAAATTTAGAATTAGTGTGGAAAGGATACAGTAGATTTGTGCAGAAATCTGTCACAAGCAAGTTTACATTTCTGCGACTGTCTATGATGTAAATTCCATTAATCATGTCATTAGAATTAAAATTAATGCTACACTGTAAATACACCTTAACAACCTTTCTCATAATGAGTGAAATTACTTACCTTTAATTAAGAATATTTTACTTGACCACATTAGACTGAAATATATATTTCTATATCACACTGTTATTCAAAATAATATTTTATCATAAATTATAATAGTATAAAAATTGCTAATATACAACCCAAAGTAATTGAAATAATTTTAAATATTCCACTTATACTGAAATTAAGATATAGTACCTGCAGGTCTCTCATTGTTAAAAATGTCAATGGAGATAAGATCCAATGCAAGTGAATCTGCCAGTTTGGGATATGGTAAACACTGAATAATCTTTTCACAGAAATCAAACCAAAACGAAGGCAACCACTTCGACTTTGTAGCAAGTCCTTTTAGCTGTTTCAGCATTATGCAAGAATGCTCTCCAGTAAGTTGGTTCTGAAGTAAAGGGGAAATTTTAAATGTTAATGCTATTGAAAAACAAAATAACTATAGAAACAGAATTAAATACTTGCAAACATCTAAGTACAAAGCTATCATAATATATTATTTTAAAATTCAAATATATATCACGATCTTTCAGAATTAGAAAATTAATATTATCACTACCAGTTACATTAACACATTATGAAAATGAATGATTTCATAAGATTTGTGTCTAGCAAAGGTATCAAAAGAAAAAAAAAAAAAAACTGCAAAGCTATTCATCTCATGCTAATTTAACAAACTGTGCATAAATAAAATGTTCCTAGCAAAGGAATTGGAAACTATATTGTTCATCACAATCTAATGGATAAAAAAATTAAAATAACAGCAAAAAAAGGAGTGTGATTTAAATAGGGCACAATGTACAAAAAAAGTGGACCTCAGTGGGTACACACCACTAAACACTGGTAGTTGAACTTAGGTATAAATCCTGGTTAAAGGTTTGGTTGCATGGACATTTGCATTGTTTGTACTATGTGAAATATGAATATGAGCCAGGTTTCCTAAGAAAGGCCTCTGCAATGGCATCTCTTCTTTTATGTTTATAGTGTTTGAATGCTTTGCCATAATCAATTAAACAATTAATATGACTGTTTTCTCTCTCTATTTAGAATAAAAAACTAAACATTTGTCTTATTGCATTATCATCAATGAATATTAAAACAATTATTAGCCAATGTAAAGCTAAAATAAACATTCTAAATACATCTAAGTGGCTAAAGCAGCAAGAGGCTACAAAGCTATTGTCTTTACATATACTTTACACAAAAGCAAAAAACACCTATAAGGTGAATTATAACTTGAATGGATGGTATGGATTATATATAACTATTATAACTTGAATGGATGGTTAACATGTCCAACACAGTCATGTGTTTAATGATATATTCAGATGCTATAATTAATTTTATATACTATTTCTTATTTATACAGTTCTTAAATAAACAAATAATTATTTTGTTATGCACTATTTACTGCACTTTTATGAATATCAATTGGCTACTGAAGTAAGTAAAAAATAGAACACTAAGTTAAAAATTTGGCATTTTTTGTTGCATTTGAGATTTATATTTAATAGCATACTTTTATGCTATACATGATAGAAAGCAAATTAAAGAGCTATGTGACTAAATTTCAATTCTACTTTTCATTTATATCTGTAAATATATACTGTATTTATACTTTGAATGTATTTTCGTTATTGACTGCCCATATACATGTAAGAGATGGTAAGGGGAGTTTCAATTATTCATTTGACTATGATCTCAAGACTGACACATAATCTGAATTCTACCATATGATAATAAAAATATTTTCTTTAATTGTTCATTATTCAACTGATTCATTTTATTATCACATATTAAATTTTAGAATTTACATCTTTTCCATACCTGGCTAGAGAGATACAGGATCTCTTTGGGATTTGAAATAATACTAGGCTTTGAGTTAAGTCATCTTCCTTTGCACCAATTTAATCGTTAGAATTGCACTGTATTTTAAATCTTTCAGTTTTATCAATTCAATTAATCTGTTAGAATTCAGATGAAAAAAAATTTCTTATATTAAATGGAATATTAAGAAAATTAAATGGCTGTTCAATAATTCATATATGAAAATTTTACCCTCTGTATGTCTTAAAACATTCAGTTGAAGATTAGTATGTTAATGCAGCAGAAACATATGATGAGAAAAATAGGTTTACAAGAATATAGAATTAACTAGTTAAATATTTTTTAAAAACTTACTGGTGTGTGGCCTAGATAAACAGCACAAAAACGAGCCTTTTTCCAAAATCTGGAAGGAAAAAGTTCAATTATTTGCATCATTTAATTACAAAATAATAATACTAATAATGCAATCAAAACTCCATCAGACAGCTAAAGGAAATAATGAATGCAGCGACTTACAAAGAAAATATGCAAACCATGTCTTTAAACTTCAACATAATACATAGGATGATGAAAACTTGAATAAGCCTTTATAGGCTGAGCATCGGAATGGCTATTTGTATGTGTTTGAGCAGTTAAAGTCGTTAGGTGGGTTGCCTAAAATAAAAGAACCACAGCAGCTGAGTTGTCCCATGCTTTATTAAATAGCCCTTACGATAAATTAGAGAAGTGTGCCCGTCTGTATTACACAATGAATAATTATAAAGTTCCTGATCTGTGAAAATGTGAAACCAGCCGAAATTTACCACAAACTGCATCCTTAGTTTGGGGAAGTTACCCTTCCAGGAGTAAAGATTTGGTGCAATGAATTCAAGCAAGACCATGAACATGCTGCGAATCAAGGTCGTCCTCACACCAGTGCGACTAATGAAAGCACTGAACGTGTTTGTGACCTTATTGAACAGGATTGATGCTGCGTAGTGCTTCAGATTTCGCAAAACCTTCGTGTCAGGTATGGAATTGTCCAATCAATCATCAGAAAGTAGCTGAACTTCAGAAAATATATCAGTTCATTCGGTTCCAAATGTGCTGAATGATGATCAAAAAGCTGCACGAGTTCAAATTCTCAATTGCTTCAAACTCATTTTGAAGAAGAAGAGAAAGCTTTCTTGAATAAAACTGTCACCTGTGATGAAACATGGTTGCATCCTTACATCCTCTAATCAAAGCATGCAGGCATGGAGTGGAGGAGAAAAGGCGAAGAAATTCCCATGAAAGCCAAAACTCAATTGTCCTGCTGAGAGAGTGTTGGCCACAGTTTTCTGGGATTGGAGTGGTGACCTACTGGTGGATTTCTTACATGGACATCAGAATATCAATGCAACTTACCACTGTGATCTCTTGGCTCAAGTTAGGCTTCACTATCGATGCAAAAGACGACATTGTCTCATGTGCAAGATACTAATCCTTCACGACATAACCAGGCCCTATACACTAAATGTAATGCAG